>NC_090439.1:504613379-504930879 GCF_031143425.1 Pleurodeles waltl | reverse complement strand
CCTTATAACAATTACACACAGAATCATTATAAATAGGTGATTTTGCAAGGATGAGTGCCTCTTATAGTCAATGGTATTTTTAAGTGCTTAGCACATGTTAAGACCCAGGGGTGGGGTCTTGTAAGGGTGCACCATCAGAAGTGTTTAATAAAAACCATCAATATTTCCTTCTTACCCAGAGCGCCAAACCTTCTCCTGATTAAGTACACCCACACTTACCTACATCTCCAGCTAGTTTGTACCCAAATCGAGGCCTTGCTGTTGTGATAAAATGGCCTGTTTTACAAAACCGATGACATTGCACTGCCCCAATTGGTAAAAAGTACTTCCCATAGCCCTTAGTCCTGGTGAATTGTGAATTGTGGAGTCTCATCAGGAACACATTCTGCATTTAAGATTCAAGGTAAGAGTTTGAGAAAGTAATGCCATGATATGAAATGGCAGAGTGAAGCAATAGAGTTCACTTTCAGTGACACAACATTCTTGCAGAGTAAACGTTGGACATTTAGGGATCTCTGCATGTTTCTATGGTATACAGAGGTTTACTGCACTACTTAGTAAGTGGATTTGGTGGCTACCATCACTCTCACTTTACAGAAATCCCAATTTTCAGACAGAGCTATATGAGTCACTCAAGTTACCTAAAATATACATCCTAAAATATTCATCTTGGCAAATGCCTTTTGGTGGAAGCTCAAGCTGAGTGAGCTCTGCTCAGAGGTCCCTTGTTCCAACCTTGATACATTAACAGCAACTATACATGGTAAAAATAAACAAAAATAATTATTGATAGGAATTGAGGTGACCTTGCGAACTGGAGATGGAAAATGACATTAGTGATAGTAAAATATTGGCAGGATATGAAAGTAATGCATCACTCCAGGGAAGACCAAGACTTGGGTGAACTTGAGGTCTTTGCTTGCTGCTATGATGTCCGGCATCTCTTAAGATTCTCTATGCTACATGACTGGTTTACAGTGTCTAGGAATGCCCACTTAAACTCAGTGAGAAAAGGCATGGGTTTAGTAATCGTGCCAATGTGGATAAGATCCACAGAAATAAAAAAGTGACAGTAAGTTGCTAATATGCTAATAGGTCTAAAAAAACTAAAAATAGTTAACAATATCAGTTAATGTTTTTGGTGCTGCCTAAAGGACCTAATCAGAGACATCCCTCAAACTTCAGGAATTTGGCAGAATGAGTTTAAGAGAGAATCTCTGTAGCCAAGTGTGACTGAAAAATGTTTATAGTCTGGGTAAACTGTCATATTTGTAAAGGTTGCAGAATTTATGGGTGTCTTATGACAAAATTAAATAAGAACTATAAACTAAAAGACTGTGGGGCCTATTCATAAAAGGAGTTCAGTCGCTCTTGCACCTTGCATAAAAATGCAGTTTATGAAGCCACGCAAACCACCGTGGCCCTGAGTGACAGGAGTAAAGCAATGCAGCACAATTCACTGCATTGTGTTACTCTGCCCCATGGAGGCGTTCCATGATGTCGCATGAGTGTTCCCACGCAACATTCACGGATTTCTACACATTAGTGGATTTACAGGAAGTGCTGTACCTGGAAATGTACCAAAAACCTATGCCTCCCCAGGTGAGGCGTAAAGAGAAGAAATATATTTATTTATCTTTATTACTTCCCCTTCTGCATTCTGCAGCACACATAGAAAGAGTAATATGCCTCAGGGGATTGTTTTTGTGCAGGATGGCAACAGTGCCTGTGTTGGATCTAGGCTGTCAAAACAGCGCAGAAACAAAGGTAGGAATAAGCCGTATTCTTTTAAATAGGGTTAATTCCTGCCTTTTCCCTGTGGCACAGTGCATCCTAGGCAGAAGATTTGCTGCATTGTGCTGCATCATCTGGCGATAAATATGACCCACAATGTAGAAAAAGTAGAAATGACACAGAGACTCAGCACGCCGTTAAATTGCAAGTAGGAAAGGAGGAATAACCTCCAGTTTGGGAAACATCTACAAGGTTGTTTAGTATGATGAAAATTCACCAAACTAAAATATAGATAAGTTATGCAACACTTTAGCAAGTTTGTTGAAATTTCTGTTGCACCGGCATAGACACCAGCACGGACACTTGTACCATTTTGATAATTTAGCTGGGTTTTTGGTTAAACGTTTTTGGTACCCAAACAACCATTCTTAGGTTCAGTTTGACTTGAATCTTCTTCAGCAAATTGAACTATTTTTTAAAATCTCTGCAATCAGTGGGTACATGAAGGCTTATGAAATGTTTTTGATGAGACCAAAAATCCCCCCAGAACTACTGAAGTGGACAGAACCCTAAAGTGGCACACCACAATGCAGAGGCATGCATGCCTTGCTTCCCTTAGCAAAAACGGCCTTTTCGATGTACCAGAAAGAAAATCAGTGTGACAGAATCTGCATTCATAGAAATGGGAAGGAGATATTATCTTCAACAATTAAGCACATTTCATACAGAGTCCTGAAGGGATCTCCACTGGCTCCTTTTCTGGTTAAAATTTAAATGAGACCACTGGCTCAAATTTTATCATAGCATATTATGCAGATTCAACCATAAGAAAACTGAGAGAGATTGATCCAGGTTATGGGCCCTCAACTCTGGAACTTGCTATGCCCAGACCTCAGAAACCTCACTTGTCTGAAAGAGTTTTGCCAGATGTTTTTGTTGTGGGGCTAACTCCCAGACTCCCTCCTGTAGGGGTAGGGCTCCTTAAGAGAGCCACGCAAACCATTGTTCCTCCCTATCTAAAAACACTTACACTTCTTCACCTGGGGAAGAGGAAAGAACTAACCAAGATTTAGATTCGGATCAATGACATAATATTGTTGAAAACAATATTTATTAAAAGAAATTGCAAAACAATATTGTTTACAAAAATATCACCATTCTATACATAATTAACACACACTAAAACAAAAATCAATGTCCAAAATAGTAGTGTGAAAACATAATTTGCTACTAATATTGAAACTACAAATATTGGAATCAAAAATATTGTTACATTTAAATAACTATATAAAATATCTAAAATATCGTAATACACAATATCAACTTTGTGAATAGCACAAAAAAAGCAAAATATAACAAAATACGATAATAACTCTATTTTACTCTAATCAATAAATTAAATTAAGCTCAACATAAATTAATAAATCATTTAACTACACTATTTAAGTCTTATAACTTCAAAAACATGTTAAACAAATAAAATTAAAATTAAAATATATTACCATACCTAGAATAATTAACAAATGATAATTAATACAATGTATGTTATATTAAAAATAATAAATAAATACAATTGAACATAAAAAATATATCCAGAATAACACAAAAACAGAAATATATATTAAACATTAAATTAGAAACACCCACTAGCACACACCATAAACTAAAATACCAAATTAAAAAATTTAAACTAAAAGAACACTAACCAATAAATACAACTGTAAAGCAAACTAGCCAATAAAAAGACTTAAGTAATTTACAATACAATATGAAAGGAACCAATACTTGCCACAGCACAAACACTAAAGCTGCAAGACAACTACACTCTGCTTAACCTCCTCTACCTTAACAAGCAAGTAAAATATTAGGATTAACATAGTTGAAAGTAATTTATTTTAAAAACATTAAAGTACATATAACTAACCAGACTCTCTATTTTTAAGTATCTGCCAAACTTTATATATTACAGAAAACGTGCAACACAATCTACAGAAACACCAATAAAATTCAACAGTCAAATACCTGAGAAAGGCACATAATAAGTATGTAAAGTCAGAAATAGCACTTCTAAATATCAGCTAAACTTTTAATATAACAAATGAAACAAAAATCCCTCAACCCCTACCAACTACCCAAAAATAAACATTTAGAAAATAACTAATACAACTTTTTTCCCTCAACAGAAAACAGACCACCTGACCCACATTGGAGCAGTTTCAACGGAAAACTGAAAAAAATAGAACTGCAATTATAATCAATAATACAAGTATTGTAATTTTTATGTGCATCGGCAAAGCAAAAATAACATAATTATAATTGATTTAACTATGTTATTAATCTGTTTTCACACAGGACAATAAAAAGAGCAAGATATATCACATCACAGAAATACAAACAATTGCTCTTGCATACAGGCTACACTTACAGCCAAGAAAGCAATAGGACCAAGAATGTTAAGTGGAAATGTACAAAATAACACCAAAATGCTTGTTATGGGAGGGCTACTACAAACAAATGATGTGTTATCAACATGAGAGCACACAACCACCTCAAAATATCACCAAAATCAAAGTAAGGCATGTACTTCAAGATTTAAAAGAGGCAAGCACTAGTTCCCAAAAGCCCAGAACTAAAATTCTAAAAGATATATGGCTTCATTATGAGTCTGGCAGTCTAAAAGACCACCAGACTTGCGGTCGGACCACCGCACTCCCTGTGGTCCGACAACCAAATTACAACCCAGGCAGTCGGACCGCCACCACTGTCTGGAACATGGTTCCAAACAGGGTGGCGGCAGTCAGAGTCATGGTCAGCCACGGCGGCGCTGAATTCAGCTCGGCAGGAACATTGTACTATGCTTGAGGGGACGCCATGGCAGTGGCGTCCTCCTCACGAGTGTGATAGTCGGTTGTCCAACCGCCAAACTCATAATGGGGCCCTAGGTCCCCAGATAGACTACTTTGAAGACACTTGGGTAAGCAGACACCCACTTTAGGCATAAAGCAAACACAAATTCCAAATACCACGCTGGAATGCCTACAACAGCATCATGGCTCAAAAAGCCAAAACCTACAACACAGTAGAAGGATGGCACCTGCTGGGCCCCTGTCCACTGTGCTGAGGCCTTTTTGTCCATTTGGGTAGGTAGTGCAGATGTGACACTGAAGGGGTTAAAGTTTTACATCTAATACTCACACTGTAATGTAACATATTACTCTCAACATGGTATACATTAAAATGGTTACATTTATTACTCCCACTTACTTTTAAATCATTTTGGGGGGGTCACAATTACTGTTTCCACTCCAAACTAAACCCTTTTGGGGAAGGTGCTGAACATTAAAAGATGCAACTATATTATTTCTATTCCAATCTAAGCAATTTTGGGGAAGCTGTTGGATACTATAGGGATGCCATTTACCATTCCAATCTAAGCCACTTAGGGGAAGGTGTTGGACACTCAATTGGTCACATTTACTACTCCACTTTAAACCATTCCGGGAAAGGTTTTGGATTCTAAATGTATGCAATGTACAATTTCCACTCCAATCTAAACTATTTTGTGGAAGGCTTTGAACACTAATGGGGTGACTCTTACTATTGGCACCCCAGTCTAAGCCATTCAGGGGCAGTGTTGGGCACTAAATTGGTCACATTTACTATTGCCATTCCAATCTAAGCTATTTTGGGAAACACTTTGAACAGTAAAGGGATCACTGCCACTTATTGCACTGTAATGTAAGCTATTTTGGGGAAGGTGTTGGACACTAAAGGGGTAACATTTACTATTCCCACTCCAATCTAAGACATTTAGGGGAGTGTGTTGCACATTAAAGTGGTCACATTTACAATTCCCACTCAAATCAAAAACATTTTGGGGAGGTTTTTAACTCTAAAGGGATCATATTTACTATTTCCACTCCAATCCATAACATTTTGGGGAAGCTGTTGGACTTTAAAAGGGTGATATTTACTATTCCAACTCCAATTCAAGCAACTTAGGGGAATGTATTGGGACTGCTATGGTCACATTTACTATTTCCACTCCAATCTAAACCATTTTGGGGAATGCTTTGGACACTACACTGAAGGGATCATATTTATTATTCCCTTTCCAATCTGAACTATTTTGGGGAAGGTGTTGGACACTAAATGGGTAGAATTTACTCTTCCCACTCCAATATAAGCCATTTAGGGGAGAGTGTTGGACACTAAAGGGTTTACATTTACTATTCCCACTCCAATGTAAGCTATTTAGGGGAAGATGTTGGACACTAAAGTGGTCACATTAGTTATTCCCAGTCCAATCTAAATATGTTTTTTAAGGTGTTTCACAATAAAGATAGCACAATATATATTTAACACTCCAAAAAATGATAGTATTATGTAAATGTTATTCAGTATAAGAAATATAAGAAATAATATCTTACAAATTTTATATAAACAAATTAAACTATGAATTCCTGCAAGAAATAAAAATAAAGATACATGTACAATAAATTATGTATTAAAAAATAAAATGATTGCTTAGTAAGTGTAACTATATAACCATTTCCCACCACACATTTAAAAGCACAATGAAGAAGTAAGGGCATCATTACGACTTTGGGGGTCGGACCACCAGACGTCCATAGTGGCAACCGCCAAAAGACCACCATGTTGGCGGTCATACAGACCGCCCTATTACAAGTTACACAACCAGGACTGACAAAACCCAGCCAAAAAAAACAACACCGCCAGTACGTTGGAGGGCGGGAAATAGGCAGCCCAACCACCAGCACCGACAGTCCATCAGCCAACCACCAAACCTATTACAAGGTCAAAAGTGTAGTGGCGGTCATGTCGTGGTGGTCCTAGAATAGCAGTCCAAACCAGGGCGGTTTAATGCCACCACAGTAATACACAACACCACATTGGATGATTTTAAAAACAACACAGCTGACACACATTCATACCCCGAATACCTACAAACCACACTATCAAACACACCCCTTCACACACAACAATCCTTTGCACGCAAAATACACCATCCAGAGCGCCTGTCATGACCACACAAACTTGCCAAGTCAAATCAAAGAAGTGCATGAGAAAAGCAAAGAGATATCCTCAGTGGAGACAGCAAAGCCCAAACTGGAAGAAGGTTTGCAGAGTAATCTTGCACTTATTTCAAAGGAAGAATCAAGAAGAGAAGATCCAAGATGGCCGCTGTGAGTCCTGAAGGTTAGTTACAGTTCTAGTCTTGCAATCGGTTGGTTGCTAGGTTACGAGCTCTCCAGCTGGAAGCCTTGCGCCAAAACTGAGGTCTGACAGGAATCAGCTGTGTGGAGAGAGAGCGCGCTTCAGAACAGAAACTCCTGTGAAGTAAAATTACATTTGAAGATTATATTACAGAAAACGGATAAATATTGTCAAGGTTTATTCGAAGAGTTTGATAGTAGACCGTTCCCGTGGAAGTCGGCAAGGCTACAGAGTTAATGTATGAATTAACCTTATGTTTACAAGGTTCTTGTTTAAGATATTAAAGTCAAAGAAAAAACAAACTTTAAAAGGGCAAGTATCTACAAATGTCAAGGTTATAAACAAAGGCCAAGTTTAAAGGAGAAACGAACTGTTAACAAATAAGCATTTACAAATTCAATGGTAATAAACCAAAATAGAGTTTAAAAGAGAAACAAACTTAAATAAACAAGCATTTACAACTACAAGTTATCGACAGATGTCGAAGTAAGGAAGGAGAAACTAACTGTAATAAACTAGCATTTACAAATACAAGTTATCAACAAATGTCGAAGTAAGAAAGGAGAAACAAACTTTAATAAACAAGCATTTACAAATACAAGTATTGACAGAAGTCACAATAAGACAGGAGAAATTAAATAACATCAGCTGATTTGAAGAACGCATTATCACCAACTATATATATATATATAGCAACATAAAACCAATCTCTAACAAAGGTTGAGAAGTTCTTCCAGAATCAGTAATAATCATTTTTTTAAGAAGAGCTATCATTTATAGAGAGAAGCAAGGCTACAGAGAACTCAGGGTGAGTGAAGAAATAATAGAATTAAAGAGAATTAAGTGTTGAGAGTAGAAAGTGAAAAACTGATGTTGTATGTCCCTAGTAATTGCGACTGTGACTCTTGCAGGTGCTGTATCCAATCTTAGATGTGAAGAGGCAGACTGAGTACTGGCGTTCATCATCTCTGTGGCAGTCTCTCTACCATCCCATTCCCCTTTCCCTCTCCGGGGTACTCAGCACGAAGGATTAATATTCGTTGTGAGTAGCTCGGGTCGGGACTGAGGAGTTATCTTCTGCTTCTGAGGAAATCAAATTGAAGTATCCTGACAGATTGAAGTGCCATCACCCTAATTTTAGGGAAAAAACGGATTTCCTCCTGAGCAGACTGGCAGAAGGAATTGATATAAAAGCATTAGCCACCGTTTTGGAAGGGTTACAGAAACAATTAAATAACACCATAGAAGAAACAGTCCAAATAAAACAGCGAATAAATGAGTTAGGGAACACCGCTAAATCAAATGAATTTGTGTTTTCACAAATCCCTAGCCCTTCACAGTCTGCAGGTATATCCACTCAAGTAATTCATGCGGTTTCCCCTATTATTCCTTTGGCTCAACCCGAGCGCTTCGGTGGGGATCCAAATAAGGCACAGATTTTTCTGACCCAATGCTCATTGCATTTTTTATGTAGACCAGTCATTTTTTCTGACGACCAGTCCAAAGTGGCATTTATATTGTCTTATCTGACAGGAGATGCGGCCGCATGGACCATGCCAATAATTTCCAGAAATGATCCTGTTTTATATAATTTCCAAAATTTCAAGGAAGAGTTCTTAAGAATATTTGATCGGCGAACTGCAGCTCAAGCAACTGACAATGAACTACTGGAAATCAAGCAAGGTAATAAAGATCTAGTAGCCTATCTGGCTCATTTCAATAAACTCATTGTAGAGACTGCCTGGCCGGAGTCAAAAAGAGCCGCCATATTTTGTCGTGGACTGAGAGATGAATTGAAAGATGCTTTAGCACAAGTTCCAAATAGACCCACCGAAATTTCAGAGTTAATTGATCTTGTATTACAGATTGACCACCGGTTAACTGAACGAAGAGCAGAAAAGAGAAGAGAGTATCGACCATTTCCCCTGAGAATTGATCGTGTAAGAAATGATCATACGAGAGCCGGAGAAGGGATAACGATAGAAGAACCAATGCAAATTGGTTCCATCCGAGGTCCTTTATCTAAGGAAGAAAAAGAGAAAAGAAGAGTGAATCAACTATGTTTATATTGCGGTGCATCTGGGCATTTTGTTAAAAACTGTCCCAAGAAACCCAAAGCTCTTTAGTCGGGAAAAGGCCAGCTTCATCAGTAGAGGGAGTTGCCCTGATGAAAGCAGAACCCAAGACAACTCCTTTAGATCAACGAGTGGCGAATACCTTACAAACCGCAGCGCCACATTTGGTACAAACAGTATCAGTTATGACCCTTGAGAAGGAAATTCAAGGGATCTCAGTTATGATAGACTCTGGAGCTACGGGCAACTTCTGTGATATCAAATACGCTCGTAAAATGGGTATTCGATTTATCAAGAAATCTAGTTTGGAAGTAGTAAGAGCTGTGGATGGAACCAATCTTTCTTCATGACCCATTTCCCATGAGACCAAACCAATTCAGATGCAAGGTTTTGGTGGACATCAGGAGCAGATAATCTTTAATTTGATAGATGCTCCACAATTTCAACTCATTTTGGGTCTGCCCTGGTTTACAGAACATAATCCACAAATTGATTGGAGCAAAAGAACGATCAAGATGAATTCCTCTTACTGCAAAGAGAATTGCTTTCATGATGGAGTGGAAGTGTCCACCAAGTCCCAAGCGGCCTGTTTATCATCACACTCTTCAATGATCTGTGCACTAAAGACAGCAGAAATCCCAAAAGAATATGAGGGTTTAGTCGCCGTTTTTGATGAAAAGGAGGCTGAGAAATTGCCACCACATCGACCCTACGACTGCAAAATTGAACTGGAGCCAGGTGCGATATTGCCATGTAGCAGAATATACGCATTGACCGAAGCAGAGAATCAACATTTAAAGGAGTATTTGGATCAATATCTTGCTAATGGTTTTATTCGTCCTTCTGAATCTCCAGTGTCATCCCCACTATTTTTCATACCAAAGAAGGATGGGAGTCTTCGAACTTGCATTGATTATCGAGCCCTCAATCAGGTTACCATCAAGAATCGATACCCACTGCCTTTAGTGTCAGTTTTATTAGATCAAGTAAAGAATGCTAGAATCTACACCAAATTGGACCTGCGAGGATCATATCATTTGATTCGAGTGGCTTCAGGGGATGAATGGAAAACCGCTTTTCGGACTCGATACGGATTATTTGAATATCAAGTGATGCCTTATGGGTTATGAAATGCTCCCGCTGCCTTCCAGCATTTCATTATTGATATAGTACGAGAATTCCTCGACCGGATTGCCGTGGTTTATATAGATGACATTTGAATCTTTTCCGACAATCTACAGGAGCACATTTCCCATGTTCGATCCATCCTCACAAGGTTGCAAGAAAACCATCTCTATGTAAAATTGGAGAAGTGTGCATTTCATGTGGAACGAGTTGAGTTCTTAGGATTCATTTTGTCACCAGAAGGAGTTAGTATGGATCCTGCCAAGATAAAGACAGTGCAACATTGGCCTTCTCCTTGCAATGTCAAAGAGATCCAGAGTTTCTTGGGGTTCGCTAATTTTTATCGGAGATTCATATCTAATTTTTCTCAAACAGTTACACCCATTACTCGATTGTTGAAGAAAGGAGTGAAGTTTGAGTGGACAAAAGAAGCTGAAAATGCTTTTACTTTTTTGAAGAATTCATTCGTCTCAGCTCCAATCTTGCTCCACCCCAATCCAGATGAGCCATATTATGTGGAGGCAGATGCTTCAGATGTTGCCATAGGAGGTATCCTTTCCCAGCGTCATAAAGATACAGGTCAATTACATCCAGAGGCCTATTTCTCTAGAAAATTAACACCACCAGAGATAAATTATTCAATTGCGGATAAGGAGCTATTGGCAGTCAAAGAAACTTTTCGTGAGTGGAGGCATTACATTTTGGGAGCTAAGCATAAAGTGACCGTTTACACGGACCACCGAAATTTACAGTTTTTAAAATCAGATCGAACTCTAACAGCTAGACAACTGCGTTGGTCCCTATATTTTGCAGACTTTGATTTTGTTATCACTTTCAGACCAGGAAAAGTAAATGGGAAAGCAGATGCTCTATCTCGAATTGATACCGGTGCAGTTAAAGAGCCTCCAGAAAAAGAATTGATTATTCCACAAGAGAAGTTCATATCTGCCATATTGTATGAAAATTTAACCAAAGAAATTCAAGAAAACTTAACATTCGAAGGAATGCTGAAGTGGTCCAAAGAAGGCCAAGGAAGAGAAATCAAAAAAGGTTTGCCATACTTTAAAGGTGCACTGTATGTTCTGACTGTGGAGCTGCAAGAAAAGATTCTTCAGGCTTATCATGACGATCAATTGGCTGGACACAAAGGAATTCAAAAGACTCAAAATCTAATACAATGAGAATTTTGGTGGCCAAAAATGAAAACTCAGATAAGACAATATGTGTCAACTTGTGACAAATGTCAAAGAGGCAAATCAAATAGAACAGCTTCACAAGGTCTGTTAAGACCTTTGCCCACTGCACCCCATGCCTGGCATACTGTTACTATGGATCTTATAGTGGACCTCCCTAGTAGCCAAGGTTTTAACACTATCCTAGTTTTTGGAGACACTTTCACTAAAATGGCGCATTTCATTCCTTTGAAAGAAATCCTTCGAGCCCCACAGGTTGCACAGTTGTTTACACAACACATAGTACACGCCCATGGTATCCCAAAAATTCTAGTTTCAGACAGGGGGTCCCAATTTGTTTCTCGCTTTTGGAAGGCCTTTAGTAAAAGATTAGGAATTGATTCTCGTTACTCTACCAGTTACCATCCTGAAACCGATGGGCAAACAGAGAGAGTGAATCAAGAGTTAGAACAGTATTTAAGACTCAATTTATTCGATAAAGAGAAGGAATGGCCCGAGTTGATGTGGGCAGCTGAATTCGCTTACAATAATGCTGTTCATTCCACCACTGGGTTCACCCCCTTTTATCTGAACCATGTTAGACATCCTAATGTAATGTTGGGTAAAGAAGATGATTCAGTGCCTGCAGTAGAAGAGATGGTGAGGGATTTGCAGACCACATTAGTTAGGGCTACAAAAAACATCATTCAAGCAAAAGACTCATATAAGACTCAGGCTGATAGAAAAAGAAGAGAGAGCCCCATTTATTCGAAAGGAGACAAAGTTTGGTTATCCACTCGTCATTTACGTCTCAAAGGAAATTGCAAATTTCAGCCACGATTTATAGGCCCATTCAAAGTTGACAAGATGATCAATCCAGTGGCAGTTAAATTGCAGTTGCCAGCTCATCTAAAGATACATCCTGTTTTCCATGTCTCCTTGTTAAAGAACAGTCCTCCAAATTTACGTCAAAACTCCCCTCCGATTCCTATCCAGATTAGCTCTGCAGAAGAGTATGAGGTCAATCAAATCTTAGATTCCAAAATCCGTAATGGCCAGCTTTATTATCTAATTGATTGGAAAGGTTATGGTCCAGAGGAACGATCCTGGGAGCCTCACGAGTATGTACATGCTTCAAGATTAGTGAGAAACTTTCATAGAACCTATCCAAGAAAACCTAAATTGGAGAACTGTTCCTTGAGGGGGAGTACTGTCATGACCACACAAACTTGCCAAGTCAAATCAAAGAAGTGCATGAGAAAAGCAAAGAGATATCCTCAGTGGAGACAGCAAAGCCCAAACTGGAAGAAGATTTGCAGAGTAATCTTGCACTTAATTCAAAGGAAGAATCAAGAAGAGAAGATCCAAGATGGCCGCTGTGAGTCCTGAAGGTTAGTTACAGTTCTAGTCTTGCAATCGGTTGGTTGCTAGGTTACGAGCTCTCAAGCTGGAAGCCTTGCACTTCAACTGAGGTCTGACGGGAATCAGCTGTGTGGAGAGAGAGCGCGCTTCAGAACAGAAACTCCTGTGAGGTAAAATTACATTTGAAGATTATATTACAGAAAACAGATAAATATTGTCAAGGTTTATTCGAAGAGTTTGATAGTAGACCGTTCCCGTGGAAGTCGGCAAGGCTACAGAGTTAATGTATGAATTAACCTTATGTTTACAAGGTTCTTGTTTAAGATATTAAAGTCAAAGAAAAAACAAACTTTAAAAGAGCAAGTATCTACAAATGTCAAGGTTATAAACAAAGGCCAAGTTTAAAGGAGAAACGAACTGTTAACAAATAAGCATTTACAAATTCAATGGTAATAAACCAAAATAGAGTTTAAAAGAGAAACGAACTTAAATAAACAAGCATTTACAACGACAAGTTATCGACAGATGTCGAAGTAAGGAAGGAGAAACTAACTGTAATAAACTAGCATTTACAAATACAAGTTATCAACAAATGTTGAAGTAAGAAAGGAGAAACGAACTTTAATAAACAAGCATTTACAAATACAAGTATTGACAGAAGTCACAATAAGACAGGAGAAATTAAATAACATCAGCTGATTTGAAGAACGCATTATCACCAACTATATATATATATATATAGCAACATAAAACCAATCTCTAACAAAGGTTGAGAAGTTCTTCCAGAATCAGTAATAAGCATTTTTTTAAGAAGAGCTATCATTTATAGAGAGAAGCAAGGCTACAGAGAACTCAGGGTGAGTGAAGAAATAATAGAATTAAAGAGAATTAAGTGTTGAGAGTAGAAAGTGAAAAACTGATGTTGTATGTCCCTAGTAATTGTGACTCTGACTCTTGCAGGTGCTGTATCCAATCTTAGATGTGAAGAGGCAGACTGAGTACTGGCGTTCATCATCTCTGTGGCAGTCTCTCTACCATCCCATTCCCCTTTCCCCCTCTGGGGTACTCAGCACAAAGGATTAATATTCGTTGTGAGTAGCTCGGGTCGGGACTGAGGAGTTATCTTCTGCTTCTGAGGAAATCGAATTGAAGTATCCTGACAGCGCCCAATGAAAGAAAATTTCCAATTTAATTGGTACCCCTCTATCCGTCACTGAGCAAATAACCCACACCCTCAACACACCCACATCCACCTATTTGCACCCCTCCACTCCATTTACTACACGTCATCTTTTCAATTCCCAGCACCTATCTTTATTATTGATTATTTCATTTCACCTGCATGTCACCCCAGAAAAATCCCTGTTTCACGAAGATGAGTTAAGAGTCATGGTGGATAAAATTACTAGATTAGAGCCCCATCTATTTGGATCCCAAGTCCAGCACATTACTATTACAAGGAAAATGGAAATGTGGCAAAGGATAGTTGACAGAGTGAATTCTGTAGGCCCCACCTCGCGCACAAGGGACAAAATCAGGAAGAGGTGGAACGACCTCAGGGGGAAGGTCCATTCCATGGCATCCAGGGACCAGCTGCATGTCCGGAAGACTGGCGGTGGATCCCCACCTCCTCCCTTATAACTCACATCCTGGGAGGAGAAGGTCTTGGCCATCCTGCATTCTAAGGGCTTGACAGGAATACCTTGGGGAATGGAGTTGGGTAAGTCACAGCAATAAAAATGGCACCAAAATTTATTGCCATGCATGCTCACTGCTCACCTTTTACCACCCTCACTGTCGCCCCACACAACAGTCCAATGTCCACCCGTCTACTGACCCCTATCTGGCCTCAACATGTGAACTAGACACACCTGGGGGAACCACATCTCTGTATAGTGGGTGTAGAACAGGGATTGCCAGCACTACAAATCCCAACAGGCACTGTCCCAATATTACTTAGACCAGAACAGTGTAGCCTACTCAATTTTAATATTTATTACAAACTCCACACTGGAGTGTACTCACCTGAGAGGATGGCATCTGTATAGTCTGTGTGACGGACAGGCACTAATAGCAATACTAAGACCAAGAGGCCCTGCTACTCTCACTCTACTCAGCCACAACACTGTCCTCTGCCACTATGACCCTTCTCCCTCTTCTCAACCATTAAACTGTACTCACCTGAGAGGATGGCATCTGTATAGTCTGTGTGTAGGACAGGCACTGATAGCAATGTTAAGGCCAGGAGGCCCTGCTACTCTCACTCTACTCAGCCAGAACGCTGTCCTCTGCCACTATGACTCTTCTCCCTCTACTCAACCATTAAACTGTACTCACCTGGGAGGATGGCATCTGTATAGTCTATGTGTAGGACAGGCACTGACAGCAATACTAAGGCCAGTGCAAGGAGGCACTGTATACCCAATGCTAAACATCAGCCCACTGTGCATCTGTTCAATTATCCCTGTATGTGAACTTCCAATGGAACTGTACTCACCTGAGAGGATGACCCATGTGCATTGTGTGTATATCTTGAAGTAACATAGGAGGGCCTGTCCCTGTAACTCCAAGAACCAGGCCAGTATCCATATTACAATTTGCATCTGCCTATGAACTCACAGATGAAGTTTACCCACCTGAACAGGACAAATATACTTATCATGGTACACTCTGTGATGTGGCTAACCACCTAGATCCATCTTGAGCAACTATGCCAAGATGCCAAAGATGTGGACGGCTTAAACTGTGTACCAATAAACATTAAAGACAGATCAAAGACACCAAAATGCATCATCTGAATGATATTGGCAGCAGACATATTCCCAAAGCACTGACCACACAATGAGAACTATCACATATACAACAAGGTTCTGGGTCTGCCTCCATGACAGTCAACTAGGTCTTAAGCTGACCTAAACCACATCCTGCCCAGCCACTGTTTTCACTGCACTGCTGGCAAAATATAGGTCTATGACTATCCCTCCAAGGGCTAATAAACTCAGACATCCTGAAGCTATTTTACTGAAATGTAATTGGTATGTTACCCAAATGTCAGATCGACATAGTTGATAGCATGTGTGCCTGTCACATAAGGCAGATCGGCAAATCCAATGCTGACATGGTCCTAGTCAAATGTCACTGTTAACTATTGGAGAAAGATATCATAATACAAACAGGACTACCTGCCACTTGGAGCACAGAGACCACTCACAAAACTGCTGCTGTCATCATGGATGAAGCCCTCAGTGAGGACAACACTCCAGGATGTGTGGACGTTGAGGACAGTTCTGGCCCATCCGGGCAACCTGGTCAAATAACATCTGTCAGCCTCACTGTGACCACATTGACGCCTCCCAGCCCGGCTGCGTCAACATCTCATGCAACCAGTTGCCCCCAAGCCTGTGTCCCAAGGACAATGACAACAATCTTGTGCCCCCCTGTCCAGGATCCTAAGTCACAGCAAAACATCTCTGACAATGATGGTCCTGGAACCAGTAGTAGGGGGCTAGCTGTGCCAAGAGTGCAGGCACGTGGGGGTAGTGTGCGTGGGAGAGATGGTTATTGGCCAGCAGCAAGTGCCTGCTAGGGATGGTTCTGGCCAGGACACCATCACTCAAGACTTGGGTGACTACCAACATAGTCCCCCTAACAGGGGTGCTGAGAGACATCAATACCACCCTAAACACGGACACATTAACAGGACCAGGCCCTTTCCATTGGCCAGTCTATTTCAGCACCTTTCACATCTGTGGAAGCCACTGAAAAGGAGGAAGGACCTGTCTCAGATACCCCTGCCTTGGTTGCTGAAGAACCCCCCTGAAAGCTAGGACGTCTACCCAAGCATCCAGGAGGTGCCGATGGCAAGACTCAAATCACTGCCAAGAAGTGAGCCCTTCCTGATGAAACTCCTTTGTGTGCAAAGGATTCACTCTGTTGACTGTTCTCCAGACACTTTCCATTTTCCATGCTAGTAGGAAACTGGACTTCGTACTTCAAATGTTGTGGCATCTACTATAATGATTACATCCACCATGACTGATTCCTTCAATGTCAATTTATTTTTTAGAGTTTTAACACACTTTTGTGTACACATGTAAATAAACACACCTAACACTGAAACAAGGCCTACTAGTAATTTGTTATCATTGTGAGAATTTGAATGTTAAATCCCTGTAATGCCAATGATGAATACATAAGATGGTAATGGAAGGTGGGATATGTCACAGGTAGTGCCTGTAGGAGGTTGGCCTGGTGTGTAGTGGGTACCTATGGTACTTACACCTTATACCAGGTCCAGTTATCCCCTATTAGTGTAGTGTAGGCAGCGTCTAGAAGCCTGGCTCTCTAGAGGTAGCTGTGGATGAGCAGCCAAGGCTTATCTAGGTGACATGCAAAGCTCAAGCAATACTAATGCAGTCACATTTAGTACTTACACACATGAAAGAAAACACTCAGGTGGTCATTATGACCTTGGCGGTCCTGCCCCGCCATGCCTGCAGTTGCAATCAGACCACCGACAGCGTGGTGGCGCAGGACCGCCAAATAATGACTGCAGCAGTGAACTGGTTGCATCGTAGCCAGTTCACCGCCTGTACCGCCAGGGGGGTGGGACCGCCTGGCCGAAGCTTGACCACCTTCGACCCGACGGTCCACCCAACACCTCCTGCGGTATAATGAGTATCCATACCACCAGGAATTCTGGGGCGGCAGCCCCGTCACGAAATGCCTGGCGGTAAGGATACTGGTGACAGGAATACTAATTCCTGTCGCCACAAAAGGACTTCCTAACCCCCCCTCCATGTGGGAGGCCCCCCACCCCTGATCCTATCAGAAGCCCCCACTCCTCTCAAGCAGCAATGCCCCCCTGGTCCCCGTACTTACCCCCCATCATCCCGATACATGCACGCACACACCACACTTGCGTACATACACGCACACATCCACGCTCACTCATTCACACAGCCATGCACACACGGCCACAAAACACACCCCACCCCCCACATACAGACATTCACACAAGCACACAGACACCTGCACACATGCACACAAATACACACAACACCCCCACACCCCCTTCTTTCACACACACACAACCCCATTCATGCACACAACACTCAACAACCCTTCCTCCCCTGTCGGACGATCACCTTACTTGGTGGTCGTGGTGGTCGTCCGGGAGGGAACAGGGTCCATGGCACTTGCTCCTCTGCCAGCACCCCGCCAACACACCACTGCCACGCTGTTTACAATGTTGTAATACGGCAGTCGGTGTTGTGGTGATGTGGCCGTGTCAGCCGAGCAAGCTCCACTAGACCGCCAACCGTCAGTATGGCTGCTGGCGGCTTCCCCATCAAATAGTGGCAGAGAGCAGCCGGCAGCCACAATATGGCCGTATTCAGACCACCAGCACTGGTGGTCATGAGGCTGCGGTGACTTCGGCGGTATGGAATAGACCGCCAAAGTCATAATGAGTACCTCAGTGTTACAAAAATAAAGGTACATTATTTTGGTGACACAAAAACCAAAAATACCATAGAGACTATACTCCCTTAGGAGGTAAGTAATACACAAATTATATACAATAGTATACAGAAATAGACATAAAAACCGCGCAAATAGTGAAAATCACAATAGTTAAAAATGGGCCTAGGGGAGCACAAACTATATACTAAGAAAGTGGAATGCGAAAGTCGGACCCCCACCAAGGCAAGTGTAGTGTGTAGAGGGGAGTTGGGAGTACTAGGAAAGCCCAAAGGTAAGTACAACAACCCACCCCAGCAACTAGGAAAACAGGAGTAAATCACAGTATGTTTCCCAGATGACTCACAGAGAAGAAAGGAAGAACTTTGCAAAACCCAGAAGAGACTACAAGACACCAACAGTGGATTCCTGGATAAGAAGACTTGTGGAAGCAGGAGACCAAGTCCAAGAAGCACAGAAGAGTCCAGGAAGAGCAGGAGCCCCTGCTAACCCAGATGAAGTTGTAAAAGGTGAACCACCGGTGAAGAAGTAAAGTCAGCACTGCACCCAAGAAGACGAAGTCGGGTTCCTGGAGGGTGTAAGTGATGTCCCACACCGGATGGAGAATTGCAGTTGGGTTTGCATCATCGGAGTCCACTAACAAACCTTGGCACATGCAAAGCTCGCGGTTAGTGAAAAATAGCACTGGCTGGGACCAGGAAGGACCAGGTGGACTCTACCCAGGAGGGAGAGTCAGAGGCGGCCCTCATTGACACAGGGAACCCACAGAAGATCAGGCAGCGCACACAAGAGTCCCACAGGACAGGGACTAGAAAGTTGCAGAAGAGGCCCATGCAGCACTACAACAAAGGCTCCCACGCTGCCGGAGAACCATTCAGGGAGCTGTGCAACACAAGATAGAGTGCTGGGGGCCAGAGCTTTAAGATGCACAAAGATCTTGGAGGAAGGATCCCAACAAGCCTTGGCAGCTGCAAAGGATGCGGTGCACAGAGGTATTGTCTTGCGGTGCACAGAGGTATTGTCTTGCGTGGAGAGGCAAGGTCTTACCACCACCAAAGTTGGTTAGTTGGAAAAGAGGACCGTCGGGACCACTTCAGTCCACCACCTGTGACGCAGGATCCACACAGCTCAGCAGAAGAGACGATCCACAAAGTAGGTTGTCATCGCATTTGGTGCCTGCAGAAGCAGGGGAGTGACTCCTTCACCCCAAGAGAGATTCATTTCTTCCTTCTGATGCAGGCTGAAGACAGGCTGTCCTCAGAAGATGCACAACCGGGGAAATGTTGCAGTTGCTGCAAGGAGCAGGAGATACAATGTTGCAGGAGATGTCTTGCTTCTTTGTTGCAGTGTGTAGGGCCCTGAAGAGTCCAGATGTAGTTTCTTCTGTCAGAAGTCACAGTGGAGGATGCAGAGGATTCCTGCTGGAGTCTTGTAATCTGAATCTGAGAAACCAATCAAAGGGTTGCTAAATAGCTCTGAAAGGGGGCTTGGTCACCTACCTGGGTGATCACCTATCAGGAGTGGTCTCGGAAGTCACCAACTGGTGCTGACCACTCAGATGCTTGAAGAGTTCCCTTCCAACCCAGGGACCCTCTGGAGGAGCTCTGAACACCACCCCTGGGGTGGTGATGGATAGGGGAGGAGTGGTCACTCCTCTTTACCTTGTTCAGTTTCTCACCAGAGCTGGGATTTGGGGTCCCTGAACCGGTGTAGACTGGTTTATGCAGGGAGGGCACCATATGTGCCCTTCAAAGCATTAACAGTGGCTTGGGGAGGCTAACCCTCCCAATCCTGTAACACCTATTTCCAAAGGGAGCGGGTGTAACACCCCTCTCCCAAAGGAAATCCGTTGTTCTGCCTTCCTGGGCTACAGCTTCTCAAGCAACAGGAGGGCAGAAACCTGTCTGGGAGGTGGCAGCAGCTGGGGCTGCCTGGAAAAGGCTGTAATGGCAATACTGGGGGACCTCTAAGGAGCCCCCAAAGTGCATGGAATCACAATGCTTGCAAAAGCCTTGGGGTATGATTCAAACATGTTTGATACCAAACATGCCTATTTTCAGAGTTACCATTATGTAGCTGGACATAGGTAGTGACCTATGTCCAGTGCATGCGTAAAATGCCATCCCCGCACTCAAGAAGTCCAGGAAAATGGGCCTGAAGTTCGTGGTGCACCTCTGCTAGTACAGGGGTGCCCTCACATACAGTTACTTTGCACCCTGCCTTCTGGGCTAGAAGGCCTATCATAGGAGTGACATATAAGTAACATGGTGCAGTGAAATGGTGCTTGCACCTTTTTACTCATGCAATGGCAGTACTGCAGAGGCCTTTGCATAGGCTCCCTATGGGAGGTAAAATATATGGTACAGCCCATAAGGATCCCCTGGAACCCCAGTGCCCTGGGTACCTATGTAATATATACTAGGGGCTTATAAGGGGGCACCAGTGTGCCAATTGTGGGTGAAATACAGAGTTTTGGGGGAGAGAGCATAATCACTGGGGTCCTGGTTAGCAGGATCCCAGTGAACACAGTCAAGCACACTGACATCAGGCAGAAAAAGGGGTAAACATGCCAAGAAAGAGAGTACTTTCCTACAGTGCCATGCAGAGGATTACTACTAACAAAATGACACAAGTGACTTGTCACACCAAACATTTATTTGCACCGTACAGCACATAGGCTGCCAAAATGACTGGACTGTCATAACCAAGAATGGCAGAACTTTGTTTAGTTAGGCTAGATATGTCAAAGTACCATCCCCCAGCCAGAGAAGAAAGGGCTATGTTAGACCTTGTCCCGTAGAACAGGTTAACAGATTAGTGGATGTTGTCACCAGCTTGAGCCTTATCGCACACCAAAACCAGTCCACGCAGTGACACAAACAGAGAGGAGTTCAAATGTCCCTAATCATAGGTCCATTCGATTACAATGAACAAGCATCTAGTGGTATGATACAGACCTATATCAGTGTTGTGGCACAGGCACTGTGGCCTGCAATGAGGAGGCACCTTCACAGCTACATACAGGTCATACAGGATCATTGTCAACATAGTGTCAAGAGAGAATGCATGGATTGCACTGGATGACAACATGTATCAAGGCCATATGATCACACACATGAGACAATTGGTTCAACACACCACATGAAACAAGTGTATTGTGCACATCAGAATTCCACCCACCCACTGTCCCAGCTGCTTTTGGCAAAGGACTTATACACCCCAAATCTGTGACTAACATTACCTGGATCAATCCATGCCCCCTTTATAAGTCAGGGCAGCAACAGCTACATGCCAATGTCACAACTCTGAAATGCCCACATGAGGGTGGCATGGTGAGGAGACCTGAATGAAATACAACGCAAAGCGTTTAGGCAGGAACAATAAATACATATGCACATAAACTCATATTAGACTTCAGGAGATCCATTCACATTTCCATGAGACTGACACAAACAAAGCAGATAATGTGGTCTTAGCTTATTTCCAGTCGGACTTTGAAATCACACCTTGGCTGTACACTGCATGGTGTGAGATCCCCTGTCCTTTATGAAAAACATGCCCTACTCAATACATACTGTCAACTACAGTTTGCCATACAATCCCCGGAATCACAGATTACCACAAACTTACACGGGCAGATCAATGAGATCTGCCCGCAAGTCTTCACCTTCCTCTTCATCACTGTCATCATCACTTGGCATTTTAGAATTCTCACCCGGTGGCACTGCTAGCTCCTTCTCATCTGGTATATATGGGATGTTCCTCCTGGAGGTCTGCAGCCGGCAGAGCACCCACTGCAGAAAGAGATGGGAGGACCGAAGATGCTGGGCCCGGAAGATCGCTGAGGCCAAGCTGGGGCTGGTATCCCAACACTGGTGGGTTGCCTCGTCAGACCATGCCACCCCCTAATGGCCCCCATCCTGGCAGTGGCCTACCTGGAGCTAGATGGGCATTTGAGGGCAGCACAGCAGCCACAAGGGGGTGAGTGCACAGAGAATTTCTGCTTGTCCCACTGCCAGGTGATTGTGTGGGCTACTGACTGTTTCCCCTGACAATTAGGAATGAGCCATGTGTCACAGAGTATTTGGGAGATTGTTTGTATTGTGATGTCATGTGTATCTAACTGGTGTACCTTGTTTTCTGAACCTGGGACCTAGTACAAACCTTTGGAGAATTCATAAACCACTTATTCTGCAGGGTCCAAAAATGGCTGTGTCCACTCCTCATTCATGTACTATTTGTTGTTGTAGTGGTGTTATTTGTGAGCCAATAGTCACTTCCCCTGAATGTCACAAACAAAAGGTAATGGCATTATGGACCACGGTTCTCTGCCATGTGTCTGGGCATATGTGTATGTAGACATCTCATGTCCAAAAGCAAATTATCCTCAGTATATGATGGGTACTGGTGCCTCAATGCAGTCTGTGCTTTGTTGGTGTCCATCATATATGTGACATGGCTTACCTGGATAAATGTTTGCAGATGTAGCAAACCACTTACCCTTCGTAAGTGGGGAATGTCCATTGACATGAATCATGTCCCATGAGTATTGCCACTCCTACTTGTCAGCATGTGTCCTTTTCCCTTTAGGAAACGTTCATTATCTGAAATTTCAGGCATGTCCTCGCCATGTTGATGGCATGATGGCTGTATACCCTCACATATATGTGCTAGGAAAACTGTTGGTGGAATGGTACATTTACAATGGTGCTACATTCCATGTTGTGTCACAGACAGGAGTGTGTTGGCATTGTGGGGGTCATTCCGACCCCGGCGGGCGGCGGGCGCCGCCCGCCTGGCGGGAACCGCCACTTGGCCGATCCGTGGTCAAAAGACCGCGGAGGCCATTCTGACTTTCCCGCTGGGTCGGCGGGCGCCCGCCAAGGGAGCGCCCGCCGGCCCAGCGGGAAACGCCATGCAACACAGAAACCGGCTCCGAATTGAGCCGGCGGTGTTGCAGGGGTGCGACGGGTGCAGTTGCACCCGTCGTGATTTTCTCTGTCTGCTATACAGACAGTGAAAATCATGCTGGGGCCCTGTTAGGGGGCCCCTGCACTGCCCATGCCACAGGCCTGTGCATGTGCCCCCAGGGGCCCCACAACACCCATTCCCGCCATCCTGTTCCTGGCGGTAAAAACCGCCAAAAACAGGCTGGCGGGAAGGGGGTCGGAATCCCCATGGCGGCGCTGCTTGCAGCACCGCCATGGAGGTTCAGCCCAGCCAGGGGAAATCCGGCGGGAAACCGCTGGATCCCCTTTTCTGACCGCGGCTTTACCGCCGCGGTCAGAATGGGCAGGAAAGTACCGCCAGACTGTTGGCGGTGCTTTCCGTCATTCACGGCCCTGGCGGGTTTTACCGCCAGGGTCGGAATGACCCCCTGTGTATTGTCTAACAGACACCTTCATGCGTCATAGTATGTTATTTGCCATGTAGAATTCCTGCAGCAATGAGGGATATGACAGGAGGGCCACAATTGTGGGATCAATCTGTGTTCATCTATGCCCTTGATGTGGCATCATGGTGAGGAGTTTACTGCTCATGTGTATTGATTGAGGATTGTTCCCTGACTGTTGACATGCATCATGGAGTGTCTTGCATTGATGTTGACATCACATGTGTTTGGGGTCATGCATTTTTTTCACAGATAGCTACCATGTTTGGCATGTCCAAGATGTGGGTAGTGATGTTGCTTCTCACTGGACAACAGGTTGGAGTCCTTCTGTTTATGACTGTGAGTTCTGTGTCTCTACAACATTCAAGGTACAGATGTGTACTACTGACACACTCAGATGTTGTCAATGTCATGGGTGTCAGGCATTAGTGGTGACTATCCTGGGGCTTACTGATTCTTTGTTAGTGTATCCTTGAGACATTACTCCCTGACATATTGAACCTGACGTCAATGGAGTTCCTTTCTTTGACACATGTAAGGCCTCTCTGTGTGACACTGATAGTACATCCTTGACTCTATACTCAGGTGTCACTGATAGATCTGTACATTGTTGACATGTGTCCCTTGTGACATGGGTATTTCTATTTCAACTACTCTAGGATGTTGCACTTTTTTTTATCAGAGTCCGCAGGGTGTTATTGGCTTCATCCCAAATTGTTGGTACATTATGAAAGTGCAAAATGGATATGTGCACAGACTTCTGTGTGACAAATAGGTCTGTACTTTACAATATGATACTTTTGTTTCCTATAAGTTAACTGGAGTCTGCTGCATATGGCACAGCATTGGGGATGGAGTGGTCTCCTAGTTCTAGTATGGTTGTGGAGTTTGCCAGGGTTTACCATCCATGCAATTGTAGTAGTCTGACATCCTTATTTTCTTGTGGGTAACATTGGGAAATCTATATGGCCTGCAAGCACATGTTATGGCACATGTATGTACCACTTAGGTGTAAGTTTTTGCTGAGATCTACTTGGCCTGATGGTATTCTTTGTCACTCAGAGTTGTGGTTGAAGTGTTATCAGGTACATATTGTGACCCTATTTCTCTTTATTTTTACAGCATCACCACTGGCAAGTCAAGGAGCCGGGGCACAGCCGAGTGGGGAAGTATCTGGCCACAGGACCTCAGGTCAAGATACCACCGACACAGAGGGACCTAGAGGTATCTTGACCTGTGGCCTGGAGGTTGAGGGGAGTGCCATGGGAGAGACCGAACATTCTTCATCATCATTGAATTCCTTCTCCATTGGCCACTCCCTAGTAATGGCGGACCCATCAAGGACCCCCCAGTACCATCCTTGTCCACGACACCCCCGTTCTATCACCACCCTCCCTGTTGCTCCCTATCCAGTTGGCTATGCCCACTCACCTAGGAGGGTGGGCTTCTCCGTTGCTGCAAGCACCTCTGCCCCAGCCCCTGTTATCCCTTCTGCCTTCAGTGAGGAGGCTATTGACCTCCTGAGAAGTATCTCTGTGGGTCAGTCCACCATTGTGAATTCCACCCAGGGATTGGCAGTTAAACACCAACAGACCAATGCATTCCTGTAAGGCATTCATGGTGCAGTGGCTGCCCTATGGAGATCTTTTCAGGCTCTGGCCTCCACACTGACGGGAGCCAGTCACCCCCCCACCTTCCGTTCTCCCTCTACCTCCCTCTTCCTAATCTACATCCCCCTTCCCCTACCTACCCAAAGCACACAACAGATCCTAAGGCATCTACCTCAACAGACAAAGATAGCACACACAAACACCAGCATGCACACAAACAACATCCACCCGCAGACACAACAACAGTCACTACCTTCCCTGACACCTCCACAACCCCTAGCATCTCACACATATAGCAACAAGCCTACCTACAGACACCATCTCAATACTCACAGACACTGCCACCACAACCACTCTACCCCCAGACACCACCCCAGCAGACCCGCAGACATCCACCCCAAGCACCACACCCACAGACACCACAACTACTGGCACACCTACATCCAGCACATCTACCATACCTGCAGTCACCACCCCAACACACACCCATCCACCCACCAACCACAGCATCCTCCAGCACCTACACCCCTCTAAGCCCAAGACACATAAATGCCCTCACTCACCCACCCAACAGACAACCACCATAAACAAGCATACCTCCCATAAGCACACATCCAAGACATCCACATCAACTCCAAATCCCGACCCTCTTCTGATGACCGCCCCGTGTTTCCAAAAAACGTACCCCTGTTCTTCCCCCTTGACCCTTAAAATGTCCTTATCCATCCTCAAGGCCATCCCTTCCAACTTCTAATGCCTCCCCTGCCCCCAGCAAAGACCCATATCCCTCCCCCCAAGAAGAAACCCACCTATCCCAAAAAAGAACCCCCCCACCCAAGCGCAAAGCCAAAAAACCCCTCCAAAATCTGATTTCCCCCACCCCCAGATAATCCCTGAGGTGCCTGCCTGTCACCTTGATGCCCCTTACTGTGGAGGTTACATGGCAATCAGAAGTCAAGTAGGGGCACAACACTATGCCATGATTCAGACATTTATTGGACTGGCCAGTGGCCTTTGGACATTGTTTTTACCATAATCGTTGTTGGCATTGAAGCCAAAGAGGTGATTTTGTTGGGTATAACTTTGTCCTTCAATTCCTTTCCTAGGTTGATGTTGTTCCTGAGTGACTTTGGTTGTATGCCTCCAGTTGTGTGTGTTTGTGCCTGCTTGCTGCACTGTGTGCTGTTGTCTGCAGTATGTGAGTTTGTGTGCAGTGCTGTTGTCCCCCAAGGGAAGGGTATATGTTGTGTTAGGTCTCTGTGTGTATATGCAATGTTGATTTCATGGCATTGTGTACTGTTTGGTATGGTAAGTATTTCTGTTTGTGTTGTACAATGTGGGCATGTATGGTGTTGCACTTGTCCCCCTGATAAGTCTAATGTATACATGTGATGTGTTTATTCTTGAGTTTTGTTATTGCAGACATGGAGTGTGTTAAGTTGTGCTAGGTTGCTTAGCATTTGGGTGTGCATGTGTCCATTTAGGTGTGTGTCCCTTGCAGCTAGTTCATGTAGCGGTATGTCCCATGGTGGTATGTGCTTTGTTGACATGCCCTTCCACATTGTGCAGTTGTGCATGACAATTGGTTTTGGTATTGTTTGTCCCTGAGAGCCATATGGGGTCATTTCCTGTGCGCATTTTGTTTGATGGGCCTGTTCAACCTGACATGTGTCCCAGTTAGGGGTGGGTGGAGTTATAGAATTTTTCCCACTCTGTGTAGAGCGCGGAGTTCCGTAAAACTCAGCAGAGTTGAGTTTTTTCCTCGTTCGTACTCGCCAACATTAAGTTGCTGAGTGCAAGCGAGGAAAATCCCCATTTCCCAGCGAGATTTCCCAATGCAGGTGGTTGCGGATGGTCGCTACCTCCCGCACTAGGAAATCTTCCGTTCACGCTGAGGAAGTTGCTGCTCGAGTAGAAAATCTACTCAAGCAGCAGAAAAGAAGCAGCACCCTCTTGCACTGTGCCTGGCACTGTTCCAAACACTAGGCATTAAAGATCGTGCTACCTGCGAGATCTAATGCACTCCACGGCTTGTGGAACTCCGCGTAGCGCAGCAGAGTTTTTTTGTCACTTCACAAAGTTCTGCATTGTGGAACTGTGCGAACTCTGCCCAGGCCTAGTCCCAGTGCAGACTCCTTCCATGTATGCTCCTGATGGTCACATCCCAACTGTGCAGGTATTTTTGGTATTGTGCACTTTGTCTATTTTATCTATTTGTGTCTCTGTCTATTGTGTATGCCATTGCGCTTCCATTGTGGTGTGAGTGATGTGTGTGATGTGTGTGTTCATTGCAGAGTGGTAACATGGTGGTGTTGTATGTATTCCATGCAACATCGATAGACATGTGTGTTGTATGTGTGGACAGTCCCTGGCCAGTGTTGAATGTGAGAGAGTATTTGTATGTGTGCTGTGGGTGTGTTGTTGTTGCTGTGTGTGTCAATGTTGTGTAGCCTTCAGTGTCCCTGTGCCTGAGCTGTGTGGCCGTGTGTATTTGTGTATTGTTGGTGTACAGTGTGAGTGTGCTGGCCAAATTGTGCTTATTGTGAGAGTGTTGGTGTCCGTGTTGCTGTATGTCAGTGAGTGTGTGTGGTTTGAGACATGTACCTTCTGCCCGTGGCGCCCCCCCAGGATGTGTTTGCAGGTGCCACAAGCTTTTTTTAAGGTTAGTGATACAGGTAGTTGTGTGTATTTACTGTTGCTGTCATACATGGCAGTGTTGATTTTATTGTCTTTTGGCAAGCATGAGCAGCCTAATGACGTTTGTGAAGGGCTCTGTGGCGGCTCTGGACGTGTGAAGTTGTCTGCAGGTGAGTGTCTCCCTTTAATCTGTCCCTTTCTGCCAGCTTCTACCTGGTGGTTGGATCGCCACGGTCACATTGGCTGTGACCAACCTTGTAATAACTCCAGCAGAAACACAGACTCCGCAAGTCTGTTAGTGCCTCTGGGTGTCTGTGGTGGTCTGTGCTAGCTGGCAGTGCTGGCGGACCGCTGGCAGTCTTCTGTTTCTAAGACTTCATACTCGTAATACAGCAGTCCACTCTGCCAGACTGTTGGCGGTTGGACTGCCACCGCCAACATGGCAGCCACAAGACCACCAAACTCGTAATCAGGCCCTAAGTATATAAAAAGATATAACCAACATACCTATACAAATAAATTTATATAAAAGCATGAAGTTAAAAAACAAATTAATATACCATTGAAACAATTGAAGAAACAGTATACCTATACATTACACACAACATTCTATTATCAATTTATTTTCTCATCAACACACAGAAGCAAAAATAATCAAGTAAACATATAAATTAACATTATTGACAAAAACAAATTTGGCAACACTAAGCAACAGTATCAATGCACATTTCCTAATTTACCCAAGTATAAATGCTGTTAGGTAGTGCTCATACACTAATGCACATCGTTGCCCTGATGTGCTTTCCGGTTTTTCAAAGAAAAGACCGTAACAATAGAACCAAACAAAATGTACTAGCGGAGCACAACAATTTTTTTTCTTTCTTTCTTTCTTTTTTCTAAAGTATTGATAATCAAAAAGTCAAATATGACTACATAATTAGTAAATTGTGATAGACTGTCCACAATCCATATACATTCATATATTATTAACCTCAAGCAATGTAGGTTCTCATAATTTTATATAATGAAAATATTTATTTCAAAAATTGGTGACAATAATAAATAACATACAACACTAAACCCCTACAGTAGACAACCAATCAACATAAAAGACATAGGGGGTCATTACGGCATTGGCCGCCCGCCAAGCGGTAACCGCCGTGCGGCCGCCAATGCGGCCGCACTCCCGCCACCCCCATCACAACATCCTCGCTGGGCCGGCGGGCGCAAACCAAGTTTGCGCCCGCCGGCCCAGCGGGGATGAGGCCGCAACATAGGAGCCGGCTCCTAATGGAGCCGGCGGTGTTGCGGCCGTGCGACGGGTGCAGTTGCACCCGTCGCGCTTTTCACTGTCTGCGCTGGCCGGGGCCCTGTTAGGGGGCCCCTGCACTGTCCATGCCAGTGGCATGGGCAGTGCAGGGGCCCCCAGGGGCCCCAGGACACCCCTTACCGCCAGCCTCTTCCTGGCGGTGCAAACCGCCAGAAACAGGCTGGCGGTAGGGATGTCATAATCCCCAGGGCAGCGCTGCTTGCAGCGCTGCCCTGGCGGATTATATCCGCCAGGGCCATTGTGGCGGTAAACCGCCGGCCCCGGTGGTGCGACCGCGGCACTACCGCCGCGGTCAAAATACGCCGGGAGACACCGCCAGCCTGTTGGCGGTGCTCCCGTCGTTTTGGCCCTGCGGTTATAATACCGCCAGGGTCATAATGACCACCATAATGTAAATAGATACAATAAAAGTCCATAATCTAACACAGAAATAAACTATGAGTCAAAGGACCGGATGATATTTTGTTGAATCCACATGTAACATCAGCCGACACGTGTTTCGTCCACACATTGGACATTCAAGGCTGATAAATCATAATTCAAAAATATTACATTAATAATTTAAAAATACAAAATCTGAAAAACAACTCCAAAGACTAGAGAAAGGATCACAGTTAGTCAACCTGCACCAAAAGTGTGTTGGAAATGGAAAAAGTGCCATGGGGAACCTACATCCCAAATTAGTTTTTGAGATTAATAAAATGATATAGTAAGTATGAGTGATAGGGATGAAATTTGATATGAATGTGAAGGTGAGTCACTATTTTTAAGTATAAAAGAGAGACCTATGTAACCCCCAAAAAGAGTTTTGAAGGGAAAGTACCTTAATCTCTCCATTTACCACTTGTATCTCCAAATGATATTCAAATCTCTAAATGACAGAGAAACAGGGGAAGAGATCCAATCATCAACTGTCAAAATGTAAACCATATGTGTTACCTATATTCAAAATCTGGTACCCCACTAACCTTGGTATTGTCCGCACTAAGCTTGTTCATTGTACAAAAAAACCGCAACTGATTTTCATTTTTTTGATAATATAATTTTAGTTCATCAGCTTATAGTTGGTCCTACAAATAAATGAAAAGAACATGTATGCACATATTAGTAGCTGATACAGGCCATGTTATAGCCTTTATTTACCATATCCTTCTTATCAAAGGAACCGTAATCCAATCTAAGCAAAATATCTAAACCGTCACGATAACATGAAACCTGGTTCCCTACAAAGTACAATTTAACTCCATATAGATACATCACGTCACAAATGAAAATAACCTCTATATGTTGTTCAGAGTGCTTGGCCATAACCATGTCAGGCCACAAATAGAAAGTCACATAAGAAAATGTATCGCCGATATTAAATAAAGTCATGATATGAGAGAGAATATTCAAACCTGAATCAATATCAAAGGTATAATAAAGTCAGAAAACCATATCAAAAAGAATATGTCTTGTCCATGATAGTATAAAACAGGAATGTCCCACGTAACTATGTGGCCAATGAGTAATGAAAATCAATGGGGCATCCCCAAGGCATATGTCTCTCTTTTATACTTAAAAATAGTGACTCACCTTCACATTCATATCAAATTTCATCCCTATCACTCATACTTACTATATCATTTTATTAATCTCAAAGACTAATTTGGGATGTAGGTTCTCCATGGCACTTTTTCTATTTCCAACACACTTTTGGTGCAGGTTGACTAACTGTGATCCTTTCTTTAGTCTTTGGAGTTGTTTTTCAGATTTTGTATTTTTAGATTATTAATGTAATATTTTTGAATTACGATTTATCAGCCTTGAAGAAGTCCAATGTGTTGACGAAACACGTGTCGGCTGATGTTACATGTGGATTCGATAAAATATTATCCGGTCCTTTGACTCATAGTTTATTTCTGTGTTAGATTATGGACTTTTATTGTATCTATTTACATTATGTCTTTTATGTTGATTGGTTGTCTACTGTAGGGGTTTAGTGTTGTATGTTATTTATTATTGTCACCAATTTTTTAAATAAATATTTTCATTATATAAAATTATGCGAACCTACATTGCTTGAGGTTAATAATATATGAATGTATATGGATTGTGGACAGTCTATCACAATTTACTAATTATATAGTCATATTTGACTTTTTTGACTTTTTGATTATCAATACTTTAGAAAAAAGAAAGAAAGAAAGAAAAAAAATTGTTGTGCTCCGCTAGTACATTTTGTTTGGTTAACATTATCGATAGACAGTTATAAATACTTCATAATTAAAAAATAATATAACATTTAAAGAGCTATACTTTAATAATTTGAACAAAATAAACATTCTCATTTTTCTAAACTTAATATATAACATTATGAATAATGATGTATTAAATATTTGGATTTACAATATAAAACATAAATATAAAAACAAATAAACAAAATTATTACATGATAAAATAAGTAAATAAAGATAAACTGTAAAACAAAAATATTTTTAAATTTTCACACTATGAATCAAATCTTCCCAAAAATATTAATTGAATTCAAATATTGAAAAACTTGTCAACGAAAATTAAAAAATCGTAATATTTATCAATAAATTATATATAAAATTTATGACAAGTATCAAGATAATAGCAAAGCCTAAGAAAACATCTGTTTTTATTCAAATAGAGATTGTTTCCACATATTTCTAAAAATATTTTCCCATAGAATATAAATTATTAAATATAAAATTGCAAATAAATTCAACAAATAGCATATTATCACTCATTTAGCACATATTAAAAATAAACGTTAGTATAAATATATTTTAAATGTGTTCAGACCCTTTTCCCCTAAAAGGCCAACATCCCACTCCGATAAAATAATTTATTTGAAAAAAAGACTCTAATCTTTTAAAATATAATATTTACATGTTGATTAAATAAATTAGAAATGAAACAGTTAGATAAAAAATTACCATACAACAGTAAAGAAATAGTATAATAAAACTTTAAAATAACAATAAAAATGATATTACACAACTACATTTTAAAAAGCAAGAATTTTATAACAATGTTAAAAACAAATCTTAAAACAATATTCTTACCTTTGATATTTCTGCCCACGATATTTTGGACATCTCAATCTTCTTGACACAATATTTTAGTTTCACAATATTTTTTATTCAATATTTTGTCCACACACCTGTAGATTAATTATGCAAGAGCACTTCAAGTACCCTCATTGCAAAAGGCCTGTTAATTCCAGTGGGCCCGGTAATTGAAGTTACTGGGCATAACGCGAGTATAACTTTAGTGGTAACACTGCTGCTCAGAGGCACTCCAAACAGATTAAAACTACTGAAAAAAGGCAATGTTTCTGAGTGGAATACTGGGGAAAACATCCAAAAATCAGCGTGCTTATTCCCCATAAATCTGTAATTCCCATTATCCCCACCCCCTTCCAAAATAATGGAAACTCCAAGGTTGGGAAGTAATCATTTTTACAAGCCACTTTCTTCCAGTATCTTTGACGAGATTCAGAATAGAAATGTGTCTTTTTAAAAATAGTTCATAAGTCTTTTTTATTTTAAATGTGTAACAGGTCTGATTTTGGTACCAAAACAGTCACAGTTGCCAATTATTTTCTCTTTCATTAAATCCATCTCAAACATCCTTCTTTCCTACTTTGAGAACTGTCACCTCTTTGTATTTCAAATATGTAGTATACTGGTGGCCTGACTGACTCCATCTTGTTTTGATTGTACTCTGTGCTGTGATCTTTTCAGTTGACCATCTTTGCATCATCAGTCCCTCTTCAAGTGGCTTGACAGGGGCAGGAGGGAGTTTGGATTTTGGTTTAAGTTACCTGAAAGAACTTAGGCATTTAGCAATTCTTGTTTATCAAACTCATGTGGATGTTGAAGATTTACTACTGCTACAATACGATTTCACCTGGGGTGAATTGTGCCATTTCCCAGGCACTCCTGCTCATAGCAACAATGGTACCATGGTCACATTTCATTGGATGGGCTGGAGTTCTGCCTCCAATGTTTTTGTTTACACCAAATCTAGATAATGCTTGATTCATATTCTGTAAAGCTGCTTTTCTGTTGAATTCTAGCACTGTCTGCATATGCTCATTTTTTTTTATTTGTGATAGGCAGGGTTTCAACTTAAAAACTTCCTCCTTTGGTTTGATACTTTGGGGGTCATTACAAGTTTGGTGGTCCGCAGACCACTGTGGTGGCAGGGTGGTCCGGGTGCTGTCGATTTGTCGGTCAATCCACCATATTACGAGTATGGTGTCCGTACTAACAAATGACCACCAGTGGTCCACCAGCACCGCCAGGTAGCACAGACTGCCACGGTCACGAGGAAGCACAAGCAGGCCCGCGGAGCCTGTGTTGCTGCCGGACTCATTACGAGGTTGCACGCCGCCAATGTGACTATGGTGGTCCAACTACCATGCATCAGAAGGCGGAAAGGACAGTATAAAGGTAGGCACTCACCTGCAGACAGGCACACACGTCCGGTGCCGCCATGGAGCCATTCACAAACATCATGCCGCTGCTCCTGCTCATCCAAAGACAACAAAATCCACGCTGCAGTGGACGCCAACAATCGTAAGTACACACACCCATCAGCATCATTAGCCTTAAAAACACGTGTTGCGCATGCTTCACATCATGTGGGACACGCCACGGGAACCAGGTACACATCTCAACCCACACACACCCACAAACATACATCAACATGGACATGCATACAGTCACTATATGCCCCTTTTGGACAGAACACACACACTGCACCTCAGCACTATGCAAAGGAACACAGCCACACAGCTCAGGAACAGGGACAGTGAAGGCTACACAACATTGTCACACCACTGGCCAGGGATTGTCCACTCATACAAAACACATATGTATTGAAGTGGCATTGAAGACAAACAACACCACCATGAAACAACCCTGCAATGGACACAAACATCACAGCACAAAGGAAGTGCAATGGCATGCACTAAACACAGAGAGACAAATAGACAATGAAAACAGACAAACATACCTGCACAAATGGGGGAGGCATCTGGGACACCGACGGAAAGGGACTGTGCTGGGACATACATCACCTCGAACAGGCTCCTCAAACAACATGTGCGCAGAAAATGTCCCTACATAGGTTCCAGGGACAAACAATACTAAACCCAAATGTCATCACATCTGCACAATGGGGAAGGGCAAGTCATCAAAGCACATACAACTCCTACTGCACAGGACATACCCCTACAGGAACTAGTTGCATGAGACACACATCTAAATGGACACATACAGAGGAAAATTTAAACACAGCAAGCACAAGTGAACACACTCCATGTCTGCACAAACTCAAGATGACACACATCAGATACATACAGAAGCCATATCGAACACCATACATGCTCACATTGCACATCACAAAAAGAAATACTTACCATACCAAATACTATACAATGCCATGACATCAACATTCCATTTACACACATACCTATACACACAACATATACCCTTCTCTCGGGGACACCAGCACTGCCCACAAACTCACATACTGCAAAGAAAAGCACATGGAGCAGCAAGCAGGCTCAAGCACACAACTGGAGACACACAACCAAAGTCACCCAGGAACAACATCAAGCCAGAAGAAGAATTTCAGGACAAAGTTGTACCCAAAAAAACAACTGGTTGGGTTTATTAGGAACAAATGATTTTGAATAAAGGCCATTGGCCAGTCCGTTTTATGGCCCATGATAGCACAGTATTGTGCCTACAACACTTGACTTCTAACTACCAGGGAACCTCCACAGGAAGAGGCATCAAGGTGGCAGGCAGGCACCTCAGGGACTATCAGGGGGTTGCGGGTGGAAGATTGGATTTCGGAGGGGGTTTTGGGCTTGTGAGAGGTGGTCTTCTTGGGAGGGGTGGGAGTCTTCTTGGGCGGGGTGGGCTTCTTCTTGGCGAGGGGAGGGTATGGGTGCGTGAAGGGGGTAGGGGAGGTCTTGGAGGTGGAAGGGACAGCCTTGGAGCTAAGTGGGGCCCTTTTGGGTGCGGTATGGGAGAAGAACGGGTAAGGTCAAGCTCACTTAGGACAGTTTTGTGGACACACAGGGATGGTTATCAGAACGGGGTCGGGATTTGGAGGTTGAGGGAGTGGTTGTAGGCAGTACAGGTGTGGATGTCGTGGGTGTGTGCTTATGCAAGGTTTGCCTGTGTGTGGTCGGTGTCTTTTGGGTGCATGAGTGGGGGCGTTTATGTGTCTTGGGTTTAGCGGGGTGGCGGTGCTGGGGGATGCCGTGGTGGGTGGGTGTCTGTTGGGGTGGTGACTGCAGGTATGATGGATATGTGTGTGTCTGTAGTTGTGGTGGGTTCAGGTGTGGTACTTGTGGTGGATGTCTGCGGGTCTGCTGGGCTAGTGTCTTTGGGTAGGATGGGTGTGATGGCTGTGTCTGTGACTGTTGTGGTGGCGTCTGTAGGTATGCTTGATGTTGTGTGTGTGATGTTGGGAGGTGGCGGGAGGTATCAGGGGAAGTGGTGACTGTTATCATGTCTGTACGTTGATGTTGTTTGTGTGCGTGCCAGTGTGTCATCTGGTGCTTGTGTTTGCATGCACTCTGTCTGTTGAGGTGGATGTCTGTGGATCTGTTTGTATGCCTTGGGTATGTAGCGGAAGGGGGGATTTGGACTGGGAAGATGGAGGTGAATGGGGACAGAAGGTGGGGGGTGACTGTTCTCCGCCATCAGTGTGCAGGCCAGAGCCTGAAACGATCTCTGTAGCACAGCCATTGCACCATGAATGCCTTCCAGGAACGTGTTTGTTTGTTGTGCTTGGGTCAGCAGTCCCTGGATGGCATTCACAGAGATACTTCCCAGGAGGTCAATAGCCTCCTCAAGAAGGGCAGAATGCATGCCATTGGGGGGGGGGTCATGGTCCGATAGACACCCCGCCCAAGCTGGGCCTCTGCGATCTTCAGAGCCCAGCGTCTCAGGTCTGTCCACCTCTTGCGACAGTGGGCCCTCCACCGGCTGTGGACCCCCAGGGTCCACACCTTTTTTGGCGATTACTCTCAAAATCCCTTTCTTCTGATGAGGAGTGGACCTGCATGGATGCAAAAGACAAGACCAGAAATTACATCAACTAGTCCCATCCAAAATGGCTGAGTCACATAGAGATGACTACGAACACTTCCCAATATGCAACCCTACCCACCACCCAGCTCAGGCCCTGCATTGACTAGGTAGGCCAACTGACATTTTGTGGGTCATGATTAAGCAATCTGACGGAGATCAGAAATACTGTGAGCAACATCACGCCTATGTGGCTTCTAGAAGGAGAACTTCTCAGCCATGAATGCATCAAAACACAATCTGTGAGAATAATCCTCTGCATACAGTCCCTATAGACAACTGCCAGGGTACAAACTCTAACTTTGGCACAGTGGGTTTAGAAAGAGTCTAGTCTGTCCATGTGTGGACATGTGCAACTACAGATGCAGACTCATGCCACTTTAGGGGGTGCAGGTCTGTTAATTTCATCATCAACACAAAACACACTTTTTGACATAAGTGTCCATAATACATGGATTACCTCCAGAATAACATAGGCATGCATTGTACATTTTCTGTGCTAAAACAGAGCAGGCTAAGTAGGTTAAAGGTCACTAGGTGAAAGGGGCACAGGCCTGCAAGCCAGAAGGCTAAGCTAAGCTCCTGATTCCCATTAAAACTAAATAGGATCCATCACAACAGATTTAGGGCGTATGAGCCCTGTGCCAAGGCAGTTTGGACAGTGTGTGGGTGGAAATCTGTAGTGCAGGATACACTAGTTTGATGTGGTGTGTTAGTCCAATTGTCACATCTGTGATCATATGACCTTCAAATATGTTCTAATCAAGTGCAATCCATGCATTTTCCCTTCACATTGTGTTGACAGTGATCCTGTATGACCTGTTTGTTGCTATAGATGTGTTTCCTCATTGCAGGCCAGACTGCTTGTGCCACAACAATGACATAGGTTGTATCATACCCCCAGGTGCTTTGTCATTGTAATGGGATGAACCCATGCTCAGGGGCTGTTGTACTTTCCTCAGTCTGTGCCATGGCTTATGTTATGTTGGCAGACCATGGTATCTGATTAGCCTTGAGCTGGTGACAATACCCACTAATCTCTTATCCTATTCTGTAGGACAAAGTCTGATAAAGCCCTTTCTCCTGTGGTCTGGGGGACGGTATCTTGGCATATGTTGTCTGATTCAGTATGTTTCAGACATTCATGAGTATGAGTAGTCCAGACATTTTGACAGCCTATGTACTGTACAGTGCAATAAAATGTTGGGTGTGACCAGACACTTGTATCAATGTGTTGTTATTAACCCTTAGCATGACACTACCTTTGACATATCCCTCTTTCCATTACCATCTTGTGTCTCCCTCATGTGCATCACAAGGGCTTCCATCTCAACATTTCAACTTGTGGAACAGAAGCAAGCAGGCAATGGTTTTCTGATTGGTGAGTTTAATTACATATGTGCAGGAAACAAAAAACTGATGCTACAGAAGATGAAAGTGAGGGGATCAGTCATGGTGGATAAAATCATAACAGTAGCTTTCCCAACATCTGGAGTCCAAAGTCCAGTGTCCTACTACCATGGAAGATGGAACGTGGTTGGAGAACAGTTAACAGAGTAAATAACTGGCACACAAAGGAGTGAAATCAAGAAGAGGTCACTTGCTGGCAGTGGTTGGTGCATTGCCTCCTGCACCTCCTGGAGTCTTGGGTGGATGTCCCCGCTTGCAGGGGGTTCTGCAGCTACAGAGGCAGGGGTGACTGAGGTGAGTGCATCCCCTGACAGGGTCTTCCTTCCCTTCCAGGGGCTGCCACCAATGTAGAAGTGCCTGGTGTTGATGGGCCAAAGGAAGGGGTGTGGTGTTGCTCACGGTCCCTGGTTAGGGTACTGCTAATCTCCCTGAAAACCCCTGATAGGGAGGCCATGGTGGTGTTTAAAGCCTCCCACTTTTCCAAAGACTCTTGATGGAAGTCCCTCTGTAGCGGTTTGATTTCCCTGAGTTCAGTAACTACCTGGCTCATCACACCTTGTGATTGCTGATAGGCTCCTAAGACTTGGCAGATAGTGTCCTGACCATGACAATCCCCCAGTGGTCTCATGCTGCTGGCCCACACCATCCCTCCTATGCACCCTACCTCCACGTGCCCGCAACCTTGGCACAGCTTGCCCCCTACCACTGTTTCCAGGACCATCATTGTCGGTGGTATGTTGCTGTGGTTCAGGAACCTGGACTGGGGGCACAAGATGGTAGTCACTGTCCTCAGGACACATGTTGGGGTGTGAATGGCTGACTAAGATGCAAAAAGGTGAAGTGAAGTCGATGTGGACACGGTGAGGGTCACTGGCGTTGTCTGACCAAGTCGCCCTGATGAGCCAGAACTGTCTTCAATGTCCAGACATCCAGGAGTGTTGTCGTCACTGAGGGCATCATCCAGCGGGGTAGTGGCAGTCTCTTCAGTGGTCTGGGTGTTCCCAGTGGCAGCTTGATCTGTTGATGTGAGAGATACAATGTTACTGATTTTATTGTGACATCTGCCTCCAATAGTTTACAGTGACATTTAGCCAAGGCCTTGTACAAGCTGTACTGGCAGGTTTTCCTTTTGTGGCTGGTATGCCTGCTATCAATTGTATTGACCTGACATTTCTGAGATATACCAATTCAATTTCAGTCAACCATCTGCAGATGAATGATTTGGAAGGATGGTCAGAGACGTACTTACATCTTGCCAACAGTGCAGGCAAAATAGTGGCTAGGCAGGATGCAGCTTTGATCCTTTTAAGTCCAGTAGACTGTTATCCAGGCAGTCCATGGACATTATTATATATGTGATTGTAGTAATCATGTGGTCAGTGCATTGTGAATGTGTCTACTGGAACTACCATTCAGGTGATGCAAATTGAGGCCTTTGGTTCATGTTTTTTGTTGCACACAGATTGAGCTGGCCTTCATGTACATAGCAATTTCATCTCGACTTAGCTGCTCAAGCTGGATTTAGGTGTTTAGCCACATCACAGAGTGTACCGTGATCTGTCTCTTGGTCCCTCCGAGGTGAGTAAAGTTAATTTGTGAGTTCACAGACAGGTGCATTGTGACACATGTACAGTGTCCTTGTGATTGGAGTTACAGGGACTGGCCCTCCTGGAATTTACAGTCATGTTACACACAGTATACAGTATACATGTTATCCTCCTAGGTATGCACATTATCATTGCAAGTTTACAAGGAAGGATATTGAGACAGATGCACACTGGCTTGTGCTTGGAATTTGGCCTTAGCAGTCATGTCACTTCATACAGTTGTTATATATCATCCCCCAGATGAGTGCACTTCATGTTTAGATACCCCAAGAAGGGTATTTTGTCAAGTGTACACTGGACTGCTGTGACAGTAAGGGGGCCTCCTGTGAGTTGCAGCCATGTAACTCCCTGTATTACACACACTATACGGATGGTTTCCTCCCAGGTGAGTACACTTAAGTGATGATTTGGTACACAGGGGTATTTTGGGGGAGGACACACTTTTGGCGACTTGATTTGGGGGAGCATTGACTGTTGTGAGTTGTAGTCTTGTCACTCTCACTGCTTCACAATACCTGACACCTGCCAACTACCCCAGTAACTATACAACATATGAGCTTTGAAATCATGTTGCCTTCAGGGAAGGGGACACTCTTCTGGTGTTTGTAGTGACAGTAGCAGTGCCTCCTAGTCTTAACAGTCCTGTCAGTACTTGTACTACCCACACACTATACAGATGTCAACCTCTCAGGTGTGTGCAGTTCAATGGTGAGTTGAGAGACGAGGCTCATTTGGGCAGGACACTGTGGTGGCTGAGTGGAGTGACAGTAGCAGTGCCTCCTGTCCTTAGCAGTCCTGTTGGTGCTTGTACTACCCACACACTATGCAGATATCAACCTCGCAGGTGAGTACACTTCAATGGTGAGTTCAGGGACAAGGCTTATTTGAGCAGAGGACACTGTGGTGTGGAGTGACAGTAGCAGTGCCTCCTGGCCTTAGCAGTCCTGTCAGTGCTTGAACTACCCACACACTGTACAAATGTCATCCTGTCAGGAGGGTACACTTCTATGGGGAGTTGACAAACAAGATAAGTTTGAGAGGGCTACACTGTTCTGGTTTTTTATATTTGTAGAACAATGCCTGCTGGAAATTGTAGTGCTGTTAATCCATGTGCTACACACAATGTACACAGCTATTGTTCTCCCAGATGAGCCTAGTTCACATGTGAGATTTTAAACAGTGGTCTATCGACAGGTGGACACTGGGCTGGTGAGTGGGGTGACAGTGTAGGTGGCCAAAGGTGAGCAGTGAGCATGCATGACAATACATTCGTATGAGATATTTTAGTGTTGTGACTTACCAGACTCCACTCCCCCAGGTAATCCTGTCAAGCCATTAGGATTCGGGATTGCCAAGACTTCTCCTTTCAGGATGTGAGTTGTAAGGGAGGAGGTAGAGAACAACCGCCAGTCTTCTGGACCTGCAGCTGGTGCTTGTATGCATGGAACGTCCCTTCCCCTGAGGTCATTCTACCTCTTTCTGATGTTGTCCTTTGTGCGTGGGGCCTACAAAATTCACTCTGTCGACTATCCTTTGCCACAGTTCAATTTTCCTGGCGATAGGCGTGTGCTAGACTTGTGCTCCAAATAAATGTGGCTCTATTTTTATGATTTTCTCCACCTTGACTCTTAACTCATCATCAGTGAAAAAGGGATTTTTCTGGGGTGACATGGTGGTGCTAAGGGAAATGATTGAAATTAAAAGGTGACAGTGAGTTTGTGAAGTTGGAAAGTGCAAATGGACTTGCCTGGAAAAATAAGGTGTGAAGGGTGTGGTATGTGATATGGGAAAACTACAGGGGTGCCTATTCTAAATATTTTATTTTCTATTGTGCGCTCTGGCTACAGTGTGTTGCATTGTAGATGCAAAGGATTGTGGTTTGTAAAGGGGTGTGTTTTATAGCGCGCTTTGCAGGTGCATCGAGTGTGGCAATGTGTTTCATATGTGTTGTTTTCAAATCCATCCAATGTGGTGTTCTGTATTACTGTGGTGCCTGCGAACCGCAGTGGTTAGAATCTCCATTGTTAGACTGCTATGGCTGAACCACCACTGTGACTTTTGACTTGTAATAAGGTCGGTGGTTGGTCAACAGGCTATCGGTGCTGGTGGTCGGCGTGACTATTTCCTGGCGTTCACAGTACCCGCTGTGTGGCTGTTTTGACTGACTTATGTTAGTCCTGCCTTTGTAACTTGTAATACAGCAGTCTGTATGACTGCCAACGTGGTGGTCTTTTGATGGCTGCCACTATGGCGGTCTGGTGGTCTGACTTCCAAACTCGTAATGAGGCCCTTTATCACTTTGATTTGAGCCAACTTGCACACCAAACTTAAACATCACAGACACAATTGTGATATTTGGTAGTCAGTGCCACATAATGCATCCTCAGCAGCTCTTCAGCAGTTCTTGCAACTCCTTTAAACCAATGGAATGGCTTTGTGACCACAAGTGACAGAAAACTGGGAATACTGTGATATTCTGATTATGCAAAAGAATATAACAAAGATTTTCCATAACAATGGATTTGTATTACATTTGTTTGCATTTTTACATTTGAAATGGTTGTAACACACAAAGATTTATAACAAGCTGGCATTTAATAGGTAGAGTTGTGGTGTGGAATAAAGATTCCCCTTTCCCAAACCACAGCACCTTTTCTGAAATAGTTAACACAAAGGTCCAATATCATGTTAATTAATATCTAGTTGTGTCATGTACTTTATGACCTGTGATTCCATTATCAGTAGCTAAGCAGTTGAACGACACAAAGTACCCACACAGCTTATCTCATTTATACCTATGTATAATAATCAGTCTTTTTCCATGAAGGGAGATTAAGGTTGATAATATTTAATAATCAAGGTCAAGCAAGCTGAACACATGTATTGCTTTCTAGGTACATTGCAATCCATGTTAAAAAAAATGGAGACCATATCATTGCCTATTTAGAATCCAAAATATAATTTCCACTGGAAATTATAGGATTTTTGGAATTCTAGTGATTAAGGCGTGGGTCCTCATTCTAAATTGTAAGGTGATATTCATGCGGCTAAAAATATCACACTAATTCTAATAGGTTGAAATATTTCAAGATGTAATTTTATTTTATATTGCCACAAATGCTTGGGCCTTCACAAGGAAAAGTCAGAAATACACTCAGTCAGACTGAATTGAAGGAAATTCTCATGTTTGGCAGCTAGATGGCAGAGCAGAGATGCATGTTTTTCAGAGGAATAGCCCGGTTACGAGTTTGCCTGTGTGACCACCAGATTATCAAGGCGCTGGTCCTAAAGAGACCGCTGCGCCGGCGGTCTCCAGACCACCGTATTATGATGTATGTAGGCTGAACCGCTGACCACCAAAACAAATGTATGCCTGCCAGCTGCGCAATGGTCAGCAATCTTGGTGGTGCACACTCTGTCACCAGCATGGAAACAGAGCCAAGGTTGCCGTCTCCTGGCAGCAGAAGGCTACAGGTAGTCAGTCACCATGATACGCATTCAGCAAATCAATAGACAAGTGCCCATTGGATGGATTAAAAAACAACAGATCTGACATATATTGGCCCAGTGGACACACCTGCAAAACACACTGTAAAACACACCCTTTCCCAGACATTGATCCTTTGCCTCTTCACTGCAAGAAAGAGACCAGAGCCCATCTTTTTCACATTCCTGACAGATAAGGCACTCCTTTTTTCACCATCCCATTCAACTCCTTTAAGTAAGTCCCTGCCACCCATTTAATTTTACATTCGTGACAGGTTCCAAAAATCCCGGTTTTCCTGAAGATGAGTTGAGAGTCATGGTGGACGAAATCATAAGAGTAGATCCACAATTGTTTGTATCCAAAGAACTTATTATGAGTTTGCTGGTCCCAACGCCGGACCACCAAACTTGCTTGGAAGACGCCTCCGCAATGGTGGTGGCATCTCTCTCTGAGTGTATTACAATGTTCCCGCCGGGCTGGCCAGCGGTAACATTGTAGTACGTGGTTCCCGCCAGGTTGCCATGCGGGAACAGTACTACAATATTGGTCTCGGCTCCCTTACTGTAGCACACAGCACCCTCGAAATGCCACAGGGGAGCCCCTGCCTGGTGCCTCGGCGCCCGGCTCTGGCTTTCTGTCAGCTTTTCAATGGCGAGGACCACACATGAGAAGACTGGCATCTAGCTCAGTCGTAATCAGCCAGGCAGTGCTGAACTCAGTGCCACCCGGGCTGAGTACAACTCAGACCGCTGTCGGACTGTCCAGAACCACATTCCTGGCAGAGACGGTGGTTCTCTGGTGGGTCTGGACGCCAGGGTTGTAATGTGGCAGTCGGACTGCCACAGTTGCTGGGGTACGACTGTCACCATGAGGCTGGTGGTCCTTGCACCGCCAGCCTTGTAATGAGGCCCTACGTCCAACATACTCCTCTCAGTAGGAAAATAGAAATGTGGCAAAGGCTAATCAACAGAGTGAATGCTGTAGGCACCACCCTGTACACAAAGGAGGACATTAGGAAGAGGTGGAATGACCCATGGGGGAAGGTGCATTCCCTGGCCTCCAAGCAACACATGGAGGCCAATAAGACTACTGATGGTCCTCCCAGTGCCCCATTACAACTCTTTCCCCGGGATGAGAAGGTCTTGGCCAACCTGCATCCTGAGGGCTTGACAGGAATAGCTGGGAAAGTGGAGTCTGGTAAGTTACTACAAAGAAAAGTGTCACAAATCTTCAATGTCCTGCATGCTCACATCTCACCTTCTGCCACTGTGTTGGTCATCTACTTTACCAGCATGCAATACCTAGAGTTGCAGAGATGTAAGCTGGTTAATGTGCATTGTCGTATATAACATCACATGTATCGATCCCCATTACATGCCATATGTTGGAATTAGGTTTGTAAATGTTTCAACATGAAAAGATCATCCCAGGACCCCTGGTATGTGTCAACATGTAAATGTATGGGCCAACCTAACTGCAGTGAGGTTCTGTTTCAGTATCTGTAACCACCAGGCCTTCCTGCACTTGTCCAAATACACCTGTATGCCATCTCTCAAATGATGTACTCGCTCATGTGAGTTTAGCATGTGTGTAGTGTGGGGAGACATTAAGTGACATGGCTACAACTACAAGGAGGCCCTGTTTCTGTGCCTCTAGCCACCAGACCTTCCTGCACTTGTCGAAATACACCTTTGTGCCATCTCTCAAATGATGTACCCTCCCCTGGGAGTTTAGCATTTGTGTAGTGTTGTGTGCGGGCAGTAAGTGACATGACTACGACTACCGGGTGGATCTGTTTCTTTACCTCTAACCACAAGGCTTTCCTTCACTTGCCCAAATACACCTGTGTGCCATCTCTCAAATGATGTACCCTGATCTTGGAGTTTAGCATTTGTGTAGTGTGGGGAGACAGCAAATGACATGACTACGTCTACCAGGAGGCCCTGTTTCTGTACCTCTAACCACCAGACCTTCCTGCACTTGTCCAAATACACCTTTGTGCCATCTCTCAAATTATGTACCCCCTCCTGGGAGTTAGCAATCTACATATCATGCTCAACTCAGAGATATGTCAGTCTTCCTAGCTTGCTCTTGTCCTGGTATCCCAAAATGAAACTATTGAGGACAGGGATTTCACTTTACCAAGTGTGTACATCAAGTATTCCTAAAGCATAAAGTAGCTTCATCAGATTGGTAGTGGCAGTTAACACATTGACTCAGCACTGCTCATATGATGGCTACAGCTATATATACACCACAAAGTTGTATGTTCACCTGTATCTCACACAACTAGGCCTTGGAATGGTCAAATACACATGTGTCCTCTCTACTGTGTTGGCTTAACTGTTTTTAAAATGTCATGTTCATTCCCTCATCTAAAGTGCAACTGATCACACATTGAATGAGCTGTTTGAGTCTAATAGTTTCTGCAAGCTTCACACGTCATGTCAACAAATTCAATACCATGGTAATATTGCACAATCAACAAACTTACCACTTAAGAGTGTCCACGGTCTCTACTGACAGTCACACAAAACCTTTAGATGTAGATTTCACAATTCAACCAATAACATTGTACTCTATTTCTCAATAGATCAAGCTGGCACAGCACCTGGACAGACATCGTCCACCAACCAGACTCCCAGCCCACCTCTTGAGGAAGCCCTCAGTGATGACGACACTCCTGGACATGTGGACATTGTTGACGGTCCTGGCCCATCAGGGCAGTCTGGTCAGGCTGCATCAGTGAGTCTTACTGTGCCCACAACAACACCTCCCACTGAAGTTGCTTCAACATCACAGACAACAATGTATCCCCCAACCTGTGTATCTATAACAGTTGCTACCATCTTGTGCCTCCCAGTCCTGGATCCTAGGGTGCAAACCAACAATCCTGACACTGAAGTTCCAGGACCCAGTTGGAGAGGGCACCCTGTGCCAAGGGAACAAGCTCATGGGGGTAGGGTCCATGGTAAAGATGCTGTGGACTGCCAGAGTGAGACCACTGGGGCCACTCACAATGAGGATACCATCAGCCAAATCTTGGGTGTCTATCATGAGACCCAAGGTGTGATAGGCCAGCTAATACCCAAACTGTGGGACATCAATCAGCTGCAGAGGGACATGAACCAGCATATGGAAGCCCATAACTCCAACATGGGAACCCTAACAGAGGTGCTGAGGGACATCCATACAACCCTGAGCAGAGCTTTTCCCCCAACATCTACCCTTTCCTGTGGGCCAACTACATCAAGCCCAAGTACATCGTGGCAGATACAGGAAGGAAGGCCCTGCCAGTGGACCAATGACCCTCAGACACCCCTGCCTCTGCAGCAGTTGAGCCCCCTCACCCCCACCCTCGCAAGCAGGGACGCCCATGTAAGAATCCAGGAGGTGCGGATGGCAAGACACCCACCACTGCCAGAAAACAAACTCATCCTTCATGAACTCCTTTGTGTGTCACACATTCACTCTGTGGACTGATCACAAACCCTATTCCATTTCTGATGGGAGGTGTACTATGGGTTTGGACTTCAGATGGGGTGGCATCTACTCCTATGATTTCAACCAACATGACTGACATATTCACTTTTCAACTATGTAACTTTTTACCACAAGTTTGTTTTCACCCTTAGCACTGTAATAAATTCACAAGTCACCAACTCATTGTCCACTGTCTTAAATTTCACATTTGGCAATGTAGAAATGTAGGAACATGTGAACCATACAATGAAAAAACAAGCTACTTGTGGAAGCAGAGATATGTTGCATGTACACGGTGTCCAGCTCAGGATTATAATCATTCCATGCAAACACACACATACAAGTGTCTTGTCAAAGAAGAAAATGTATTACATTGTTCAGCTCATAGTCTGTCAATATACAGTATCTTAAACTTAGCAAATCACACATGGTTGAATCATACAATGTAAATGTTGAAATTTACAGGTACAGACCTACAGACCATGGAAGGAGGGTATATATCAGGGGTTGTGTGGAATCAGCAAACATCAAATTGGTTTATTTCATCAGCTGGAGCCACATCGCCTACCTGACAAAAGGAATCCAACATCATATAATGCAAGAGTCAGACAGATGGCAGTACAACAATTTCTGATCACAGGCTCATTATAATCCAGTGCGTCGGCATCTGGTGGTATGACACAAACAAAAGTCAGTGATGCACCACAGGCACTTTGGTCTACAATGATGAAACACATAAACATGTACATACAGTTCACACAAAAAGAGTGTTTAGGCAATGTGAAGGGAAACGAACATGAATTTGATCTAGTGCTACATATTTTATGACCACAAGATGACACACATGATGAATCAGGGCCACCACACAACTAGGAACAAATCCAATGGAGTCTTCCAAACTTCCATCCTGGAAGCTGCAAGCTGTCTTGGCACTGGTCTTGTACACTCCTACATTCCTAGGAACAATCCATCTCCATATTGTATGTCCAGACAGCATCAAATACAGGTGCCAATGTCACAACTCAGAAATGTCCCAATGTAGATGTCATGGTCAAGGTACCCGAACAAATGAAAAAACAAGCAGTATAGTTATGAAACTATAAATATGACACAATTCACATAGCAAGCGTCTGGAGAACACAGTCCGTTTTATAAATCTCATACAAACAAAGCAACATCTCCTAAATGTTAATATGTCAATAGCTTCCTCATCAGACGCACTTTGCCAGTATTTGCCAGAACTTCAGCTTCAGAACTGTGAAAAAAATATACTCCTCACATCATAGCAAGAGTTCATTGTACAGTCAAAGGCATGACATCTCATGACATACACTCATGAGACGAAGATGCTGATGAGATCTTGTTGCAAGTCAGCTCCTTCCTCTTCATCACTATCATCTTTATTTTCCATTTCCGGATTCTCACCCGCTGGCATCTCAGGCTCCCCCTCCTCTGGGATGTAAGGGATATTCCTTCACCGCCCGATGTTATGGAGCTTACAGCACGCCACAGTGATTTGACATACTTTCCTGGGTGAGTAGGAGACAGCTCCCCAGTCTTGTCCAGACAGTGAAATCTGGCCTTCAGGAGCCCAAAAGCTCGCTCAACTGGCTCAGTGTTCTTTCAGGGGCCTCATTGAATCAGACTTCCTGTGGCGTAGTTGGATTCCTCGCAAAAAAACACAAGTGATGGACGGAATGCGGAACCAATCAAACAGTCACCCCCGTCACAGATCTGGGTTTAATCCATCAATTCTTTTGCTCACCATGCCACCCCAGTTTAGACCCAGCCATATGCAAATCAGTCTTGACCCTGTTCCCCATGGGAACCGTCCAGCCTGAACTGCCAGGCCAGGTCCTCATTGGACCGGAAACAAGCATCCTGGGACCGGTTTCAGGATATCACCCTTCATCAGCCAGGCTAGCTTGAATGCAGTGGCATAGTGAGCCCGGGACCCACGTCTGGGCATACCAGGCACACTTTTGGCAACAAAAGCAAACAAACACAAGTGATGGAGGGAATGGGGAACCAATCAAACATTCACCCCAAGTAACAGAGCTGGGTTTAATCCATCAATTATTTTGCTCACTATGCCACCCCAGTTTAGACCCAGCCATATGCAAATCAGTCTTGACCCTGTTCCCCATGGGAACAGTCCAGCCCGAACTGCCAGGCCAGGTCCTCCCTGGACCGGAAACAAGCATCCTGGGACCAGTTTCAGGGTATCACCTTTCATCAGCCAGGCTAGCTTGAATCCAGTGGCATAGTGAGCCCGGGACCCACGTCTGGGCATACCCGGCGCACTTATGGCGACAAAAGCAAACAAACACAAGTGATGGACAGAATGCGGAACCAATCAAACATTCACCCCCAGTCACAGATCTGGGTTTAATCCATCAATTATTTTGCTCACCATGCCACCCGAGTTTAGACCCAGCCATATGCCACCCAGCCAGCGCACCACAGTTCTATGGCATCTGTGACTAGCAACGCACTAAACTGAGGACTGTGTAGGAGAATCTACTTATCAAGGGAGCTTTACATCTGTTGAGATGTTACTACACATTGATAGATGTAGTGACGCATTTAAATTTTTTTTAAAAAACTGTAGTTTTAATTGTGAAAATGGCGGATGCCTGACGTCATTCATTTGCCTCCTGACACTGCTACCATCAACATCTCCACGACTTCAGCTGATTTATGCTGCCTCTTGGAGCAATCATGCCAGACCAAGCAGGTAAAAGGGCCCCTGCCTTCCCTCCAGAGGAGATGGAAAAACTTATTGAAGAGGTCCTTCCCCTGTATGGTCAGCTCTGTGGCTCACCATGTATCTTACATACATATGTGTCTATTTTCGAAGCCATCCTTTCCTTCCTCACAAGCAGGCTAAAATGTGCCTCTGAGTCCCAGTGAGTCATTTAGTTGCCAGTTGTCACAACCTGTGTTCCATACATAGGATGTACAGTGGAGCCCTTTACTCTGAGTATTTCATATGACCATTGTGTTTTGTGATGTGTGATAAGCTCTAGATCCTCCTTCTGTTGCATTCAAATATCTATGCAAGTAAACTTTACAGCCAAACAATGATTTGTCTGATGATCTGATGATGGTAAATAACACAGTACTTGTATTTGCATTACAGCATGAGCTGTGTATGTATAGTGTTTGGGGCACTTGAGGATATTGACAGCACAGTGTAAAGTCCCACAAATCACTAAGCCCAGATCAGGCCTTGGCAAACTGTGGTATGAGACCCATGTAAAACTCACTGAGCCCTTCAGAGTGCCACACAACCCTGAACTCACATATAGGAAGGCCACATGATGTACTGTCGTGCATGGAAGTGATGGTAATGTGCTGTTCATGTAGGTTCTATATACTCAGCCTACAGAGAGCAAGGCTGTTCAAAGCCTTTGTCGCGTTGTAGGTACTCCTCAGACTCGGTGTGATGCAAATAAGGTCCACCTCCCGACACCACCAAGTCACCGATAAAAACCACGGTGTATTGGAGTCATCAGGTGAGGGAAGGAAGGGGAAGGAACAGCAGGGACGGGATAACTGTAAAGAAAAAATACACAGTGTTAATTATCACATCGCCTATCTATTCTCATAAAGTCTCACTAAAATACCCACGACCGTCCCTGCCCATAACTCAGGTGGGCAGAACTAGTCCAACGCCTGTCTATTCTCCACCTAAATCATCGATGGATGCCCAGGCCGACTACGAACACCACTAGTCACTTAAGGGTTTTTCAAAACCCGATGTTTATGCAAATTAATCCTGTAGCTAGGTTGCAACAAAAAAGAGGAAAAAAAAATATATAATAAGGAAAAGAACTTGTCCCGCACTTCTTCTTTGGATTCAATTAAAACATTGAGCCTCTAAGTAATGTCACGCACTTGAAGAAGTCACCCCTTCCTAATTCATAGAATAAGATAAACGGACAAATGTTCCCGGCTGTTTGACTTCTGCAAACAGTACGTCTTGATCCTGAGTTGCCACGAAGAAAACAAAGGTTCTGTCCTGAACTACCACCAAGGTTCTGTCCTGAACTACCACCATTCATGTTTCACGAGGATCTCTAATTTTTTGTGCACCATCTCGGAAGTACACCAAATGTCGGATCACGAGATCCAAAACCATACCGGAAGGCGAAAGCCTCTGGCAAGAAACCGGCTCGCCTCTTACCACCGGTTCCAATTCTCGAAGGGAGGCAGCTCGTATCTCCAGCTGCCTTGAAATGCTGATCTCCGTGAGGGATCCGGATGCCTTCAGTTCGTCGTTGTGGACGTGGGGACTTCCCCCATGGGAACGCCGTCCACCCTGCCCTCGTTGTGCCTCCGACGGGGAATGCGGAAAGAATAACGCGCAACCGCTTCCGGGAAGTGCCGGAGTTATGCGGTCTTCCCGCGCGAAGCGTCATGGGATATGTAGTCCCTAAGGACTACAAAATCCCGATCGGCCAGGTAGGCGCCTGTTACCCCCTGACAGTACGCCCCCCTCCAACGCGCCTCCTAGGGCCAGGTTTAGTGGGATGGCGAGCATGAAACCGTTGCACCGCCCTAGGGGCATGGATATTGCCCTCCGGCTCCCATGAATCCTCCTCGGCAGTGTACCCTTTCCATGAAACCAAGTACCATAACTTACCCCCTCTCCGCTTGGAATCTAACACACTGCGCACTTCATACTCCAGCTGCCCATCTCTAACCACCGGAGGTACCGCCCTTTGGGCCGTTGAAAGAGCTGGTTTCAAAAGGCTGCAGTGAAACACCGGATGGATCCTTAAGGAAGCAGGTAAGTTAAGACGGTAAGCCACAGGGTTTACCTGGCGTGATACCACATAGGGACCAATGTAACGCGGATGAAAGACGCTACGTATCTTGAAGCGTATATACTTGGTGGAAAGCCACACTCGATCCCCTGGTTGATACACCGGCGCCTCACGCCGGTGCTCATCACCCCATTTCTTATACTGTTCCTTGGCCTTCTCCAGATTGAATCGTATCTTTTTGTGCATGGATTGGAGGTTCTTAATCATAGCATGGACCGTAGGTTGATCCGTGACGTTCCGAGGTATGATTAAAGGTAACATCTCCGCGTGGAATCCCGTGTTAGCACGGAAAGGAGACTCCTTTATCGAGCTATGCCAAGCATTGTTGTATGATAGTTCGGCCAGCCACAGCAACGCTACCCAAGATTCCTGGGCGTCCTTTGCATAGCATCTCAGATATTTCTTCAGGGTTTGGTTGAGGCGCTCCGTCTGGCCATCGGTTTGTGGGTGGAAACTGGTGGATAGGGCGGATTCAATGCGCAGAACCTTGCACCACATGCGCCAAAACCTAGCGACGAACTGGGGGCCTCTGTCCGAAATAATGGTTCTTGGTAGGCCATGTAACCGCACCACTTGCGACAGAATTAGATGGGCGGTTTGGCTTGCTGTAGGTAGGTTTCTGCAAGGGAGAAAGTGACCCATCTTGGTAAGACTATCGATTACCACCATGATAGCGTTGTACCCCTGATCCATTGGTAATCCCACCACAAAATCCACGCTGATGGTTTGCCAGGGTTTCTCCGGAGTGGGCAAAGGCATCAACTTGCCCTGGCTTTTTGCGTTTTCTCCCTTGGCTCGAGCACATATCTCACACCGAGCCACCCATGTCGCAACGTCTTTAGCCCAACCTTCCCACCGGAAATGTCGTTGAACTATTTGCGCGGTTTTGGTGTATCCTGGATGACCAGCCGTTACTGCATCATGACACCACTTGAGGGCTTGTACTCGGAGTTCATGTGTTGGTAAATATAAACGATTACCTTGCAACGGTATTCCATGCTTAAGGGTACGGTCCTGACTTACTTCGGCCCATTTCTTCCATTGAGCAGCAGACTTATGCTTCGAAACCTTTTCTAGGAAATGGGAGACATGAAGGGCACAAATCACTCTTTCAGGTTGGATGATTGCTTCATCAGGTCTTGAAGCGATTTCTTTCACATCCTCTTGTCGAGACAGTGAATCTGCCTTGCGATTATCAACCCCAGGACGGAAAGTGATTACAAACTCATATTCTGAAAAAAACAGCATCCACCTCATTTGTCGCTGGGTAAGCTGCCTAGCCTCCTTCATATACTGAAGGTTTCGGTGATCAGTATATACCGTGACCGGGTGTTTGGCCCCCCACAGATAGTGTCGCCATTCCTGAAAAGCCTTTTTTATGGCTAGCAGTTCCTTTTCTGCTACCGTATAGTTGAGTTCCGCAGCGGATAGCTTCCTAGATAGAAATGCAACAGGATGAAGCTGTCCGGTGGTTTTGTTTCTTTGGGATAACACAGCCCCAATCGCTATGTCCGAGGCATCTGCTTCGACTATAAAAGGTACGTCTGGCTGTGGATGTTGAAGTATAGGTGCTGAGCAAAAGGCCTGTTTTAAAAAGCAAAAGGCCTTCTCTGCCTCCTCTGACCAAACAAAAGACACACCCTTTCTTAGCAACCTTGTTATAGGTGACACAATGTGGGAAAAACGACAAATGAATCTCCTGTAATAATTGGAGAACCCAAGGAAGCACTGCACGTCTCTCACACTAGTGGGTACTGGCCACCCTTGAACGGCCTGTATTTTTCTTGTCGACATGCCGAACCCTTCAGGGCTTAAATCCACTCCCAAGAACTCAACCTTCTGGACATGGAACTCGCATTTGCTCAGTTTGCAATAAAGACTGTGATGTCGCAATGCTTGAAGTACTAAGGAAACATGTTCAAGGTGGCGCTCCAAGGATGTAGAATACACCAGAATGTCATCTATATAAACGATCACGAAATGGTCTATGTATTCTTTGAGAACATCGTTCAGAAAATACTGGAAAGCCGCCGGGGCGTTACACAACCCGAACGGCATTACCAAGTACTCAAACAGGCCATAGCGAGTTTTGAACGCTGTCTTCCACTCATCCCCTTCGCGGATTCTGACCAGATGGTAAGCTCCCTTCAGGTCCAACCTTGTATATATTACTGCCTCTTTCACCTGTTCCAATAGCACAGGAATGAGGGGAAGAGGGTATCTATTCCTTATCGTGTTCTTGTTCAACATTCGAAAATCGATGCAGGTTCTCAACTCTTTATTAGCCTTAGCTATGAAAAAGAGTGGGGAGGCTGCCGGAGAACAAGAGGGTCTAATGAACCCGATTTCCAGGAAGTGGTCCAAATAATTTCTCAAATGCTTGGTTTCTGGGTTGGATAGAGCATATACCCTACAAGAAGGAAGGAGTGCTCCAGGAATCAGATCTATCTTGCAGTCATATATACGATGGGGTGGCAACGTCTCAGCCTGACCTTCGTCAAACAAATCCTTGAACTCGGCATACACAGAGGGTAATATCACTGCTTTCTCCACCACTGTGGCCAACTGTAGCCCTTGAGCCAATGCTAACGTGGGGGGATTGTCGCACAAGAAACAGACGCTCTCACACCTCAAGGACTGAAAACTAACCGTCTTGGTTTGCCAATTGATAACAGGATTGTGTATTCTTAACCAAGGCATCCCCAAAATTATTTCATACTGAGGAGCCTCTATTATATCTAGCCTGATCCTTTCTTTATGGGCAGGAGATACCCCTTTAAAAACCAATTCAACGTCCTCAGTTTGTTCTGTAAGGGGTCCAGATTTCAGTGGTGTACCATCAACTGCCAGTACTATTTCGGGTTCCTTCCTGGGAATGCTAGGAAGTCCCAGTCTCTTAACCAAACCTGCATCTATGAAATTTCCCGTGGCTCCGGAGTCTATCATTGCCCTTACTGGATAGTTTCGATCTCGGGACCCCAGCTCTACTGCTAACAAGAGATGTGACGCCTTTTCCTCTTGTGGAGCAAGGGTTAAAGAAGTTAACCGTAACCCCGGTTGAAAATCTATACGAGACAAATCCTCTTTCTCTGAAGTCTTCCCTGAAGTAACCGCTGCCTTTTGAGTGGGGAAGTAGGATAACCTTTTTTTTGGTTTTTGGGGACACTCTCTCACATAATGACCCTTCCTACCACAGTACATGCACAACCCCTGTACCCTCCTGGTCTCCTTCTCGGTCTTTGACAGGGGTGCCCTAACGGCTCCCACTTCCATAGGTTCCCCACTCAAATCATTGGGATTAGGAACTGGTTGCCCCTCCTTTTCTGGAATGACAGGTCGCCGATCACCTGCTCTACGCTCAACTTTTCGTTCTGCTATTCTGTGATTCAATCTTAGAGTAAGATTCACAAGATCCGTACAAGTGGAAGGCTGCGGATCTATTTGAGCTAGTATGTCTTTCATGTCGTCTCGTAAGCCTTGATAATAGAGAGACATTCGCTTCTCCTCTGGCCACCCTGATTCCGCCACCAGTCTATTGAAGGTCGTAAGATAAGTGACCAGGTCAGATCTCCCCTGTCTCAGCTCCAATAATTCCCTATCAGCGCTAAAGGTGGTTGTTCTATGATCAAACACCCTCTCGAAGGCCGCCCGAAAGGCATTCCAATCCGCTAATAAGGGGTCATCGTTTCTGACTAACGGCACTGCCCAGTTAGCTGCGTCTCCCGAGAGATAAGAAATAGCGAACATTACCCGGGAAAGGTTAGAGGGAAAAGACGCAGGCTTACAAGAGAATTGAAGAGACAACTGGGTTAAAAAGGCCTGAACTCTCCTGGGGTCCCCTGAAAAACGTTCCGGACTGGCCAAAGGGATTGGAGGGGAGACGTTCACGGTTATCTGCGGTGTAGATGTTGAGGCATCGAAGGGATTCCTAGTAAGCCTTTCTACTTTTTCCCTTAGGGTCGCCGTCTCGGCCCTAGAATTAGCTAACTCTTGTTGCACCACCACCAACGCCTGTAATACGTCATCCATAGATGCCATTTTGCATTACACCGAGCGGGAGGAGTATTATTCGTGGGCGCGTTATTCTGTCGCGTTGTAGGTACTCCTCAGACTCGGTGTGATGCAAATAAGGTCCACCTCCCGACACCACCAAGTCACCGATAAAAACCACGGTGTATTGGAGTCATCAGGTGAGGGAAGGAAGGGGAAGGAACAGCAGGGACGGGATAACTGTAAAGAAAAAATACACAGTGTTAATTATCACATCGCCTATCTATTCTCATAAAGTCTCACTAAAATACCCACGACCGTCCCTGCCCATAACTCAGGTGGGCAGAACTAGTCCAACGCCTGTCTATTCTCCACCTAAATCATCGATGGATGCCCAGGCCGACTACGAACACCACTAGTCACTTAAGGGTTTTTCAAAACCCGATGTTTATGCAAATTAATCCTGTAGCTAGGTTGCAACAAAAAAGAGGAAAAAAAAATATATAATAAGGAAAAGAACTTGTCCCGCACTTCTTCTTTGGATTCAATTAAAACATTGAGCCTCTAAGTAATGTCACGCACTTGAAGAAGTCACCCCTTCCTAATTCATAGAATAAGATAAACGGACAAATGTTCCCGGCTGTTTGACTTCTGCAAACAGTACGTCTTGATCCTGAGTTGCCACGAAGAAAACAAAGGTTCTGTCCTGAACTACCACCAAGGTTCTGTCCTGAACTACCACCATTCATGTTTCACGAGGATCTCTAATTTTTTGTGCACCATCTCGGAAGTACACCAAATGTCGGATCACGAGATCCAAAACCATACCGGAAGGCGAAAGCCTCTGGCAAGAAACCGGCTCGCCTCTTACCACCGGTTCCAATTCTCGAAGGGAGGCAGCTCGTATCTCCAGCTGCCTTGAAATGCTGATCTCCGTGAGGGATCCGGATGCCTTCAGTTCGTCGTTGTGGACGTGGGGACTTCCCCCATGGGAACGCCGTCCACCCTGCCCTCGTTGTGCCTCCGACGGGGAATGCGGAAAGAATAACGCGCAACCGCTTCCGGGAAGTGCCGGAGTTATGCGGTCTTCCCGCGCGAAGCGTCATGGGATATGTAGTCCCTAAGGACTACAAAATCCCGATCGGCCAGGTAGGCGCCTGTTACCCCCTGACAGCCTTTTCACATTATGGGGCACATCCCAGGCTGGTGCACAGTAACTGTGGCTATGCAGCTAAGGCACTGGGCCCTCTCCCTGTAGACCTTCTGATTCTTGCATGTGGCCAAAATGAGTCTTCTGAAGCAAGATGTGGGCTGCATGCTTTTACATTGACCACATTAGGAATGGGTACAGTGGTAAACACGTGACCTGGCACTTATTTCCACTGACCCTCATTGTCAATGTGTGTCATTGCCTAAAGACCGACCCCTTCATCCCACATGCCTGTTGTCACCTTTCCAGAAGTCATGTTTGCACAGTACAGGCCTATTGCACAAGTGAAAAATCCACAGTGCAGATAGTTGGTTGATGGATCATGGCATGTGAATCACTTGCTTTGTTACATGCAACCAATCAGACCAAACATACCTTGGTATGTTGAATGTCAACTCTGTAGGAGTGCCACACATGGTAAAAGGTGTTTCCTCTGGTACCAATACATACCACACAAACCACTCAGAATCAGGGTGAGATTCCATTATGTAGACAACGTTTCCACACATCCATGAAGAAGAAGCTTCCAGTGACACCAATGCCAGCCATTTCATTGTCACCTGAGTCTTACGGTGTAGTCTGTACCATGGTAGTTGCCTGTATGGACTGTATGGAGTGAGCCAAGGTGGCTGGATGTAAAGGTGTCTGTATAATCATGCACAAGTAGTTTACCGTTCCAAAGGTTACAATGGTGTGTTATGTTTCCTAGTGGTTCACTACACAGTACATGTTGCTTGCCCCTGAGCTGCAATATGTCAGTGGGCTTGCTAAGTCAGTGTAGGCCATGACCAGGTTTGTTGAAAGTCAGCAGCTAACTCCAAAAGTGTCCATTTATGTCCCTGCACGTATCACCATGTGTGCTTTACACATGTTGGTGAAACAAATTACAAATGCTTGTGCTAGGTGTTAAAAGAATGTGTGTTACACAACCAGTTAACCCTTAAAAGGTGCAATTGTGACCTCTTCCTTTGTCTATTGCATCCATACAGATCAACGCCCATCAGAAGCAAGGAATTGGAGAGCTATTACCCAGAAGGTGCAGACCCTGGGGATCTATCGCTGGCAGAGTGTCCACAGTCGAAAAAGGTGGAAGGACCTGATCGCTGGGACCGGAAGATCGCGGAAGTCCAGCTGGGACTGTCCTCCCAACATCGCCCTGATGGCCCACATACTGGTGGTAGCTTATCTCAAGCTTGATGGGCATTTGAGGGGAGCATAGCAGCTACAAGGGGGTGAGTCCTGGGCAGATTCATACCTGTTACTTTGCCAGGTTGATATATTTGAGCAGCTATCTCCCCATGAATAATGGAGATGGCCAATGTGCAATATTGTATTGTTTGTGTAGGCATGGTAATTAGTGCATAGTAATGTGCCTTGACTCTTCTCCTAGTGACCAGGGAAACAACAGAGTACAGTCCACTAACCATAGACTCTCTTGAGCAGACACATGGTGTGGTGGTCAATCATCTCATGTTGTTTCTTTTTTGGGTGTCCTTTGTACCCAACAGTCCACTTGTCTTCAGTGTGGCAGCACAAACAACAAGAGGTAATAGATCACTGTACTCAGCCATGCTTCTGGTCAAGGGAGTATATTGGCATCTATACCCAACAGGCCACTTGTCCTCAGTGTGTCAAGAGTGCTGGTGTCTCACTACTGTTTCTCATGTGATGCTGGCCATCATACATGTGACATAGCAACCATTGTCCTTTGTGGGCAGTCACTGATTAATACCAGTCACTGAGCAATACTTTCCCCCTGGTAAGTAGGAAAAGTAAAGTTAAATGATTTGTGTAACATTACTGTTGGCATCAATGTTTGTGCCTACGTGTTAGCATGTGTACCTTGCACTTTTGTAGTAACATTACAACTACTGTTTAATACATGATCTACCTGTCTTCATAGGAAATGTTTGATTCCATCACATATATGTGCGTACCAAAAGCTCTTGTTAAATAGTTTCATATGATGGGTATATAGTTCATGTGTTACTACATACAAGTGTGTGTCAACATTGTTTGTTGGGTCACACATACCTTAACCCATTACTCTATGTAATTTATCATGAACAATTGCAGAAGCAATGAAGGATATGACAGGTAGACCTCCAGTACTTACTTTCTCACAATGTGCATTTCCATGCCTTTGATGTTGCATCATTTGGCTAAGTGTTTTGCGCATGTCAGTTGTTAAAGGTTCATTACATGATTTTTTACATGCATCAGGGAGTGACATGCAGAAATACTGGAATGTGAGTGAGTACACTCAGTAATCCACTGGAATCTGTGTTTGCATGACATAAACGTACAGAGAGGTGCCTTCCCACTGAGAAACATGTTAAAGGCCATCTTCAGATTTTGAAGATTTCCTGAGCCACAACAACATTCAATGGACAATTGCCTTTTAGTAATGCAGTATTAGAAGGGTGTTCTTAGCAGTACTAATTGAAACATGTGAATTCCCTAGACATTTTGACCAGATTGTCTCCACTATTCTTTTCTGTGCAAGATGTGTTATCTAGCAAAGCGGCATTAGTACAACTTCCAATACACTATTTTGACAATGTACAAATTGTGAAATTACCATTGGTGACTTTTTACAGTGTGACATGGTGTTTCCATGTCGCATTCTTTGCACTACTGTACCCCTTACTGCAACATGGCTGGATTTATTTCAACCTGATGTGGTATTGTGTATCTGAACATTTGGTGAATGCAGGACCTTGTGTGAAATCTGTGAGAATGCCCTTGGCATTGCCATTATATTTGATGCCAACAGGTTAGTGAGGAGTGCTACAAGAGCCAAACCATTCAAGGTGACAAGGTCTCCTACTTGATCCCTGGGTATTGTGATTGGACAACTTCACTCATGCAACTGAAGTTGTCTGTGATTCTGATTTTCCTGCGTGCAAATGTTTGCAGTTAATGTAGCTGGCATGCATGCGGTGTTGCTAATGTTGGAAGCACTTTGGAGGACCTTGTGGCTGTGGGCTACTGTCCATTATGGTAATGTTTTGCAACCAAAGCTGTTGTTCACGTGTGTTCCAGCACATGGACTGACCCTATTTGCCTTTGTCATTTCAGCATCATCGCAGGCAAGCGGAGGAGAAAGGGCCGACATCAATGGGGAAGCAGATGACCACAGCACCTCTGGTCATGAGACATGTGACACGGAGGGGCCCAGTGGCACAGAGGGTGAGGGGAGTGCCACAGAGGAGACCAGATCAACATCATCTTCTTCACAGTCAATCTCCAGTGGACACTTATTAGTGGTGGTGGAACACTCAGGACCTGCACCTGCTCCATCCTTGTCATGAATCCCCAGTTCGATCTCCACCCTCGCTGTTGATCCCCACCCAGCTGGCCAGGCCCGCTCCCCCAAGAGGGTAACCATTTCCTTCACACCAGGCACCTCACCCCCTACCCCTGTCACCGCTGCTGTCCTGAATGAGGAGCATCTCTGTGAGTCAGACTACCATTCTGAATGCCATCCGGGTGCAGGGCACCAAGCTCCAACAGATAGTCGCATACCTGGAAGGCATTCACAGTGCTATGTCTTGCCTACAGAGAACTTGTCAGGCTCTTGCCTCCTCCCTCAAGGCAGCCTTCCGCCCCCACAATCCTCCCCCTACCACCTTCCTCTTCCCCATCTAATTTCCGTATTCCCAATCCTGTCCAAAGCACACTCACGCATATACTTGCACACACCTAAACAGCCACAAGCAGCACACATAAATACAAACACCACCAGACACACAAGCATGCAAGCACTCAACAGTCATTCACCCCACTCACAACCATCACCGCATCCACCATACCCCCAGACACCACCTCAACACCCACAGACACAGCCACCACCTTCACCATACACCCAGACACCACCCCAACACCTACAAACAGAGCCACCACATCCACCATATCCCCAGACACCACCCCAACACCCACAAATACAGCACCCACATCTCCCATCCCCCAGACACCACCCTAACATCCACTGACACAGCCACCACATCCACCATACCTCCAAACACCACCCCCACTCACACAGACACATCCACCATTCTCACCATACCCATCACATCCACATCACAGGCCGGCAAGAGACGCAAATGCCCACACTCAGACAGGCAACAGACACTAACTAAACACAAACATACTTCAGCACCAACAATACCCAAAGCCACACCTAACACATGCACTTTCTCAACCTCCCAACCCTAATCCTTCCTGTAAACCCTCCCTATTTTCCCAAAGAAAGTTTTATGTTTGCCCTTGCCCTTACCCCTGTGGAACCCACACCCTCCCAAATCAAAAAAGGACCCCGACCACACCCTAAGAACAAACCCACCCATCCTAAATCTGACTCCACCCCACCCAGGGGTGATCATTGAGGTGCCTGGAATGCCCCCCAGATGCCCTTTTCTGTGGAGGTTTCTGTAGCAGTGATCTGTGAAGCAAGTTGTTGGGCACAGTAGTGTGCTTAGCACACCTTTAACCAAGGACTGGCCATTGGCCTATTCTCTGTTTTTGGAGGCTTATAAATAAAGTTCAGTTGTTTGCTTTGTTATAAATTGGCCCTGCCATTCCTTTTCTGCCTTTTTGATGTTCATGATTTATATGTGAGGTATGTATACAGTTGTGTTTGTTTCACCCTGATTGATGATCCATTTGCTGAGGTTGATAAATATCTGATTTTGGAACCAGTGCTAGAGTCACCCAGGACAAGGGGAAATTTTCTATGAATGGATGTGTGGGATGGATTGGGTTGGCATTGCATTGGGTGTTGTTTCATATGGTAAGTATTTCTTATTGGCTTAGCCACTGTCAACATCTATTGGGTTACATTTCTCCCTCTGATGTAGATTGGACATTTGTTTACTGTGTGCAAGCTAGAGGATTGTTTGTACCTACATGAAGGTGTTCAAATGTGCTACTTTCCTATGCAATTGAATGGACATGTGTCCATTTTAATGTGTGTACCTTAAACCTACTTTATAAAAATGTGTGATCCATGCTGTTACTGGTGTTTTTGCTTTCTAGACTTACTCTTCCACATTTGCCACGTGGGCATGGCACTTTGTTATGCTATTAGTTGTCTCTGATATTCATCAGGCCACAGTCTCTGTGCAAATAGTGTTTTAAGGCTTGTGCAAAGTGAAATGTGTCCCAGGCCAGCAGCCTCCCTGATGCTGCCATACCTATTCTGCAGGCTTTTTTTACATTGTGTGCTTTGGATGTTTGTCACACAAATTAATCTGCATCCCATTTACCTTACATTCGCTTGAAATGTGGGTGATATATGTGAATCCATTACAGGGATTTTGTAGCGAAAGTGTGTTTTGGTTCAGTGACACACCCATACAAATGAATGTGTTCTGTCACAGGCCATGGCATGTGCACAATGTGAGGGTGTCACTTCAATTTGCAGGTGTGATATTGATGTGGATTTGCTATTGTGTGGCACAATGTTATTAACACATCACTATCCCTGAAACTGGGATGTTCACACATATCATGTTTTGTAGTGTGTGGTGGTGCAGTGTCAGTGACCTGGCCAAAGGGGGTGTCATGGGCTGTGTTGGGACATACGTTGTCTACAACTCCTACCTGGGGCACACAGAATATATTTGAGGCACAGAGCACAGGTCAATACCAGGTCAATGGCAGCCTGTCAAGTTGCTGTGGAATTGGAGGAAACAGAAGGTGTTTGACTTACCATTGGTTGCATCCATGACAACATTGATTTTGTGCACCACTGAGAATTGCAGGATATGTAGGATAGGCTCATTGGCAGCACTGGATGTGTGAGGCTGCCTTAATGGGAGTGTTGGCCGTATATCCCTCCATTTATGCCAGCTCATATGTGGTAGTTGGACCACCACCGTCACATCAGCAGACAGCAACATCGTGATTGGGACAGCAGTTGCGCTGGCGGACTGCCCTCTGATAGACGCACTGGCTGATCTCATCAACACCACGGTCTAGATTTGCTGCAGTGTGGGCAGGACCGGGGCTGTCTTTCATCCATGTAACCACATGTATCGCAATACGGCAGTCGGACCGCCACCGCCACCATGGCGGTGCCCAGACTGCCACAGTCCTAATCAGGCCCTAAGGTCTTTCATGAATTTTCAATCACACTTTGTGTAATCTTTTAAAGGATGTAGAGACAGTGGGCCAGAGGGACTGGAGGAGTTTGGGAACAGGACAATGGGGGTGAAATGGGGGGGGGGGGGTTGATTTTGTACTTGTGGGAGAGACAGACATGCCAAGCACATAAAGCTGCTCATTCCCTGCACTCAATTGTGTAGCTTTTATTTCTTAGCAATGAACTCAGCATGGCTCACCAAGCACCCAGGCTCCTGAAGGACAGGTTTGAGGAGTTATGTCAGCAGTGAGATTCTGATTCCTGCCTATACTATTACATTGTAATTGTATTTCTATAGCGCTTACTACCCCTGACGAGGTGTCAAAGCGCTTTTTGGCGAGTAGCACACTATTCCAGAACCCAAAAGGAATAGTGGTGGATTAGTATTAGCATTAGTTAATTTGAGCGGAGGATTTGTGAGTTTGTTCGTTGGATTGAATAGAGTAATGGATAGAGGTGGGAAGATTCCAGAAGTGTTAATTGGAGTTTATATTAATAGGATGAGTTAGGGATGAGTAAAGGAGAGATGGAGGAGGGAAGAGTCTGTAGAAAGGGATTAGGGAGATCACAGTAGTAGAACGGATTTAAGATGAGAAAAAGGTGAGATAAATGAGGGAGAATTTAGTAGGGTTGTTTGGGAGATCATAGTAGTAAACTGAGGTTTGGGGTGAGCCAGGAGCAGTAGAGGAGGAAAGAGCTGAGGTAGGGTTATTTTGGAGATTATAGTAATAAAATGGGTTTGGGATGAGTCAGATGGTTGGGGTGCAAAATAGATTGATAGTGGTATAGGGTGATGGGGAGACAAAGTAATGCTTACAAGAGAATGAAACATTGTTGCAACAGGAGCCACTGATAGGCCCGATGAATTTTCCTGCTAGAACGAATCCATGTGGGAGGCCAGTCTGAAAAGCTTGTCTTGAAGGCCTTAAGCAAAAGTCCCATTTCACACAATTATCACAGGGAAAAAGATTGATTGAAGATGTTGAATGCATGTCTGAGAAATGTTAATGCTGAGTCCTTGTGGTTTAGTGAGAAGGTGTCTAGCCAGGTCTTCGAACTGCACGCCGTATCAGCCGGTAGCACTGGTCTGAGTGCAAGCACAGGCACGAAATAAGATGAACTGTGGTAAGAGTTTGAGCTCAATGCCAACATCAACTTCCCAGACGTATTGCTGATTTTAGTGGCAGCATTGACTTAGAGTGACGGTTAGAGTGTAAGTACTGAACAATCACAAGATGAAGTGCTGCACCTTTTAGTGTGGTTCCTTCAGGTCCAATTCTTGTACTGCTTAAACAGGACTTTGCATTGTTTTGTATGGTGTCCATTGGAAGACATCCGATGAACAGTAGAATGAAAGTCCGGCTGTTCACTGCTCTCACACCACAACATTAAAACCAAACGATTTTCACTGTTGTGATGTCACCTGCTGATACGCTCGCCTATCTGTCCTTCCCTCACCTGGCGTTTGTCCCGTGTCAACAGGTGGAAAGGTTGATGATAATCCGCCATCTTGCCTTCCTTTTCCCTGCCTTTTTTTAGGTCTCTGAAAATCAAAGAGTGGGGATGGAAAATGGAAAGCAACCTTGCATCATTAGCCACTACCTCCCCTGATAGTTGCAGGTCTGCGCATGCCCATAACTGATGGGGGATTGCAGCTTGTCCTGGCAGCGGCTCAGAAAAACAGTGTCATCATTCTGTCAGCTCTGCACGCTCAGACCGAGTGCAGAAAACGCAGCTTTGTTTGGGAACTGGGAGGGAACATTAGAAGTGAGAGGGAATGTTGGCAGGAGGCCAGATATTTTTGTATTTGGTAAGGGAAGAGTAACACATGTCAAGGTTGGGCATTGAGGGTAAGAAAGTGCGAGAGGAAATGGTTCTGCTGAATGTAGAGGAAGAGTGACAGAACACTATTTTTTCATATTTGGACAGTGCAAGGTGCTGCTGACAGGAAGGATTGACAAGATGACAAGTTTATATTGTTTGGGCGATGAATGAGCAGATGACTAAAATGGGATTAAGATGGGTTTCACGATACCAGGTAAATGTGATTTGTAATGCAGACTTCAGGTGATCTAGTCCAAAGGGGGGCATGTTGTACTCGCCACACCTGAGTGGTTTAACGGAGTAGAGGGGAATGACGCACGCCATACATAACATAAAATTCTAGATGGGTAGCTGTCGATAGCAGGGTGGTTTTCCACCTCAGGGTTTCAAGAGACATCATAGACAGCCCAAGTTTCGATCTGCTTGTCTATTTGAAGTCACTCTGAACCCCTCATGGAAGCAACTGAAAGCCACTATCTATTATTCTATACATCTGCCTGTCTTGTGTAAAAACGTACACACCTATTATCTCACACTCTGGTTTCAAGCTGCTTAACTTCAGGGAGTTAGTTGTAAGTACAGAAGAAAGGATGATGTTACCATAGAAACTGGACATTTAGGCACCCCGATTAAATTACTTGACCTTGAATTCACTCACCAGGATAACCTTTGTTAGAAATGAGGCAACTATGCAAAATATTACCAATCTTTGTTCAAAAAGTATGTGGGTGCTTTTTTTAGTGACTTTTTGCACAGGCGATGACAGATTTTCTATTATGAGCCTAAGAATGGAACGTTGATCATGTGCTGCGGTCAAGCTTTTGATGCTATGCTCTATGGCAAATTCAGAGGCAAAAAATGGTGAAACCAATTGGTATCTTCAAAAAGGATGACAGAATGCTAATAGGGGTCGGGGGATGTGACACTGAATGCGAGGGCTCTCAAACCCAGGACAAGAGGCCAAAGTTAGACATGGCCTATGCTACACAGGTTCCACTTTAAGGTTCAAGTATTCCAGTGTAGATTGCATACTGTCAGTGTTTGGTGCCTTGAGGGTGAATGGAGTGTCAGTGCTCATGAGTAAATAGTATTATCCAGAGAGAATTTGGTTGGGAATAACATGTTTAGATGGGTTGTAAGAGCATCCTCTACAAGACTAATCAGTCAAGGTGAGGCTCATTGATAATTTCACAGGCCAATTTAAAGTGGATTATTGTGCCTTCTTATAATGATCCCTGTGACTACTTGACTGTTATGCCGCTCACTGGTGAGGAACTACTGTTATGTGAGGAAGGATGCCTCCTTATTAAAGAATACTTATTGGGTCAAAGGCAGAATGTACTAGGACTCAATGTGTTGCAGCTGGGGGACACTAATAAAACTACACTGGCTTGCAGCTGGCCCCAGCTGCTTTGCTATCCTGAATAGCTGAACTGGAAACCATTCTCATAAATTATGGTACCAAAATCCTAGTTGATGGGGTGTATGTGTGTAGTCTGCAGCATACCAGGTAGAATTCAGCATCATATAGTATTTTCTTCACGTCTGGTTTGTGGTCCTGGTTCATGGTTTGACTAGCCCTGAAAGCTAGTGAAGGAGGGTATCCATGCACTGCCAGCTTCAAGATACCAGGAGCTTGATGGTCAGCCTGTAGCACTGTCAGGTGATCCACCTGGGAGCCCCAGCTATATATGGGGATTAAACTATGGAATCATGACCCATATGTGGAAAATCCTTTAGGGAATTAGTATAGATACTGTTGGTAACATTAAAAGACTGTGCTTTCGTAGCTCTAAGCTTATTGAAGTCGAAAGCCTAGATCTGACTAGTAAGTAAGTAAAGAACAAGGACTTTTTTTCTGATCTACTGCATATTGGGGGTAAAAAGCCCTAATTTCCCTGACTATCATCTCCAATCTTTGGGCTTCCTCTAGATACAACGTGTTTACTGGTCGCGCAACACTTTCCAGATACAGTTCTTTAAACTAATCAATTAAAGCAGAATACAAAATTAATCTGTTTGTATCCTTTGGGTTGGAATATAAGGCCAACTGAAGTTAGTTTCAACCTTTCCATCCCTGGGTCAGGTTGATTTGTACTTAAAAGAAGATTCTGGCGTGGGGTGGACATCATATGGGATAAAAGAATTTCAACAAGAGCCTTGTCACAATGGGCGTCATATGTTGTCAGAACAGTTTGCTGCACCATTTGGGCAGGCGACATCCAATGATTGTTATTCATAGTGTGCAACATAATTGTGATGTGTGCCTACAGAAGGATGAATTATATCATTGGCAAGAAGTAGTGAAGCACGTTTTCTGCATCTAGAAAGGCCCTTGCATATTAGAAATGGAGGAGACAAAAACAGTAATAGACAAAGGATGTCTGAAGAGTGTATGAGAAAACGCAAAAGTGTTGTGAGAACCTTTTGGGCCCAAGTCGGTTCCCCCGCTTTGGTAATTTTATTTCATGTTTTATGTTTTGTACATTTTAGCTATATCACTTTTAGTATTGACATTTTGCACACTTTCTCTGCATGGCATTCTAGGAATATGGTGTACAGCGTGCTTGTTTAGTTAGCTGTTTCTCAGCATGTAATCAGAACATTTTGTTCAAGCCTAAGAACACTGTACATGATATCCTGGTTCTTGTATTTCCCATTCAGGAGACAGCTTTTATTATCCAGACATAGCATTACATCAGAACTGTGCTTCTAGCACAGTGTGTGTATATAAGTGATGCGCTGATCTGGAAAGGGGAGAGGGGCATTACACCCACAACCATTCTGGGATAAATGCTGCATCTGAGATGCTGCTTTGCTGGCACTAAGCTTCCAGGTTCCCAATGGGATTGCAGTCCACATTGCAGCTTGACTCCTGAGACTACCTCCAGGTATGGGGCTAAGGCTAATCCCTTGGATCAGGCCAGCAGAAGGGTACACCCACTATGCTCTCAGTATAGACTTAAGGTTAGGTAGAAACCTCTAGAACCTACAGAACTCATTTACTGTGGTTGGATTATTCATTGTCTTTAATGTTGGTTATTTTGCTTTGTTCTATCTACCTAATTATCACAGCGCATTCTCTTCATGCAAGATTACAATTGTTTCAATAAATGTTTTGAAACCTTATCTTGTATATCTCTTGTGTTTTCACCTGGGAATGCATGAGCAATCTGACAAAAGGGTGAGATTTGTTTCCACAACTTCCTTGGGGAGAGTGTCACGTTCAAGTTGCTATAATCACCCTCCAACCCAGTTGGTTCAGGGGTTCGGGTGAGGTACTGTGAGCTAGCCAGGAATTGGACCAACAGTTTCTGGTGGTGTGGATGGACTCAGTCTCCCACATTCTGAAGTTCTGTTGTCCTAATACGCAGTCCTATTATCTTAGTAGGAACCGTATAATATGACACCACCAACGTATATAGGTCAGGTACTTATTTAACAAGTCTCCTGAGTAATTTTGTCTTGTGTGCCCAAGGTGTCCTATTCACTTAATGCGGAGAAAGAGCCACATTACACAAGATTGGAACCAATTTCAAATACTGAGGATTGAAATAGGAACTGAATACCTGTGAAAATGGAATTTTGTACATAATGTATGTTCTGGCCCAGCTTTCCACAATACATGTTTAAGATTAATATAAAATTGGAAGTGGAACATTAAAGTTTGTTAAAACATATATAAACTGTTTTGTTGAGATACTTTAGCAGAATTTATAATGTAAAGTTTGGGAAATTAGTATATGTGAAGAGTGAAAGTGAGGTACGTGTTAGACAAGGAAAATAGGTAGAGGTGAGTGTTGTGGTGATGTTTATATGGTTTTTAACTTGTGGGATACTGCGTGTGCAGAGAGTCTACAGAAAAAAACAAAAAAAAAAATATATGAATTGAATGCACCCTGTTATAAGGAATAAAGAATATGTTATAAAGAAGAATATTTTTGTCTGCACCATATATATTAATGTGTACATACAGTAAATAAGGTTGCCAAGGCCCTTTTCTCATATTGTGCAATATACACCATATGCAAACATACAAAACTTAGCAGCGGGCAATTTACACCTCCTATATAATCATTTAGTGAGATTATACAGACATTTAACACAGTTTGTTATGCGCAGCTTAGCAACCACCCCAGCGAGGGATGCTCAAGCTGCCCAACTGCAATTGGCTACGCCTGGGATTAGCTCAGTGACTATTAATGCTATTATGGGTAAAATATCCACCAGACTGGAGGAAATTCTGTTCCTTGATCGCTCAAAAATCTAACTAGCTTGAACCAGTGTTTCCCCATGCGGGACCCTAAGATAAACATAGAATTTTCACAATGTGCCTGCCACTTGGGATGGTTCCCTCAATTGATGAATTTGCCACAAATGGTACAAGTTTTGCTGCAATCTATACAATAACTTATGGTACACCATCTCTTGCTGTTTAACCAGATGTGTTAAAACAGATTCAAAATTAATACAGGGCTACCGTGACCCTAGACTTGAGGATGAAATTAATTGGCAATTTTGCTACAGTATCCTCAATTGTTTTAAGAAACATAAAAGGGAGAGCAGCCGCACTGGCAGTTCACCAAACCCTCGCACACTTTCCATTTAATAGACCAGGAGCGTGAGTTGCCTAAAATGATAACCTAACCCTGTACATCCACAGATCGTGATAATCTAGGGGGCAGACCAAAAAAGTCACAGTTTAAGGGTAATCCTGAAAAAGATAGTACCAAGCAAGCACCAGCATTTTCTAAAAAATGCTGGGAAAACAAAGAAATAATGACAAAGGCTTCCCCAGCTCGAGGAAGCCGTCCATGTGCTGGCGAGCCGTGGCCGAAACCAGGGTTGGGGCGCAGTGTGCTGTGGCTTTCTGGGGGAGGCTGATGTAGAACTGTCTGGCCCTGGAAGCACTAGAGTCAGTCGTTCTTACCAAGATCGGCAGCCCCACCCACAAATGGTTTTGCGAGAGGGTCTCTTGTTCCCGCTCGCTGCCTTGGATAGGACGCCTCACCTCATCGGAGCCCACACAACACCCGCAATATTTCTCTGTTTTCTTTTCTTTTTCTGCAGGCTTCAGCATACCTCCTTGCCAGCATGCTCTGCTGTAGCAGCTCTGCAATCGCAGCCCAGCAAACTGCCTCCACACAGCCTTGAGAGCCTTTTTCTCGCCTGAATGGAGCTGCATTCCTGGGATTACTGCACTTATTGCGGCTGCGGTGGGCACGTTGGGCTGTGTAGGTGAGGGGGCGCACAGGCGCCTGTGTTCTGGGGCAATATTTTGTGGGGCATATTTTTATTGAATAGCTGTGCAAGTATGTGCTCCTTATAGGGGCATTTGGCTAAACGCATAATTTTCTGCTTGACGATTTGGCTGTGCTGCAACATTTCTGTCTCTTTTTCCTTGGGGTGTTTTCCTTCCCTGGTGATTGTATTGGGGTATAGCATTAGACCTTGGGGTGAGGGTGTATTTACTGAGTCGCTTTTTTAACTATTCATTTAATTTGGAATTCTCTGGCCTGGTTGTAGCAAGTGTTTGGGGAATCCCTTAATTTTGACATGGCTGATTTTTGTATAGCAACGTGAGCCTCAAGGGTGGTAGTTGTGATTTGGTGTTGCCTTTGGTTCTGGAGCATTTTAGTGTGAGCGGCTACGGTGTATCAGGCCTGATTCACATATGTGGATCTGTTGTTGTGTTGTTGGGGTACCTTAAGTTTACTTGCCAGATTTAGGGGTTGTGCAGTTACGTTGGTTGCATGCTTTGTTGTAAGCCTTAGCTAAAGATGCCTGGTGGTGCCAAGAAAGGTTCCAAGCGCCCAAGGACTGAGGTTGATATTGAGGCAGTAATGCCTGATATGGGCACAATTGATGAAATTGTGGCCCTCTTGCGGCCTCAGGTGAGTGGGGGCAGCCTACCAAACCGCATGGCGCAGAGGCCTAGGAGACCAGGGATGGCACCAAGGGCAGCATTTCCCGCGGTTAAGGAATGAGGCAGGGAGCAGAGACCCAAGAAGGGGTTGGCTGCAGGTACTGAAGTCACCCTTCAGACCCAGCAAGCAGGTAATGATGGTGATGCTGTAGCACAAGGTAGTGTCTCTGCGGAAATGGTACCTGCGGCTAGGGGTATTGTGCAGAATGGTAACAGTTGCATGGAGTTGCTCCGGATGGGGGCGCTGACCAGCCTGACTTGGTAGCTAACTTAGCCAGTGTGTTGCCTTGGTTTTCAAAGGTGGAATGCTATCAACTCCCCTAATGGAGGGCGAGCTGGCCGGTGTTGCAGAAGGGGATAATGTTGAGAGGGCCAGGAGGTTAGTTGCCCACCTGGACGGTGTGGGGGACATGGAGCGCAAGTGGGTGGTGCCCCAATGGCAGGAGTCAGTAGGGCACCACTAGCTAACCCTGTGGTACAGGCGACTACAGCTCTGGCTACTCTGCTCACTAGCAGCGTGCCTCCTGATGGACCAGTGTCAGTAGGGGCCTCACTCCCTACTAAAGAATCATCTGTAACAGGTATGAGGACATCATTGCCGAGTATTGGTTTGAGGGGATGTGTGGTCTAAACTTGACAGGCAGGCATGTGCAAATAGAAATAAAAGAACATATTTGGAAGGGGAGTTACAAGGATATGTGCAAGATGATTATGGATAGGCTCAAAAGGGAAGAGGGCAAGCAGTGCAAGGAGTGCTCCCACTCTAGGGACTGTGGCCATTGGCCTTACAAAAAGAGGGTTGAGGAGACATTGATAAATTGGGTAAATAGGTTGAATGACCTTTCAGGTTATTATTGCTGAATGTTTTACTAATTTAGGATCTCAACAGGCATGCAATCAGAATATGGTGGCACGGCATGGAGGGATTACGACCAAGAGTTCTGGAAGTTTAAGGCTAATAGGCCACACTAGCATGGGATCAGGTTGAATAATTGGCTGCTTTTATGAAGCCTCAATTGCTTGATGCTACTCCCATTTTTCAGGTGGGCTCAGGGTCACGTGGCAGCCCAGGAAGAAGGAGGAGGGAGAAAAATTCCCTTTGGGGCTCCTGTACAAGGCCCCCTGGGACTTGCAAGTCCAAGCATTGTTGTTCATTCTGTGGCCTGCCATCACACCCAGAGGCCAAGTCTTTCAGAAAGTCCAAGGACAGAGGTGCCAAAAAACAAAACAGATCACCTCCTTTTGCTCAAACCCTGTCCCTGGTTAACTGGCAGGCAATTGTTCCATGGCTCAATGTGTACAATAATCCCACAGCAGCTCAGACATTGTATGAAAGTTTCAAAGAGGGCTTTAGAATCCCAACAGCGGGGTGTGTTGGTTGTCCCCTACTGCAAGAATCAGCAGTCGCTCAGATCTAAACATAGAGTTGCCAGGGCTGATATCCGCAAGGAGATGAGTCTTGGAAGGGTTGCTGGTCCCTTTGGGTCAGTCCTGCTCAAGAACTTTGTCTGCTCTCCCCTTGGGATAGTCCCCAAAAAGGAGCGTGGAGAATACAGAATAATACACAACCTATCAGCACATAGCGGTCAGTCAGTGAATGAAGCTAGTGAAAGGCTTTATGCTCTGTCAAGTACCTTTCTATGGACCAGGCGATTCAGATGGTTTAGGAGCTGGGGCCGGGAACTCTTAGAGAAACCAGACATAGAATTGACCTCCCGCTTGCTCCCTGTGCACCTGGAAGACTTCCATTTGCTGGGTTTTCAATTCGTGGGCTCTTTCTATATTGACAAGTGCATGACAATGGGTTGCTCAGTCTCATGCACCTATTCCAAGAAATTCAGCACTTTCTTCAAGTGGGTGTTCAGGCAGAAGTCGGGCATCAGTGGGTGTTGCACTACTTGGAAGATTCTGTGTTTTGGGACCCCCCTGGATGCCTCGGCCCGCCTCATCCTCGACATACCCCGCAGCAGCCACATCTCCGCACACCTGAGACACCTGCATTGGCTCCCTGTCAGCAAAAGGATCACCTTCCGACTTCTCACCCACGCACACAAAGTCCTCTACGACAAGGGACCGGAATACCTCAACAGACGCCTCAGCTTCTACGTCCCCACCCGCCTCCTCCGCTCCTCTGGCCTTGCACTCGCTGCTGTCCCTCGCATCCGCCGCTCCACGGCGGGTGGGAGATCTTTCTCCTTCCTGGCGGCCAAGACCTGGAACTCCCTCCCCACCAGCCTCAGGACCACCCAGGACCACTCCGCTTTCCTGAGACTCCTAAAGACCTGGCTGTTCGAACAGCGATAACCCCCCCCTTTTTCCCCTAGCGCCTTGAGACCCGCACGGGTGAGTAGCGCGCTTTATAAATGTTAATGATTTGATTTGATTTGAGACCTTGCAGTCTTTTCAGGAACTGAGGTGAATTTTTGGGGTATCCTTGGCACAGATTAAGACCTTTGGGCTTGTGACGACTATTGAATTCCTAGAGACTGAGTTGAACTCCATCGTTGAGGTCTTGAGGCTCCCCTCGGAGAAAGTTAAAGCTTTTACCAAGCGCTGAAGGCATAGCTGGCTAGGAAGGTTACCTTGCACCAGTTGCAAGTCATGGATGGGCAGCTCAGCTTTTGCTTTACATATAATTCCCATGGGCTGCCCCTTTTCACAATCAATTGCACAGGCCATGTCTGGTTTGAAAGCAAAGCACCACCATGCCAGTTGTAATGTGATATCTGGCAGGATTTGAGGATCTGGAAAGTGTTCCTGCGGGATTTCAGTGGGACGGCGGTTTGGCCCAGCCCACCCAGGACCATCGAGGAGATAGGTTTGTTCACAGATGCCTCGTGCAATGAATGTTTTGGTGGTATTCTGAGTCCAGCATGGTGTGCTCAGTGTGACCAAGGGATTGGATGCAGTCAGGACTGGTAACAAATATTGGCTTTCTTGAGTTCTTTCCCATTCTAGTTGTTTTCATCATTTGGCCAAAACAGTTCCATACCCAGTCTCGTAGTAATCTTGTCAGATAAAATGTTGGTGGTGGATTGCATTAACCAACAGGCAGCAAAGTGTAAAATGATCCTTAGGCTTTTGAAGGAGATTGTTTTACTGTGTCTGAAGCTGAATGTACTTTTTAAAGCTAGGCATTTCCCGGGTGTACTGAACAATGCAGCTGATGCTGTATCTCGTTTCAAGATGCAGGTTTTCAGGTACCATCACCCAGGAGCAGTAGAGTTCCCCACGCTTTTACAAGAGCAACTGTGACGGCTTGGTGCCCCAGTCTACCACACTTTGTGGCAGCCAGCCTAGGGCCCGGGCGAAGGCATGCCTATGAAGGAGCATTTGGTGCATATTGCAAATTCTTGGGGTGCGCTGTGATGGGAGACTGGTTCACTCCTAACTCAGTGATTGCATTCCTGGGGTCTCTAAGGGATGAAGGCAATCAATTGCATATGCCAGGTGCCACACTGCTGCAGTATCCTTTTGTGCAAGGATGTTGGCGCACACAGATGGGACAAAAGCTTTCCTCATGCAGAGGGTGTTGTGGGGTTGGCATCGTCTGGAGGGGGCCAAACTGGACCCCAGGTACCCCATTGACAAGGGGAAGCTGGCGACAAATATGTCCTCCCTTCGGAGCATTTGCAGGTCACAGGATTAGGTCCGCCTTTTTAAGATAGCATTTGCCCTTGCATGTTATGGGGCTCTAAGGGTAGGTGAACTGGTAGCCAAAAAAAAGAGAGACACTTATGAGGGTTTGCAGTGTGCTGACATCCAATGACTGAATGGCTCCCTGGCGATCACTATTCCCTGCTCCAACACAGATCAGACTGGTAGGGGCAATCACATCCTGTTGCATACAGCAGAGGGTAAAAAATGCTGTCCAGTGGGGAATCTGGAGGTTTTTCTGGCACACCGATCCCGGGGAACTGGTTTCAGTTCTGTAAAATACTTAGCTGTGACCTAAGGGCAGCAGGGTTTGATCCCACTGAATTTGGGTTGCACTCATTTAGGATTGGGGTCCCCACTGATACAACAGTGATGGGGCTTGCAGGCCCAGCAGTGCAAAGGCCTGTTACAAGCGAAATGTAAGATTGTACCTGTTATAAGGCCTGCCATGAATTTCCTCTTCTCCTTTCTCTATTCTCCTGTTGACGCAGGTGGGAGGCGTGAGGACTTGAATCAGCCACTGGATTCCTTGGCGACTCCTGTGAATGCGAGGGTGACAGAGGTCACAGAGGTGCTGTTGTTGGGCTATTCTTATGTTCAGCGTGCAGGCGGCTTCGCGGCCAGGACAAAAACGTGCAGGATATCGGCTGACTTTTTGAGGTCAAGTAGGGCTGCACTTCACCCATTTGAAGTCTGTGTTGGCAAACAGTAGCTCCGAGGTATACGTCCCCTGTGGCCATTGTGGTGCATCTTAGTGGCAATGACTTAGTGGAGCTCAGCAGGAAGGACCTGTTTGAACTGGTGATCTCTGAGATCAGTTGACTTGAGAGGACATTTGCTCAGGCCGTGCTAGTGTGGTCCAACATCATTCCCAGGTTACTGCGGGAAGGTGGCAAGTCAGTCAGATCACTTAACACTTAACGAGTGAATAATAAGATTGGCAAGTTGTTCAGGTCCTCTAGGCTGTCAATCATACCTCATGGTTGCATAAAGGTTGAGCATTTTTTCTTACAGGACGGGGTTCACTTGACAAAGATTGGTAATGTTCCCAGAGAACCTGCTGGCTTGGATGATTAATCACACACAATAGTATGTATGGCGGCAGATAGTAGGTGTCACTGGACCCTCCAAAGGGTGCAGGCTGTAAGCTGAACGGATGCTGCAGAGGTACGGGGGTTGGGGGAGGTCATTGGCACGTGTTCCTTACCAGCCAACCATTCATGCAGGTGCAGTGGGCGCCAGCTGACACAGGCCCTTGGGGTGGGGGAAATGATGGGGTAAGGGTGCCTGAGGTAGGTATCCTAGTGGGCAGAAGGGCCCCTTGCACAGAAGTATCCCAGCAGGGAAGGTCAGTGGGTGGGGTTCTCCCCTTCAGAGGGACCCAACCAGGCCCATTTTGATTGGACAAGGGATGTTTGGAGCAAGTCCACTGGGACAATTCATGATCTCACGCAAAGCATTTTGAGGATGCACATGCACAGGAACAAAATTCTAGATATGGTTAGGTAAATACCTGCATTATCGGCTCTGTTAAGGCTAGGCATTAATTACTGTAAATAAAATTGAATTAAATTGTAGGTTCTTGTGCATAATATTGAAATGTGTTTTTTGTATTTATGTCTGAATAAATATGGCTGAGGGTTTTACAACCCCTTACCCAAAACAAAAATTGTTTGTGCCTTACTGGTGACCTTGGTTTGTGGGGCGGAAGGGTTTTGGGTGAGACAATTCAACCAGGTGACATTGGTGATACCTGGCCATATACTAAAGGTTCCCCCAACTTCCCCTTTTCCTTCTACCCACGTTAGTTACAGCGGCGTCCTCACTCCCGGTGGCTCTTAGGGAGGCTGTTCTTAGAACTAGCTTCTTCAGGTTTAACTGCCACTCAAGATGGTGGCCGCAAATCCTTGTGAGGTCAGTGCTCTAGTGTTTCTATCTTAATCTTGTGCTGAAGCTTCCCTCCAGCTGTTTCTCACTGGGAGCCCTGCACTTCAACTGTCATCCTGAGGAGAATGAGCAGTGTTCTTGAGGCGCTTTGTTTCATAGAGAAGTCTTCCAGTTTGAGTAATTAATTCTTTTTCTTGTTATGGTGTGCACACCAGCTACTTTTTCCCTTTTGAAGAAGCTGAATTTTTCCTTCTGCCAAAAACTGGCTATCGGCTTTCTGAGGAGAATTTGTTTGGCTTAACAGAACTTCAAGCATCTGCAGTAAGGATTCCTTTTGTATGATTTCAAGACTTGCCAATATATATATATGTACATATATATTCAAGAACTCTTTGCTTTGCTGACTTGTCAGTCTTAGAGACAAACCTCAGTGCTCAGACTAATTCCAGGAGACATGGTCGACCAATCCACTCTTTCGAACTAGCTACTCAAATTTGTATATCCCTGCTTTGCCCAGTATCAGGGGCAGGCCTTCTGGGGGTTTAACCATTTGGTCTAGAACATCACTTAACTGCTGCATATCACAGCTATCTACTGATGCCCCGACTTGTTAGGTCTTCGCCTACTATTCAGGACAGACATAGTTGTGATCATTTTTAACATCTACAATACAGGGGTTGGGGTCGGGGGGTCGAGTCTCCAAACCCCTCTGTATTCTAGAGGCATTTTTGCAAAACTGTTCCCGGCATCATAAAATCAATGTGGCAGGTGACTTCAATGTCACATTTGAACCTCTTGACTGGGATGATCTTGGGTCCACCCACGAGGATGATCGGGCATGTCCATCCCTGCCCTGGATATCCCGCCCATTAAAAGGTGGACGCAGGTTGCTGTCCAAGTAAAATCATTGACCATGAAATTGGACTCAGGGCACTTTTCGGCAGGACTAAATCAGACGCAAAGGGTTGTCACACATATAACAAAGTCAATCATACTAGTAGAATTGATTATTGTCTAGTCGACATAAGACTATGGCCGCTAGTCATCAACATGATGGTTACAGAGAGATCTGAAAGCGACCATAACCCTCTTTCAGTCCATATGTCAGCTTTGTGTAACCACTTGTCCATGATTAACACCTCAGTAATAGCACCAGAGAGAATTAGTCTGGTTAATGACAAATGTCACCTAAAGTGGAATAAGGTTCTGGCCCGACCCACGCTCATCAATGCTGCTAACAACACCTTGAAGACCACACTGATAGGTTTAGAGGTGGGTCCTGCAATCCCCAATGAGGAAATAAGCATAACTCACACCCCATGCTTCAAGAGTATTGCGGCCCACTTCTCAGTAGATATAGCTCCTGATAGCAAGAGGCTTAAGGGTAGGCATCGCTGATTTAACAAAGAGTGCCAGTCCTCAAACAAGCATCTAATCCAAGCTATTAAATCTAAGGATGTAAACGCCATTCGCTCAGCTAGAAAGTCTTACAAATTGGCTATCTCCAAAGCCAAGTGTGAACAAGATGATAAATGGGGGCAGCACTTAGTGACGCTGCACAAGAGAGGAAATGTAGTGCATTCTGATCCCTAGTAGCGCGCGGACCAGGAAACAGCGAATTGAACATCACAACTAATATTGCTCCAAAGGACTGGGTTGACCATTTTAGTGGGTTGTACTCTCATGACCATGATAGTGCAACTTCTGAGCATAAGGACCCTTGCTTGAATATTATTCTAACATCCACCCCTCCAGTGCTGCAACTGTTCTCCCAAGCCAACATAGCATATTCCCTAGGTAGGGCACCTGGCTCGGATGGTGTTCCAGCAGACCTATTCTTAACTGATATTGCAATCTGGTCAAGATATTTCACCATCATAGCGAATGTAGTAGAATCTGGGGCACCAATTCCTGAGTCCTGGGAGGGGACCATTGTTGTCCCGATTTTTAAAAAGGGTGTCAGAGCTCTCCCCTGTAATTATAGGCCAATTAGCTTAATAGATTGCATGCAGAAAGTGTTCTGTCACTGCCTTTTGGGCAAGATTCAAAACTGGATGACTGAACACAACATCCTTAGTCCCCTCCAGGCAGGTTTTCATAAAAAATATCTACTATTGAGCAATCCCTTACGTTTTTGTTTTTATATTGGAAAACAGTTTTTATTGGCAAAGGGAATCTGTTTGTTGCTTTTGTGGATTTGAAATCCACATTCAACGCAGTAACAACCTCTGGGAAGTCCTTTCCCTAATGGGAATCTCCAAGCATATTCTTGTACTATTTATTCGGCTCCATGAGGTTAATTATGCACCTGTCAGGTGGTATCACAAGGGGCAGCTAACTGACAGAATCCAGGTGTGTATGGCAAGGGTGTATCCTTGCCGTCACCCTGTTCTCCTTGTATATTAATGAGATCAGCCCCTCTCTACTCAGAGTGGAGGATGATGCACCATCATTAGGCACACAGAAAATTCTGGTCCTGCTCTTTGCAGATGATACACTCCTGATATCCAAGACCCCAAAAGGATTACGTAACCTCCTCACATGCTTTGAGGAATTTTGTTCCATGCAGGGACTTGAAATCAATGCTCCTAAAACGAAACTGATGACGTTCAATCCCCACAGATCCTTTTGAGGGAATTTAATTCTCAAGGATACCCCACTTGAAAAAGTGGTCGCATTTAGTTACCTGGGCATAATGTTAACTGAAAAATGACTTGGAAATCACATATTGCAAAGCAATCACTAAAACTAAAGCAAACAACGGGGGTTTTAAAGGATTTTAACCTCTCGCATACCAAACCTATATGCCCTGTAATCCAGATATATGAAGCCAAGGCTATGAGCTCAGCCCTTTATGGGGCTGAACTGTAGGACCATGCCAAAGCCCAAGAAATAACGATTTCGGAAAATAATTTCCTAAGAAATCTCATGTCCTTACCGCCAAGTACTCCACTGTTCCCCCTTTTTAAGGAACTAGGCATGAAACGCATTGGCCACAGAGCCTGCCTACGTCCCCTTTTGTACTGGTGGTGTCTTTGGACTACCCCAGAACTTACCTCCTTTCCTGTAGCCCTGCAGGTCATTTTAGAAGCTGACCATTCTCATAATATCCCCTGGCTCAGACACATCAAGGGGCTACTTTATTCGCTTGGGCTTAGAGAACTCTGGGATTCTCCAACTACTACCCCCCTTCCTTCAAAAAGCAACCTCGAAAAATTGTATTGGCACATTGTATACTCTGAAGATTTGAGGGTTGCACTTTACTCTACACTATCATGTGATTTTGCCAGCCTAAAAGAGATGTGCAAATATGAGGCTTCTGGGACATCATTATGGTGCCAAGAGAAAGGAAGTTTTACTTCCAGTTCCACATTGGCACCGTGCCACTAAGATTACTTACCAGTTGCTGGTCACATGAAGAAACAACCATCTGCCCAGCTTGCGAAGCACCCATTGCAAACCTCCCTTATGTCCTGTTTGTCTGCCCTGCAAACGCTGCCTCTCATAGGAAATGGCCGGCCCCAAATCTAGCTGCTTTTTCTCTCAATGTCTTTTTTGCTGGCTTCCGCAAAAGTATATGAACAGTTCAGGGCTGTTCTCTGCCTGTATAACATCAATATTGCATGATATGGATCCAGAAACTTTGTTCTTTGTTGATGAAATATACATTACAGATGATAGCTTAAACACTCTTCTAGCCAGACTAGATCACATTGTTTTGGGATTTGCTGAGCAAGGCTACTAATTCAATTATAAGAAAACATAAAATACCTTTCTGTGTCCTGTTCTTAGGATATGAGTTTTCAAATGAGGGTAAGAGCCTGGTACCACACTTCCTAGGGAAGTGTGCTCAATTACAGCCACGAAATACCAATAAAAAGCTACATTCCTTTTTAGGATTATTCAATTTTGGCAGAATTTATATCTCAGACTATCCACAATGATAAACCCACTGTACTATTTATTTTGCCCAGATTTTCCAGTAAACATTGGACACAAGAACATACACAAATTCTCAGATCACTACAGACTGACACGCTTGCAGCATGACTCTTACACACATGTTAACTAAACAATTTTGGTCATGCCGGGTGCCATTGGCTTTACTTACGTGACATTCAATGAAGGTGACACAGTGCTGATTGCATATTAATTGCATTTATTTATTACTGCTGAAATGAGTTTTGCTTCTAGTGAAAAGATTCTGACTGCAGTCTAGAGGCTATCACAAAGGCTAGCATTCAGAATGCAAAAGTCCTACAACCTAGATGGATACAATGGGCCACTTCCTTGACTGCCACTTGTAGGAAAGTGCCATCTTTCTTGGCATGTTACCCCCAATTTATGCCTGTTTGTCAGTGTGTTTTGCCTGTCTCACTGGGATCCTGCTAGTCAGGACCCCGGTGCTCATAGTTTGTGGCCTATATGAGTTGTCAGTATGCTTGACTGTGTCACTGGAGTTCTGCTAACCAGAACTCCAGTGCTTATGCTCTCTCTGTTTACCAAATTTGTCACTATAGTTTAGTGACTCCATATTCCAATTCTGATTGGCACACTGGACCCCCCCCCTTATAAGTCCCTAGTATATGGTAACTGGGTACCCAGGGCATTGGGGTTCCAGGAGATCCTTATGGGCTACAGCATTTCTTGTGCCACCCATAAGGAGCTCATACAAATCTTTCATCAGGACTGCCACTGCAGCCTGAGTGAAATAGTGCACACACTATTTCACAACCATTTTTCACTGCATCAGATAACTTATAAGTTACCTATATGTCTAACCTTTATTTACTGAAGGCTAGGTGCAAAGTTACTGTGTGTGAGGGCACCCTTGCACTAGCAAAGGTGCCCCACGTTGTCCAGGGCCAATTTCCCGGAATTAGTGAGTGCGGGGACACCATTATAAGCGTGCACTACATATATGTCAATACATATATGTAGCTTCACAATGGTAATTCCGAATATGGCCATGTGAGGTGTCTAAGATCATGGAGTTGGCCCCCCAATCCACTGCTGCTACCTCACATTCAGGTTTCTGCCCTCCTGGGGATTGAGCATCTCAATCCCAGGAAGGCAGAATAATGCATTTCCTTTAGGAGAGGGGTGTTACCTAGAAATAGGTGTTACAGGCATGGGAGGGGTAGCCTCCCAGAGCCTCTAGAAATGCTTTGAAGGGTACAAACAGTGCCCTCCTTGCATAATCCAGTCTACACCAGTTCAGGGACCCCCAGTCCCTGCTCTGGTGTGAAACTGGACAAAGGAAAGGGGAGTGACCACTCCTCTGTCCATCACCACCCCAGGGGTGGTGCACAGAGCTCCTCCAGAGTGTCCCTGGCATTAGCCATCTTGGATTACAAGGTGTGGGGACCCTCTGAAGACCTCTGAGTGGCCAGTGCCAGCAGGTGACGATAGAGACCCCCCCTGATAGGTTCATACCTGGGTAGGTAGCCAATCCCTCTCTCAGGGCTATTTAGGGTCTCTTCTCTGGATGTTTCTTCAGATTTGGTTTGCAAGACTCCTCTGCATCCTCTTCTTCAGCTTCTGACTGTTGGATTAACCGCAAACTGCTCCAGTAACCGCTGTAACTGCAACAAGGTATCCAAGAAGGCTACTGTGACCTACGACTTCAGCTCCAGCCAGCAATTGCAACAGTTTCCAAGGACTGTCTATCTTCACCCTGCACCAGAAGAACCGAAGGAATCTCCTGTGGAGTGACAAAGTCACTTCCCTGCTTCAGCAGGCACCTTTCTGCGACGACAACCGGTACTCTGGGACTCCTTTCCTGTCGATGAGCATGATCCCTGGAAGACAGGTGGTGGACTGCAGTTACCCAGACTGTCCAAATGTTCAGCTGGCCACATTTGGTGGAGGTAAGAGCTTGCCTTCGCGTGCTGCAACAGAACCCCTGTGCACTGCGTCTTTTGCAGCTCCTTGGGCTTCTGTGCACTTCTTCAAAAAGTCCTTTGTGCACAGCGTAGCCAAGGCCCCCAGCACTCTATCCTGTGACACTCAGCTCCCTGAGTTGTTCTCCGGCGGCGTGGGATCCTCTTGTATAGTGCTGCGACAACCGCACTTTGCATCTCCTTTGTCCCCGTGGCCTTGAACTCCCGTGGGTGCTGCCTGGTCTTCTGAGTGCTCTCTAAAGTGCTGAGAGCCAACTCTGTCTCCTCAGTCCAAGTTGAGACCCCCAGGTCCCCCCTGGGTCCAGGTAGCTCCTCTTTGATGTAAACCGCGTTCTTGCATGAACAAAGGCTTGTTGGCGGAATCCAGCGACGCAAACGGCCTTCATCCAACAACTCAACGTGGGACATCTCCTGCACGAAGCAGAAACCCGTAGCTATCTTCTTTGGTATATTTCTGTACTTTTCTTCCAACTGGAGAATCCACTTTTGCACCTTCTTCCATGTTGGCAGGCGCTCCTGTTCTTCCTGGACTCCTCTTCGACTTCTGGGCTTGGTCTCCTCTCTCCACAGGTCTTCAGGTCCAGGAATCTGTCACTGATTGCTTGCAGACTTGCTAGGTTCTTGCATAATTCTTCCTCACGACTTGTAGTGTGTCCTGAGGAAACTTGCTGTACTTTACTCCTGTTGTCCTGGGCTCTGGGGTGGGGTATTTTACTTAGATTTGGTGTTTTCCTACACTCCCAGTGCCCCTCTACATACTACACTTGCCCAAGGGGAGTTCGTTATTTGCATTCCACTATTTTAGTACATGGTTTGTGTTGCCCCTAGGCCTATTGAAATCTATTGTGTTTTTCACTGTTTGCACTATTTTCTTACTGTGTACTTACCTGATTTCAGTTACTAGTGTATATATTGTGTATAATACTTACCTCCAGAAGGAGTATTGCCTCTAAGATATTTTTGGCCTTGTGTCACTAAAATAAAGTACCTTTATTTTTGGTAACAAGGAGTATTGTCTTTTATTGTGTATAAGTACTGTGTGACTATAGTGGTATCGCAGGAGCTTTGCATGTCTCCTAGTTCAGCCTTGGCTGCTCTGCTACAGCTACCTCTAGACAGCCTAAGCTGCTAGAACACTGCCAACATCTCACTAATAACTGGACCTGGTATAAGGTGTAAGTACCTTAGATACCCACTACAAATCAGGCCAGCCTCCTACACCATTGATGTAGATCATGTTTTTAGCCCTAAACTATACAGCAAGAATTTCTCCAATTTGAACACAAGTACCCCATGACTGCTAACATTTTGCCTGTTGATCAGTATAAATACATCATATATACTGACAGTTCAGCTCAGTCTGACATAGGCACCAGACATCAAGAGTTCTACCTTCTACAAACTTGTACACAGTCCCTAGGGGGTCTCTAGTGAATTGCACTGTATAACAGGCTGAACGTGAAGCTTCAGTTTTGGCACTGGAGCATACAGACCCTGAATTCCCCACTTTTATAGTGTGTGATTCATACTACTGTATCCAGTCCTTTAGTGAAAACTTGCATTACTGGCACCTAAATAGATTCAGAAATTCTAAAGAAAATAATATCAAGCATAAAGTGATTTGGGGAAAAGTGACAGAGCTTAAAGATGGTCTGCCACTGGCTCATGTGATTCATGCATTGATTCACAAGTGGTTGGAAAACACGGTATAGGGAATTCACTGGCTGATGAAGCAGCCAAATTTGCAGTGAAGACTGCTACCATAGCTGCTGTTACTCGTTCCCACACAAGGATGGATGAAGAAACTGTGGCTGCCATAAATGCTTTGGCTAACAGCACCCCTTAACCAAAAGCATGTCCAGAAAAATATTTCTACCACTTAAGTGCACAAAACATTCTTTATGTAACCATTCCTAGAACAGCTAACCAAAAACCCATAGGAAGCCCTGTTTGGCATACAGATGTATGTCTCAGATCTTCATGGTCCTGGCACAATGGAGGCAGAAACACCTTTTGACATAAATGAATGTCTCTCTGCCTTACAGGAGCTCCAAGACTTCCAAGATGAGCATTTGACCATGCCTGCCTGCTGCGGCTCCTGTTTTCATGCAGACTGCTTCTGGGTACTTTGTAGACACTGACGAGTTCTATTCAGATTCCACTACTACTTCTCTTCATGGTGTACGTAAATTTCTTCATTGGCTTAAATGCACTTATCTGATCCATCCATGGTCCTATTTGTCAATTATACTTGCCTTATTTTCTCTCTTCTTTTGAATTGCATTTGTGACAGTTTTCTTCTTGCTTTTAAATGGGCATCATTTTCCTGAACCCTCTGCTGTCATCACTATTTGCACCATTACCTACACAGAGCTAGTACTCCATGTACAGTTTTTAGTTATACACAATGGGAACATTGTCCGACTCCACAAGTGGGTAGTTCAAAAACACATGTAGGTAAATTCCCAACGTTTTCTGGGAATGATACTTCAGATCCTGTATCTTATTTTAAATTAACGCCTTCAAAGGGCAGGAAAAACATGCTGATCAATACTAAATGAATGAATTCAAATTCATTTGTTTCCCAGCTAGCTTTTAGAGGCTATGAAAATTGGAAAGAAACAATTGATTTAAAATCAGTTTGTGGAACAAAAGATTGGCAAGTGCAGGGCATGAATTCCCTATTTAAAGTGTGTCTGATTTCACTGCAGATCATTTTTCTGAATTACACTGTGCTGCAGGCGACTTGCCTAGGTCTAGCAAAAATTATAGAAATGAATGTGCCCAGTATCCTTTCAATTGCACTATGTGACAATTGGCAAAATGTAGTAAAATACACAGAAGACCACCTCAAAGGTATGGCACCGAATGGTACATTTAGTTCAACTCTTTCACATCCCAATGAATGGTTTTGTGGCCATAGGACACATATGGTTGTCATGCATGTTTTTTAAACTCTTTGCTGAGTTTTAGAGCAAGCTGACTGGATCCTCATTATATCCAGTCACAAAACAATGGGATTGTCACAGCTTACAGTGTAGGAAAATTATTTCAGCAATGGTTGGAACATTCCACATTATCAGCTGTAAAAAAGGACCTCTCTCTTCTCTCTGACAACATGGATTTACAAGACTTCTTGCTAGGCTCTAGATCATGGCGCTCCAAAAGATTCCTGTACACCATTTACAATTAAATTCAGAATCTTCTTAAAATGGAAGCAGCTGCTCATTTGAGGCAAAAAGATCAGGCTAATTTGGAAAAAGCATTGGCGATAATGGGATGACTACATTGTCCACAAGTATTTACACAATAAATAACATTGTATCTTCTGCAATTGACATAATTCAAAATGGTGTCCCTTTTACATCATGGGAAAAGTCAACTTAAATCTATTATTCAGTTAAGTTGGAAATTGCAAGTTCTGAAATTGAACCGGGTGTGTTGGAAGCATGTGACCTCAAAAGATTTGTTCTTGTCTGCGTTGGAAGCATGTGACTCAAAAGATTTGTTTTAGTTGTTGTTTAATTTAACAAGCAAACAACAGATAATGGTGAAGAAAGATGCTACATACATGATGCTTAACATAGAGAAATTAGAAAAGCTGCCTTTCATAGTGGCTGAAACACCATCATCAGGATGGCTAACGAGAGGAGTTTTCTCATTGCCAATATCCACCTTTCAGTTTACATCATGTTTGATGTATTTATCCTCACACACAAGATTAGAGTAGCTAACTTGCGGCCTTCAATTCCAACTTTTAATGTTAACTTTGACAAGCTGAGCCAACTAAAAGCCCCTTTGGTTCAGAAACATGTGGTGCATACATCTGCCTGTGAAACCTTTGAATTGCAAGTTGCAAGTTCGGCCTCTGAAGTACAGTTGCTATTAAACACTAACTTTTAACTGTAAGCTTCCCATGATTCAAGTCTGCTTGTTTTCCCGCTGATGCTCGTGCTGCCAGACATCAAGTTTACTAAATCTACGTACCATTCTATTCAAATCGCAGGATCTCTTCATCAACTCTTTTTCAGAATCTTCAACATCCAACTATTGAAGATTCTGTAAAAGAGTTTTGAAACTCTTGAAAAGTCTGATTCTGGTTTAACTAATAATAATAATTTATTTGTTTACCAACTTGTCCTGATTTGGGATACAACTTTCGTATAATGCTATGATAACCCTGTTCCCTTTTATATACCGTGCAATGTGTTTCCTTCATTTCCACTATTATATTGTGTTGCTCTTTCAAAATCTTTAAAGCTGGCATTATTGGAGTATTCCATACCCACCAAACGTATAGACTACCTGACTTCTTTGGTTCACCTTTACTAGCTCTTTGGTTCACTGAGTGTTCCATACGCAATTTACTCTTTGCTATGAGAAGGGCAGCTGCATCCTTCTGCTCTTAGCAGCTTCTCTGCAAGTAGCATCTTACCAACCCTTTGCAGAATTATTGCGAACCAGTTACTTTGCTGCTGGCTTATATTGTCCAGCATAACCTTCTGCATTGTATTCATTCTGGCTTTTGTCTCATACGTGATAGTGCGCCAGTGACCCCTCAGGCAACAAATAATCTGCTTCAGGTTTATGGTGACGCATGCTCCTGTTCGGTAATCTTGCTATATCTATGAGCAGCAGTTTACATGCTTATCCTTCCTTATCATTCACATGGTGCTCTACAGTTCTTCGTTGGTGTTCATACCTTCACTCTCCCAGCACCCAGTGTGTCTCCATTTATTCATCCAGGGCCAGTCCAGCACTCACCAATGTTTTGCAGTACACCCCATTGGTGGTGTAGTCAGGACCAGCTTTAGGGCGGTGTGACCACGCAACAGCACCTGACACTGACTTTGGTGGAAGGAGCTGTCTTGAAATAAATATGGGTTTAAAAGCATTTGAATTTCATTGTGCCTCCAGCAGTTTTCAGGTGATAATAAAAATGTCAAGATAACTCTAGTGATTAATGTTCCTGCTGGAGAGAGATCGGAATTACGTCTAGTGGCAATTTTCACTCAAGTAGCGTGAAGGGTTAATGTGCCTGCTGCAAAGAACGTGTACCATGCAGATTAATGGACTGAGTGTGAGTGAACTAGGAGTAGCACTATAAAAAAATGAAATGTATGTCAGAGAGAGGCTATGGAAAGATGAGGTGCACTATTGTAGGGTGGTCGTCAGAGAATATATTGAGGAGGAGGTCATGGGGGGGTGCCAAAAACCGCTGTTGCACTGGGCAACACCAGCACTAAGGGTCTGCTTGTAGTTTTCAGCAGGTATCTGGCGGAGGTGGGGTATCGGATAACTGCATGTCTCCCCCGTATCAGTAGGCCGACACCCACTGCACGAATAGTTGCCTCCTGAAGCTTGTCTGAACGTTATGAGTTTGACATCTTGTGCATCTCTTCAGTTTTTCCTGAATAGTTTATCCAAAGAGGAGATTCATGATATCTTGGTTTAGTTAGCTATGTCCTTGAGAGTATTGCTTGGTCCTAGGATATTTATTCAGCTACATTTTGCTCATTCACCTTGGCCCTTGTATGGTTGTTGTTTTATCTTTCAACAATGATACTAGTTAAGGTGCCAGCTGTTGGTGTCTGGAATGTTTCCTGCGGTAGATTATCTGGAAGGGATGATTATTTATATTTTCTTTTATTTATGCTTACATTGTTTTGCTAAACCTTGCTGTCAGTTGTGTTATTTTCCTTTGTAATTTCTAGGATTCCTACATTTTTTTGAGCACTCTGCAAACCAAGGTGTGGCCTAGATAAAAATAAAATAAAATAAATCGAGTTTACAAAAAACAGGAAAGGGTTGAGTAATAAATTGGTATTTGTCCATTAGTTGTCTAACAGGCTCTTAATTGACACCTCCACCCCACCTTTCCTGGATAGTTTGGTGTAGATACCCTGGGAAAAGAAGACAGCTGATGGCGTCAAAAGTGGCTAAAGAGTGGCACAGAATCAGAGAGGTACAATATTGTTACAAGTCCCTCATAACTTTGTTTTTATGTGCTGCACCGTCCCACACTTCTTTTGTTTCAAGCGCTAAAATTAATAGATGTTAATATTACCCATGGTGATAGACCTGCGCTTAACCTCTGAAGGATGGAAGACCGGACTGCCTGTCACTGCAGATCTCAGCAGCTGGCATTAAGGGCCAAATGTAGAAAGTGTTTTGCATGGTGCAAACAGTTAATCTCGCAGTTTGCGCCATGCAAAATGCACATCGGGATGCTCATTCCCATTTTGCGAGTCGGTAACCTGGTTACCGACTCGCAAAATGGGAATGCGACTCGCAAATAGGAAGGGTTGTTCCCCTTCCTATTTGCGATTCGCATCACGATGTAGAATTGCTTTGTGACCGCGAACGCAGTCGCAAAGCAATTAGCAGTTAGCACCCATTTCAAATGGCTGCTAACGCATTCGCAAAAGGGAAGGGGTCCCCAAGGGACCCCTTCCCCTTTGTGAATGGCTCTGAAAAAATGAAACAAAAACGTTTAATTTTTTCGAGTGTATTGTAACTCGTTTTCCTTGAAGGAAAACTGGCTGCAATACAAAAAAAAAAATGCTTTATTAACAAGCAGTCCCAGACATGGTGGTCTGCTGTCTCCAGCAGGCCACCATCCCTGTGAGTGCTGCGAATCGAAAAGGGGGCGCAAATTGTGACCCACCTCATTAATATTAATGAGGTGGGTCTTTGCGACCCCCTTACGATTCGCAGATGGTGTCAGGGACACCATCCAGTATCCGGGTTTGCGACTCAGAAATTGCGAGTCGCCCAGACTCGTAATTTGCGAGTCGCAAACCCATTTTTTCGTACATCTAGCCCTTACTTACTTGCTGATTTCGCAGTCAATAATGCAAAGAGATATAAGCAGGAGTGGGTCCTCAATTACAGTGGAGGAGCATCGCCTGGCTAAAAAATGGCCCAGAAAAGCTCCAGACATGAAACAAGTTGATTTATGACCATTTTATTTTTCACTAACCCGCCCCGAACAGAGTGTCAGGACGGAGCGGGGCTATTGGTGCTGAGTGGCAGCAGGGAGCTGTGCTCTTGTGTTTAAACTGTGCATGTCCCTTTGGCCAGCCATCTTGCGATGGCCAGCCAGACATGCACATTTTAAACCTCTCTAAGCCAGCTCAGACAGCTGAGTTAGAGAAAGCACAGGACCCCTTTGCTCTTAAGAGCGCTGACAGAGACCTCTTCCTCCAATCCTAGTGCTTCTCTCATGCTGATTAACAGCATGACAGCAGTGCCAGGACTGGTTAGGGGAGGGAAGACTGGAACAACAGAGCGAGGAGGACGTCGTTCTGCAAGCCAGGAAGGTAAGTGACTTTCTTTTATTTATTTTACTCTCCCTCCACCCCATTTGCCCACCCCAACACTCTCCTTACATGCCAGCTGCCACTGGGTATAAGAACTGACACTGTTTCTGTCAATGGCTCATTCTACCAAGGAAAAATTGACCTAATGAAGCAAGCAGGTGTACACTGAACGCAGCACTTACAATTTATTTGCAATGCTTTTATACTTCCATAGAATGCAAAAGTTCAGTTGTCATCAAGTAGAAAAACTATCTATGCAGATAACCTCAATTTGACTGGGAAACTAAATCAACGTCAACCAAAGTAGCAGTCTATATTCCTGGAGAACAAAGTAGATGTGTGAAACTAAACAACACCAACATGGCTGCCTTACAAAATACATTAAGTCAAGATAGTTCTCTCATTGATTGTGTGATATAATGACAGGTTACATAGTTAGGTGTCTGGAAAATAAATAGTTAAGTAACAAAGCCAATACTTTGACTAAGTTTTGCTTGGTTATCCGATCCAATTGCTTCAATACAACTAGCATCTTCAACGAAATGTTTACAGATAGCCAGACTATGGGGATTGTCTTGAAAAAGACATAGCTTCTCAGATCATAATATTTAAAATAACAATGACAAAAAAGAAACTCTGATCTAGGGAGTGTCTAGACACAAGAACTTCATATGTTCATGAAGAACACGTTACTTACTGTTGAAGCAGATATACTAATTAAGAAAATTATTAATGATTTATATGTTGTTACTGATGTGAAAATGCATAGAGAAATTAATTGTAGAAAAATAATGTGCATGTTTGAAAATGTGCCCTCGGGGAGTGATCACCATATGTACTAAAGTGACTAAAATATGCAAAATAATGTAAAAATATGAGAAAAATGTAGTAATATATCATAATGAAGTGTGTAACCTGTTTTGTATTATTAAGTTAGCTGAACCAGAGGCCTAGTTTCACTGGGCCTTGTTCGCTCTGAACATGGAGAATTTGAACGCCTTGCAAAGGACTGGAAACCGGGGACAAAAACCTTGAATCGCTCAGAGTTCAAATTGCTTAGCTAGAACATTCTGCAATGTACAACGGACTTGAGATGATGAAGACAATTTGATACAATTATGTGTAGTGTAGGCTAAATGTACTTTCCCAGGACTTGAACATTAGAGGCACTGACTGTAGAGCCGTATGCAACAATTTTGATACCTGAAGAGCCAGATGATGTCCTCATCGCAAGAAGAACCAATCAGCTTTCTGTGAATTGAATCGTTCGCAAATTAAAAGATTTGGTCAATAAAAACTATAGGTTAGAGTCATATCTGCCAGCCGAATGACCATTTAGCAATTATTGGGATGGACTGGAAGACCCTAATAAAAAGTCATGACAAGGGGCTAAGACTTCAGAATTTAGGCGAGACTAGGAAGAGATTGATGACTTCAGGAGGTGCTGTCTGAGGTGCTGATATTAGGCTCATACTCTGTGAGCCTGATCTGTAGCTGACTATTTGATGACCTGAAGACAAGACTGACTTGTTGCTGATCCATCCTGGATAGGTACCTATGAAAATGTGTCTGACGATTTTGTGCCTTTTCTTCTAGGTACCAACTGCGCTGTAATAGAGATTAACACTTAGGTAGATTTTTCCAAATTAATGTTTTCTCTAAATTGTTTTCGCATGAAAACTCACATGCTAATGCTAATCTTGGTTAGGTAGGCTGTTAGGGGTGACGTTGATGGTGACAAATGACTGACAAACTTAATTGCTGAATTACATTATTAATGCTGATATTCAAGGCTTATGGTGTTGCTTTGTTGCACATGATTTCTTTAAGAGATAATGTTCTTTAACTAACGAATTAATAAAGAGTTAATTTGAATAAAGTTTGAACTAACAGATTACTTAGAATTGTAAGCAATAGAGAATAAAACTTGTTAACTCTTTTTCTTGAGTAGCGGTTATTTTTTATTAATATGGCTTAGTATTGTGGTTTCATAGAGTGTTTTCCTTGATTATTGATGTTAGTTATTGATTCAATAGTCACTGCATGACTAGGATACTCCATGCAATTCAAAAGGTTCATGGACCTATATGCGTCTCCTTGTAAGTTTACTTACTAACGACCAGGCGCGCTAGCAGTTTTTGGTAGCAGTTTGATGGTTAAGCTTCCTTGGGGAGCTAGTTATGTGGTGATTATTGGTTATGGTAGTAGTCTAAGTTAAGATTAAGTTGTCCATATTTTATGAGGTTTGAATTTTGTTTTTCTGAAATGGCAATTGTAGCAAAGATGATGTCCCCTTAAGCCCAGAAATGACTTTCCCAGATCCTGGATCCCGCTAGTAAAGATGGGTATGTTCTCGGTGTTTTTGTGATAGTGAGAAAGTGGTAGGTTGCGCTTGCACAGGCTTAAGCAAATCGCAGGTGAATTGTGATGTATGTGAGGTAAGTAGGGAGTCTGCGTACTCCAGTTGAGGTTAGTAAGAGTGTGCGTACTCTGTGGTATTAGAGTAGGGAAGTTGTCGTACTTCAAATGTGTGTGCCACTTTTGTGCTAAAAAATTATCCACTTGGTTGTTGGTGATGTACGGACCCTGCGTGGTCAAAGACTCTGGAGTATATTGACAAGTGTAAGAGACACTTGGTTATATGTTGTAATCTGTCTGATATAGTAGGTTGATCGGGCGTGGTCAACAAGTCGGAGTGTAAGTCAATCGAGTAAGAGAAGTTTCGACTGAAATTTGGCGAGTCCTATGTGCACCAGGAGAGACCCAATGATCAGTTGAGAGTAAAAATGTGCAGGTCAAATTTTGCTTGCGAATGTGGCAGACTGAGAAAGAGGAATAGCTACATGAGCAAGAGAGCCATTAGTGAAAATCCGTAAGGTCTCCGAAGCGATTGTGTCCCTTCCTGTAGTAAACCAGCAGGTTTGTTTTAGTTATTGGTTTTCGGTTAAAGTGCTCGCAATAAGTTGCATTAGTCGTGTGAATTGAATTAGGAGGACGAGCCGCAAGACTTTGTCAGCCGCAGTGTGTGAGTGTGAAGTCAGAGTGAGCCGCGCTGGGATAGGTTGGCTAGTGAGAAGAGCCGCAAGTGGATTGGCAGCCGTCCGCAAATGCAATTGGTTGAGTAAGCGGGTGAAGGGAATCTTGGGAGTAAAAGTCCTTTCATTATTGAATCGAAGTAAACAAAATAGGCGAAATTAAGTTTTTCGAGGCGTCTAAGAGTGCGATGAAGGGTGATTCTTACATTAAGGCGTCAGGGGGGGAGCCGACCCCACCGGAAAATTCTCCAGTTTACATTATGATGGAGGAGCGAGGTGTAGCACTGTGTTTGTGGTTGAAGCAATGTGTAAGCTAACTAAGAAGCAAGGGTCTTTAGCGTTTCCAGAGCATGGGACGTTTAATATGAGAATTTTGGATCAATTGTTAATGTCATTATGATATGAAGCCATTACCGAGACCAGCACAGTTTGAGGCTTTTGCAGTTTGGGAGTTGGTGGCCAGGCAGCAACAAGAGATGAGGTTCAAAGGGAGGATGAAACGAGTAGAGAAATCTTTAGCTGAAGCTAGATGGGATTGGGAACAGGAGAAATGGAGAGCAGTGACACTACAGGATTTTAAATTGTTTCCTGCAAATACTGAGGGAGATGAGGCAGAAAAGGAAGATAGTGCTAAAGAGGATGAAAGTGCAGGAAGAAAGAAAAAAGAGAAAGTCTTATGTTGATGATGAAGATTCTGATGTTGAGTATCTCATTACGCAGCTGTTAAGAGATCGATCTCCAACTTTAACAACCTATTCAGGAGGTCCAGGCGCTGGTACCACTGCCACTACAGCTGCTCCGGCACAAGCCCAGGCGGCTGAGGGAGCTGTACAGGCAGAAGGCAGACAAATACCAGGGGTAGTACAGAAAACACCTAATGCAGGAACTACTACTGTGGTTCAAGCGCAGATACATCCACCTACGGTACAGAGAATTTATCCAGATATACCAGTTCTTGAGACAGTCTCAAACATAATGGTGCGAGAGAGCAAGTGCTTCCAAAGCCGATGTTAGTTCAGACAGAACTGACTCCAATGTTATTGCCATCAGCATAGGCGCAGGGTTTGCCGAAGTTTACACCAATGACAGGAACCCAGTCAGATGTTACACCAGTTATGAATCAGGCGATGGGAGTAACATTTCTGCAGGGTACGAGTGTTAGGGAAGCTCCAGATGCAATATCGCTACCAATTACTGTTGGTCGGCGGTACCCTTATTTGCGCAGAAAAATCAGATGTGGGAGAACAGAATGAAATGTCACAGAGTCTTGTGAGGAGGGGAGTGAGTGATCCTGTGCAGATGATGTCATCTGCAGGACAGACTTTCAATGGATCTAGACCTTTAATGGATCTTGGTCCACTTGTAGCACTTTCAGATGCAGTGAATGGCCCGAATGCGAGTCAGACTTTGAAACTTTTGACACCGCAAGCTCCAGGTGCAACAGTTACCAGTGCCAAATGCGAGTAACATTTCATTACAGGGATTGACAGCTCAGCAGTTGAGTGAATGGTTAGACAGTCTTAACACTCCTCAAGACGCATCCAAGGGTGAAGATCAAATAAATCGCGTAAGGTTAAAATATAGAAGCAACCGAACTAGTTGGGGGAACAATGGGTGAGAACAGATTGGAATCTTACACTGAAGAAGAGCTGAGATATTTGTGCCTAAAGATTACAAGAAAAGTGAGCAAAATACATCAGAAATTGGCAGAATTATCACAAAGAAATTGAGAAAACTAAACATTTGAAACGCAGTTACAGATTAGATTTCGAGGAAAAGGATTTTGAGCGCATGAGGTCAGCAGGAATGAAGGTACATTTGAGAGAATTACTGCAGAGTGCTCAGATTTGGGGAGCATTAGAGAAGTGGGAAGGTAGATCGACAAAGAAAAAAGACAAACGAAAACAGGATTCACAAGGGGAGTCTGATGATGCTCAGAGGGAAAAGGAATCAGTAAAGATGCTTCCAATGAGAGAGATTCCAAGAGAGCAGTTCGTTCATGTCCCATGGCACAGGAGTGATATACTGTCATTTACAAATGAGTACCCAAAATTGAGAGAGAAGCCGGTTTAGTGGTATCAGCAAACAGAGAGATTTGTGAAACTTTCTAAATGTCTGTGGGAAGACTTGAACACGCTATTGGAAATGGTGGTACTTGCCGACTTGTGGGTTGAGAGCAAGAGAGCAGTAGACTGGCCAACAAGTGAATCAGAAAGGGACAGAGTAACAGGTGCACCTTCACCTGAGGTAATTACATTTTTTTATAAGGTGATCGAATTCCTGAAGACAAGAATTTCTCCCAAAAATACTGATTGACAAAGGATTGAAAGAACGGTTCAGGAGTCTAAGGAGTCAAAACATACCTATTATGAAAGATTGTTAAAGGCACTCAAGGAGTACAGTGGCAAGGAAGCAATTGAGCCAAAAGACATGCTGCGTTTTGTGTTCAGATTTGTCGAAGGGTTAAGACCAGAAGTAGGACAGATGATTAAGAGTAATTTAATTTGCTGGGAGGCAAAACCTATTGATGAGGTATTGCAGTATGCAAAATATTGTAGTGATGAGATTGAATTAAAACAGAAAAAGTCGAAGGAGAAAGCAATGGTGATGCAGATAAAGGCAGCTCAAACAGGAGTGCAAGGAGCTATAGTACCGCCTATGCCGCCGCAACAGAGAGCTGTTATGTTTCAGTGAAATTGACATGATGCGTGGTCCGGATTTAGGGACTGTGGTTGTTCAAAATGACATGCAAGGAATGAAAAAGATGTTGCTGTGTCATTTGTGCGGAAATGTGGGACATTGGAAGCGGGAGTGTCCGTTGATGGTGCAGGATGGTGTTGTTCAGCAAGGTGACAGCAGTACATTTCAAAATGTGAAGGTCCCAAGAATGAAAGGATTTATCCTAATGTTCAGAATCGAGGACAGAAATTCTTACCGCTGCAGCAAATGCAGGTGCCACGAGCACAATTAACACAATTGGAACCAGTACAGCAGCAGGTCCCCATGGTACCTAGGCAGCAGATGCATATACCTCAAGCCCCGATGGAGCAGCAACAGGTGATGCTTACTCAGCAGGTCACAGGTCAGAGACAAGACAATAGTAATAACACAGTGCATCAGTTTCCATTTTACAGTGAGGATGAAATAAACGAAGAATGGATGAGTGACAGTTCGGATGAAGGAGCTTGTATGCTTGCTGCTTCCCTAGAAGTAGATCAGAGAGGACCTTTTATGAAGGGAAAAGTGATGGGCTACAAGGTCTCATTCTTAGTGGATACAGGAGCTACACGCTCTACAGTAAGAAGCATAGAAGTCCCGAATTTACCTCTTTCAGGCAGAGCAGTTCAAGCTGTGGGAGTAGAGAAGAGACAGTTGACAAACCCAATTACAGAACCAGTGTAGGTCGAAATTGGAAATTACCAGGGAATGCATAGATTTGTGGTGTGCGATTCAAGTCCCGTATCCCTACTGGGAAGAGACCTACTGTGTAAAACAAAATGTTCCATTAATTGTTCAGACACTGGGTTAGAAGTCCAGACAAATAGTGATGATGAGGAAGAACAGGCGACTGAAATTATGGTTAGCAATGCCTATGGAGAATACCCATTGATTGAATTTTTCCCAATGTTTACTGTGAAGGAATTGCTTGCAGACTTGCAGGGAAAAGTGAAGGAAGAAGTCTGGGACTTGACAGGAAAAGAAGTAGGTTTGATTAAGGGGTTAGAGCCGATTAAAATCACTATGAAGCCCAATGCAGTGTTCCCGCAGTTTCCACAGTATAACATGCCACAAGATGTCTTGATGAAAGTGGCAAAAATAATTGGAGACTTCTTAAAACAAGGAGTTCTGTAGGAAGTTTTAAGCAGCCCATGTAATTCACCGATAATGGGCTTGAAAAAGCCATGTGGGAAAGTGCGCGTTGTGCAAGACTTGCGAAAAGTGAATGACATGGTGGTTAAATGTTGTCCGTTGGTGCCCAATCCAGCAGTGATACTGTTTCAGATTCCCTGCGATGCAGAGTGGTTCACAGTAGTCGATCTGTCACAAGTTTTCTTTTCAGTGCCACTTCATGAGGATAGTCAGTTTCTTTTTAGTTTCCAATTCCTAGACAGAGTCTACAGCTGGTGCAGGCTTCCACAAGGGTATACGGAGTCACCATCACTGTTTAATCAGATCTTGAAAAAGAACCTAGAGTCATTAGAATTACCATACCAATTGACTCTAGTGCAGTACATTGATGATTTATTGATTGCATCCAGAACAAGGGACGAGTGTAAACATGACTTGATTTCCCTGTTGAATCATTTGGGAGAATTTGGACATAAGGTTTTACCTGTGAAATTACAGTATTGTCAGAAATCAGTAAAATACCTGGGACACGAGATTGAAAAGGGATTGAGGAGAATTTCCAGGGAGAGAATTACCATGATTCTGCAGAGAAGTCCCCCAACTTCTTAGAGAGATGTCAGGATGTTTCTGGGAATGGTTGGGTACTGCAGACAGTGGATTCCGAATTTTGCTGAGATTGCTAAACCTTTGCAGCAGTTGACACATAAGGAAGTTACAGATCCCATTACCCGAGATGAAGATCAGATGAAAGAATTCACTGAATTAAGAGAGAGTTTGTGCAGAGCTCCAGCGTTGGGAATGCCTGATTACACAAAGCCTTTTACATAGTTTTGTCATGAATGTGATGCTTGTTCTTTGTCTGTTTTGACACAGGTCCATGGAGGTACTTACCACCCAGTAGCTTATTTTTCAGCTACCTTGGACCCGGTCACAGCAGCTTTACCAGGTTGCCTGAGCGCTGTAGCCGCAGTTGGTCAAAGTCTTTCCCAATGCGAGGGGGTAGTCATGGGATACCGTTTGATGGTAATGGTACAACACTCTGTTTAGATTTTACTGACAAGGACGAAAACGCAATACTTGACGGGTGCAAGTCTGACAAGGTATGAAACGAGCATATTGGGTGCTCCAAATGTAACATTGAAAAGATGCACAGTGTTGAATCAAGCGACTTTGCTTCCAAGTGATACTGCTGAAATTGAAAAAGAGGAAGATATTGAGCATGATTGTCTTGAGGTGACTGAGCTGTGTACAAAACCAAGGCCTGATTTAGAGACATGGGTTTAGAAGAAAATGATCAAATTGTCTTTGTTGGTGGTTCGTGCCTCAGAGATGGAGCAGGCACACTGAGAGCAGGATATGCTGTGTGCACAATTACAGGCACATTAGAAGCTTCATGGGTTCCAGGTGTATACTCTGCACAAGTGGCAGAACTGGTAGCTCTTACTAGAACATGCTATGTTTCTGCAAGACTAAGAATCACAATCTATACTGACAGTCAATATGGATTTGGGATTGTTCTTGATTTTGGTCAACTGTGGTTGCAACGAGGTTTTATGACCTCTAATGGAACCTCTGTAAGAAATGGCGACCGAATAAAAGAGTTGTTGTAAGGAATACAGTTACCTGAAGAAAATGCTGTGGTGAAATGCAGTGCACACCAAAAGACACAGTTTTACATTTCATTGGGAAATGGATATGTAGATCAAGTCACAAGGTTTTGCGCATTGAACTGTATACCGTTCAAAGACAAGTGGGAACTAATGCCTGAAGAAGAAAATATTTGTCACATTGGAAGAGTTGAAAACATTGCAAGAGAATGCGGATAAGGAAGAGAAGCGAAGCTGGATTAGACTCAAATGTATTCAAAGACCAGATGAAATTTGGGTTTCTGAGGAGGGTTAGATGGTGTTGCCAAATAGTTTGTTGAGTCAGATGGCCAGGTAATGCCATGGCCAAGCCCATATTGGAAGAGATGCCATGGTTAGACTGTTTAAGGTTGATTGGTTCAATCCAAAGTTCAGACAAGCAGCAGAGGCAGTATGTCATCGATGTGTAATTTGTCAGCAACTAAATGTGGGAAAAGGGACAGTGGTGAATTTGAGCCGCATTGGAAGAGCAGGAGGACCATTCAGCAGAATGCAGTTGGATTTCATTGAGATGCCTGCATGTGGTGGAATGAAGTATGTGTTGGTAATTGTGTGTGTGTTCAGTCATTGGATTGAAGCATACCCCACACGTAGGAATGATAGTCTCACAGTAGCTAAGCTGTTACTCAGAGAGCTAATACCATGATTCGGATTTCCAATCTCTTTAGAATCAGATGGGGGAACTCACTTCATTAATGAGGTGATCAAACTCCTATGTGCAGCACTAAAACATTGAGCAGAAGTTACATTGCAGTTACCACCCTGAAGCATCAGGACTAGTGGAGCAAATGAATGGTACATTAAAATCAAGAATTGCCAAGATGTGTGCTGCGACTAACTTGAAATGGCCAGGTGCCTTACCTTTGGTATTGATGTCAATGAGAAATATCCCTGACAGGAAGACAGGACTGTCACCCCATAAGATCCTCATGGGCAGAGCAGTGAGATTGCCAGCAATTCCAGCCAATGCACTTGTAAATATTATAGATCATATGGTGTTGGACTACTGCAAAGGTCTGGCTGATGTGATTCGATCTTTCTCTCAGCAGGTGCAGGTTGTTACCCTGCCAATCGTCCACGACCCTGGTCACAATCTGAGAGCTGGACATTGGGCCATCATCAAAAAGCATGTTCAAAAGACTTGTTTAGAGCTGCGTTGGAAAGGTCCATACCAGGTGGTGCTGACAACTACTACAGCTGTGAAGTGTGCAGGTTTGCCAAATTGGATACAAGCAAGCCATACAAAGAGAGTGGTGAGTCCGCAAGAACATGGAGAAGTGTTGTTGAGGGCACCAACAGCAGCAAAACAGGTGGCTGAACCTGAGCCGGAGCAAGAGCATACTGAACCTCAGATTGATCCTGAACTGGTGGAAGATGGGTCAATCACCCCTGTAAGAGACAAAAGTGAAGAATTACAGGAAGGTGAGCAAGAGCCTAACAACTCAACAGATACAGCAGGAGAACTGAGCACAGCAGGGATTCTCCCAGAAGCAGACGGTGCTGAAAAACAAACAGAGCAAGTGCCAGAACAAGAGGGTGAAAGAGTTGAGATTGGTCAAAGTCAAAGTGGTCCAACTCCTCCTGAACCCGTTGCAGGTCCATCAAGAGAAAACACCATAGAAAGAGAAAAAGAGAAGAGTCCAATTCTGAGCTGAATATTGACTGAAGGATCGAGAAAAAGAGACAATTGGCTTGAGTCACGAATTGGACGAATTAAGGAGTTACGTCATAAATGAACCAATAGAGGAAGAAGTGGATACCACAAGAAGAGATGATCTGAGCGAAGGAGAATAAAGTAGAGAACGAAGGTTGAAGAGAAAGAGAGTAGCAAGTGGAAGATACACAGGTCCTGAGTGGGCATATGCTGTAACAAGTGAATGGCAAAACAAGTTCATGTCGTTTTGCTTTGACAGTGAAGTTCAGAATCAGTACTTTGTGGCAACATGAAAAGGATCAATAAACTGAGTTGTTGAGCTAATCCTAAAAAATTTGAAAAGAGACTTTTGAAATAAACCCGGAAAAGACATTGATAACCTGATATGACATTTGAAAAACCTGGGTGTGATAAGCTGCTAACTGATTTTTGACAAAGGAGAAGAGGGTTCTGTGTGATAAACTGAACTGCGAGAAATAATTATTTTTCCTTATTTTTAATTTTTCTGTTGCACTTTAACTAAGAGTTATTTCTTCTTTCTGATTCTCTACAGATCATGGCTGAATTAAATAATCGTGTTAGAAATATTGGATATTGTAGGTATTTGAGTGTGGGAGTGGCAATTATGTGTGAAATAATGTTTATAATAATGATTGTGGGTATGTCAATTCATGAAACGAAAGAGGCTTCTATTGCTTCTGTTCCTGAGACTACTACACTAACAGCTATAGAGAGGTTTAAGTTAGATGAAAAATATTTGCATGACTATACTAATGCACAAGGAGAGCTTTCTTCTAATGTGTTCTATTGGTTGTTGAGTGAGTATGTTGAGACGATGGATGCAAGGAATTGTCTTGTGTGTACGCAGATTCCTTCCTCTGTAGATGAAGGGGTTACGTACCATAGCTTGCCTCTAACATATGGCCTAACTTGTAGTTTGCTGCTAACCAGATTCTATAACCAAGAGTATTTCCAGTATTTCTATTCTAACTATGATCTTGTGTTTTCCTTTGTTCCTATTATTAGATATTTGAGTAAGGTAGCTAAAGAGCATGATATAGTATTAGTTAGGGGCTTTTTTGAACCGACATTAATGTTTTGCACCGCTTACGCTCACAGGAATAATCTAACTTGCTTATTAACTCCGTTAGAAAAGAGCTTTATAGGGCATACTGATGATAGAAAAAAGGCATTGAGAGAACAGCTGGAGAAAGGGTTGGAGAAAAGGACCTATAAAAATGATTATGCTTACACTGCTATTAAAACGCAAGGGAAATTAGCTTTAGATGCATTACATGTAGGGAAGCTTTGTATATATAGGCCGAAATCACGCACTGACACTTTATTTGTGGGAACGAGTGAAAGTAGGCATGTGTTTTTGTTCCAGAGTAAATGGACTTTTATGCTGAATGGTCAGGACCCTGTGATTCCTGGAATCTACTATACTTGTGGACATGGCGTGTGGGCCGCCATGCCGGCGGTGGCGGGAAATTCCGCCAGCCGGCATGGCGGCCCACACCAACACATAATGAAGCCATGGAGGCAGCCTGGCGGTGGACGGCATCATTATCCGACAGGGCAGCAGTGCTGCCCCTCGGATAATGATCCCTTAGCTTCCAGCCTGTCCCTGAGGCTGGTGGAAGGGATGCACCGGGGCACCCCTGGGGGCCCCTGTACTGCCCATGCACTTGGCATGGGCAGTGCAGGGGCCCCTGTGCAGTGCCCCATCGCGCAGGTCACTGCCCAATTTACGGGCAGTGATCTGCATTGGGCAGTGATCTGCGGGATGGGTGCGGCTGCACCCACCGCGCAGAGGCATTGGCGGCGGCTCCATGTGGAGCCACCGTCAATATCCCGGCGGGCCCAGAGGAATGTACATGATACGGCCGGCGGTGTTCCGGGGGAGCTGGCGGTCACTGAGAAGGCCGCCAGCATGAACACGGCAGTTTCGACCGCCGTGTTCATAATAAGGGCCTTAATGCTTATTAGCGTCTTCCTAGAAGATAATATGGGACATGCTATTTGGGGATAGTTTTCCCTAAAATTTATCAGATAGATGATTTAAAGAAATTCCCAAAAGTGACTGAATTACATCATGAGCGTCAGAGGAGGAAAAACTCTTCTGCAATTGTGGGAGATATTTTGGGTGCAATAATTCCTTATGTAGGAGTTATTCTGAATGCAATCAAGATACGAAAGTTGTGTACTATTGTGGATATCATGCTGACGAACTTTACAGGGGCAATACACCTGCTAAATACTGAATTGGCTGCGGATAGAGCTATGACGCTTCAAAATAGGCTTGCTTTAGACATAGGGGGTGATTCTGACCCCGGCGGTCTTAGACCGCCGGGGCCAGGGTCGGCGGGAGCACCGCCGACAGGCCGGCGGTGCCCCGCAGGGCATTCTGACCACGGCGGTAAAGCCGCGGTCAGACCGGCAACACTGGCGGTCTCCCGCCAGTGTACCGCTGCCCTGTTGAATCCTCCAAGGCGGCGCAGCTAGCTGCGCCGCCGAGGGGATTCCGACCCCCCCTACCGCCATCCAGTTCCCGGCAGTCCGCCCGCCGGGAACCGGATGGTGGTAGGGGGGGTCGCGGGGCCCCTGGGGGCCCCTGCAGTGCCCATGCCACTGGCATGGGCACTGCAGGGGCCCCCGTAAGAGGGCCCCTACAAGTATTTCACTGTCTGCTTGGCAGACAGTGAAATACGCGACGGGTGCAAATGCACCCGTCGCACCTTCCCACTCCGCCAGCTCGATTACGAGCCGGCATCCTCGTGGGAAGGTCGTTTTCCCCTGGGCTGGCGGGCGGCCGCACGCCAGCCCAGGGGAAAACTTGAAATACCCGCCGCGGTCTTTTGACCGCGGCGCGGTATTTTGGGGGCGGAATTCTGGCGGGCGGCCTCCGCCGCCCGCCAGAATCAGAATCACCCCCATAATCTTAGCGAAAGACGGCTGAGTCTGTAAAATGATAAATGCTAGGCATTGTTTTTCCTACATTCCTAATAATGATAAGGAGATAAGAGACTTACTAATTTATCTAATTTGAGTAAGGATTTGAAAGAATTGAAGGAACCAGGAGTTAGGGAGAAAAGGTTGGAAATGGATTTGCTTCTATGGGTAATTGGTTTAGTCAAATTTGGAATAGGGTATTGTGGAAAATCGTCCAAGGATTATTGATTGTAATTGTTTCCATATTAGGATTATGGGGTACATGCATAATATGGCAAAAGATAAAATTAAGGAAATCTAAGAATGATAAGAGGAGGGAAGAACCACCTAGGAGAAAAATGTATAGAGAAAACTCAAAGAGAAAGCAAAGTACATCTGAAACAGAATTGTAAATTGATGGTAAAGAAAGGTGTGATTACATAGTTAGTCATCAGAGGAGGGACTGTTGAAGCAGATATGCTAATTAAGAAAATTATTAATGATTTATATTTTGCTACTAATGTGAAAATGCATAGAGAAATTAATTGTAGAAAAATAATGTGCATGTTTGAAAACGTGCCCTCTGGGAGTGATCACCCTGTTAACTAGAGTGACTAAAATATGCAAAATAATGAAAAATATGAGAAAAATGGAAAATGTCACTTATCCAGTGTACATCTGTTCGTGGCATGAGACGCTGCAGATTCACATGCTGTGCATTATCCTACCATCTAGTGTTGGGCTCGGAGTGTTACAAGTTGTTTTTCTTCGAAGAAGTCTTTTCGAGTCACGAGACCGAGGGACTCCTCCCTTTCGGCTCCATTGCGCATGGGCGTTGACTCCATCTTAGATTGTTTTCCCCGCAGAGGGTGAGGTAGGAGTTGTGTATATAGTAAAGGTGCCCATGCAATGGAGTAAGTATGTATGTACATAATGTGTATAAAACTAGTAAGTATTTACAAAATTTAAAAATTTTCAGGTTTTATTCAACTTATAACAGCTACAGGCTCCCGGGGAGGCGGGAGGGCGCATATGAATCTGCAGCGTCTCATGCCACGAATAGATGTACACTGGGTAAGTGACATTTTCCGTTCGATGGCATGTGTAGCTGCAGATACACATGCTGTGCATAGACTAGTAAACAGTAATCTCCCCAAAAGCGATGGCTTAGCCTGTAGGAGTTGAAGTTGTCTGAAATAATGTTCGTAATACAGCCTGTCCTACTGTGGCTTGTTGTGTTGTTAACACATCTACACAGTAATGTTTTGTGAATGTATGAGGCGTAGACCATGTGGCTGCCTTACAGATTTCTGTCATAGGTATATTTCCTAGAAAAGCCATTGTGGCGCCTTTCTTCCTAGTGGAGTGCGCCTTTGGCGTAAGGGGTAGATCTCTTTTTGCTTTGATATAGCAGGTCTGAATACATTTCACTATCCATCTGGCAATGCCTTGTTTGGATATTGGATTTCCTGCATGAGGTTTTTGGAAGGCTACAAACAATTGTTTTGTTTTGCGAAACTGTTTTGTTCTATCAACGTAATACATTAGTGCTCTTTTAATGTCTAACGTATGTAAGGCTGTTTCAGCTACTGAGTCTAGTTGTGGAAAAAAGACTGGGAGTTCCACTGTTTGGTTTAGGTGGAACGGTGATATAACTTTTGGTAAGAATTTGGGATTTGTACGGAGAACCACTTTATGTTTATGTATTTGTTTAAAGGGTTCTTGTATAGTAAATGCTTGTATTTCGCCTACTCTTCTAAGAGATGTGATAGCTATTAGGAAGGCTACTTTCCAAGTTAAGTTTTGTATCTCTCAAGAGTGCATGGGTTCAAATGGTGGTCCCATGAGTCGTGTTAATACAATACTGAGGTTCCACGAGGGGACTGGTGGTGTTCTAGGGGTATGATTCTTTTTAAACCCTCCATAAATGCGTTGATGACTAGGATTCTAAAAAGTGATGTTGAATGTGTAATCTGCAGATAGGCAGATATTGCTGTGAGATGTATTTTAATAGAAGAAAATGCTAGTTTAGCTTTTTTGTAAGTGTAATAAGTAGCTTACAATGTTTTTTGCGGAAGCATGTAGTGGTTGAATTTGATTATTATGGCAGTAATAAACAAATCTTTTCCATTTGTTTGCGTAACAATGTCTTGTAGTAGGTTTTCTAGCTTGTTTAATGACCTCCATACATTCTTGTGTAAGGTCTAAATGTCCAAATTCTAAGACTTCAGGAGCCAGATTGCTAGATTGAGCGATGCTGGGCTCTGTGTCTGATCTGTTGTTTGTGTTGAGTTAACAGATCTGGTCTGTTTGGTAGTTTGATATGAGGTACTACTGACAGGCCTAGTAGTGGTGTGTACCACGGTTGGCGAGCCCAGGTTGGTGCTATTAGTATTAGTTTGAGTCTGTTTTGACTCAATTTGTTTACCAGATAAGGAAGGAGTGGGAGAGGGGGAAAAGCGTAAGCAAATATCCCTGACCAACTCATCCATAAAGCATTGCCCTTGGACTGAGGGTGTGGATACCTGGACGCAAAGTCTTGGCATTTTGCGTTTTCTTTTGTTGCGAATAGGTCTATTTTTGGTGTTCCCCAGCGTAGAAAGTAAGTTTGTAGTATCTGGGGATGAATTTCCCATTCGTGTGTTTGTTGGTGAGCTCGACTGAGATTGTCGGCCAACTGGTTTTGAATCCCTGGGATGTATTGTGCTATTAGGCGAATGTGATTGTGAATCGCCCAATGCCAAATTTTTTGTGCTAAGAGACACAGTTGTGATGAGTGTGTCCCTCCTTGTTTGTTTAGGTAATACATCGTTGTCATGTTGTCTGTTTTGACAAGAATGTGTTTGTGGGCTATTAGTGGTTGAAATGCTTTCAATGCTAGAAACACTGCTAACAGTTCTAAATGATTTATATGCAGTTGTTTTTGCTGAACATCCCATTGTCCCTGTATACTGTGCTGGTTGAGGTGTGCTCCCCACCCCGTCATGGAAGCATCTGTTGTGATCACGTATTGAGGCACTGGGTCTTGGAATGGCCGCCCTTGGTTTAAATTTATAGGATTCCACCATTGAAGCGAGAAGTGTGTCTGGCGGTCTATCAACACTAGATCTTGAAGTTGACCCTGTGCTTGTGTCCATTGTGTTGCTAGACACTGTTGTAAGGGCCGCATGTGTAGCCTTGCGTTTGGGACAATGGCTATGCATGAAGACATCATACCTAGAAGTTTCATTACAAACCTCACTTGGTAGTGGTGATTTGGGTATGTGCTTAATATTACGTTTTGGAATGTTTGTACTCTTTGTGGACTTGGAGTGGCAATCGCTTTTTGTGTGTCGAGTGTTGCTCCCAAGTATTGTTGTATTTGACACAGTTGTAGATGTGATTTTTGGTAGTTTAGAGAGAACCCTAGTTTCTGTAGGGTTTCTATGACGTATTGTGTGTGTAGCAGACACTGTTGTTGAGTGCTGGTTTTTATTAACCAATCGTCCAAGTAAGGGAATACGTGCATGTGCTGTCTCCTGATGTGAGCGGCTACTACTGCAAGGCATTTTGTGAATACCCTTGGGGCTGTTGTTATCCCGAATGGTAACACTTTGAATTGGTAATGCACCCCTTGGATTACAAATCTTAAGTATTTTCTGTGGGAAGGATGAATGGGTATGTGGAAATATGCATCCTTGAGATCTAATGTTGACATGTAGTCGTTTTTTGAGCAAGGGAATCACGTCTTGAAGTGTTACCATGTGAAAGTGATCTGATTTGATGTAAAGATTCAGTGTTCTGAGGTCTAATATGGGTCTTAGTGTTTTGTATTTCTTTGGAATTAGGAAATACAGAGAGTAGACACCTGTTCCTTTTTGATGATTGGGTACTAGTTCTATTGCTTGTTTTTGTAAAAATGCTTGGACTTCTAGTTGTAACAGGTCTAAGTGTTGTTTGGACATATTGTGTGCTCTTGGAGGCACATCTGGTGGCAATTGTAGGAATTCTATGCAATAACCATGTTGGATAATGGCTAGGACCCATGCGTCCGTAGTTATGTTTTCCCAGTTGTGGTAATATGCGGTAAGTCTCCCCCCCACTGGTGTTAAGTGGTGGGGATTTGTGAGATTGAAGTCACTGTTTGGTTTGCGGGGTTTTTGGGCTCTGGAATTTCCCTCTTGTCTTTGGGAATTGTCCACCCCTATATGTTCCTCGAAAACCTCCTCTCTGATACTGGCCCTGATCTGCGGGTCTGACATGTGAGATGGAAGGCTCTGTGGTTTGGGAATGAAACCCCCCCCTAAAGTGCAGCTTTCTAAAAGTGCCTCTGCTCTGTGGGGAGTCGAACGCGCCCTTGGCTTTGGCCGTGTCCTTTTTGAGTTTTTCTATAGCCGTATCCACCTCTGGCCCAAACAATTGTTCTTGGTTGAACGGCATATTCAGCACAGCCTGCTGGATTTCTGGCTTAAAACCGGAACTCCGTAACCATGCGTGCCTACGAATGGTTACTGTAGTGTTCACTGTCCTTGCGCCGTGTCTGCTGAGTCCATAGCCAACCTTATTTGGTTGTTAGAAATAGTTTGTCCTTCCTCAACAACCTGTTGGGCACGTTTTTGGTACTCCTTGGGAAGATGCTGAATGAGATGTTGCATTTCATACCAATGTGCCCTGTCGTATCGAGCCAGTAGAGCCTGAGAATTGGCAATCCGCCATTGATTGGCTGCCTGTGCTGCCACCCTCTTGCCTGCTGCATCGAATTTCCGACTTTCTTTGTCGGGCGGTGGTGCGTCTCCTGAGGACTGGGAGTTTGCCCTCTTTCGGGCTGCTCCTACTACCACCGAATCAGAAGTTAATTGTTGTGTGATAAACACAGGGCCTGTTGGGGGAGGTTTATATTTCTACTCCACCCTAGGCGTGACGGCTCCACCTTTTACTGGGTCTTCGAACACTTGTTTGGTGTGTTTTAACATGCCTGGCAGCATTGGCAAACTTTGGTATGAGCTGTGAGTGGATGCCAAGGTGTTAAACAAAAAGTCGTCCTCTATGGGCTCTGCATGCATTGCTACATTATGGAATGTAGCTGCCCTTGAAACCACCTGCATATATGCAGTGCTGTCCTCAGGTGGTGACGGCCTTGCCGGGTAGCAATCGGGACTATTGTCTGAGACCGGTGCATCATACAAGTCCCATGCATCCGGGTCATCTTGTGTCATCCCCGTGTGTGTGGGCAACTGCATTATTGGGGGTGTTGCTACCGGGGACAGGTGTGGCGAATGCACTGGAGATTGCTGTGGCGAGAACCTTGGTGGTGTTTTGTCTTTAGCCACTTTCACTTTTGGCTGCATTTCCGTTTCCTGGAATGCTAGCTTTTGCTTGATCTTTATTGGAGGAAGAGTTTTGATTTTCCCCGTATCCTTCTGTATATGTAGCCTCCTCTGGGTATGGTCTGGCTCTCCCATGCCTAGTTCTTGTTCAAAGCTGTGCTCTTGCAACTGTCTTGAAAGGCCTTGCTCTTCTGTATAGGAGCCTGGTTTCGGCTCTGAGGCTGCATGTTTCGGCACCAAAGCTTTTTGTACAGTCTTTTTCGGCTCTGAGGAAACCTTCTTGACTTTAGGGGTGATGAACTCTTGGTGCCGAGATGCTTTGGAGCCGGTATCTCGACCGGAGTCGGGTGTCTTCGGCTGCTGTGAGGCCTTTTTCGGTGCCGATGTCTGGTCACTGTGTTTTCGGGTTAAGCTATGGCCTGTTGGCGGTGGCATCCCCTTGGCCTTTATTATTGTTGAGTGAGTCTTTGTCGGAGCTGGTTTACTCACAGTTTGTTGCTGCGTCTTTGGCTGCTCACTTTCGCTCGAATGGAGAATCTCTCCTCTTCCTCGACGTCGATCTGCTCGGCCGGTGTCAACGCCATCTGGAGTATTCGAGCTCTTCGATCTCGTAGTGTTTTCTTGGATCGAAATGCCCGACAGGCCTCGCAAGTATCCTCCCTGTGTTCCGGAGACAAACACAGATTACAGACCAAGTGTTGGTCTGTATAAGGATACTTTGCGTGGCAATTGGGGCAGAAGCGGAAGGGGGTCCGGTCCATGAGGTTTGAAGATGGACGGAGTCGGGCCGACCAGGGCCCGCTGGAGAGTGGAAGCCACGAAGGGCCGCCGGAGCGCTTCTTTTTTCGGTGTCGATGAGCTAACACTAAACCGGTACCGAGTGCGAACAATACTGTTGCATTTTCCGATAACTGACTAACTTTCCCGAATCGAAATACGGAACGAAGAGGAACACGTCCGAACCCGATGGCGGAAAGAAAACAATCTAAGATGGAGTCGACGCCCATGCGCAATGGAGCCGAAAGGGAGGAGTCCCTCGGTCTCGTGACTCGAAAAGACTTCTTCGAAGAAAAACAACTTGTAACACTCCGAGCCCAACACTAGATAGCAGGATAATGCACAGCATGTGTATCTGCAGCTACACATGCCATCGAACGTAGTAATATATTATAATGAAATGTGTAACCTCTGTTTTGTATTATTAAGTTAGCTGAACCAAAGGCCTAGTTTCACTGGGCCTTGCTCACTCTGAACATGGAGATTTCGAACGCCTTGCAAAGGACTGGAAACTGGGGACAAAAACCTTGAACCGCTCCGAGTTCAAATTGCTTAGCTAGAACATTCTGCAATGTACCGACGGACAGGAGATGATGAAGACAATTTGATACAATTATGTGTAGTGTAGGCTAAATGTACTTTCCCAGGGCTTGAACAATAGAGGCACTGACTGGAGAGCCGTATGCAACAATTTTGATACCTGAAGTGCTGGAAGATGTCCTCATCGCAAGAAGAACCAATCAGCTTTCTGTGAATTGAATCGTACGCAAATTAAAAGATTTGGTAAATAAAAACTATGTTAGAGTCATAGCTGCCGACCGAAGGACCAATTAGCAATTAGTGGGATGGACTGGAAGACCCTAATAAAAAGTCATGACAAGGGGCTACGACTTCAGAATTTAGGTGAATCTGGGAAGAGATTGATGACGTCAGGAGACGCTGTCCGAGGTGCTGATATTGGGCTCATACTCTGTGAGCCTGATCTGTAGCTGACTATTTGATGACCTGAAGACGAGGACTGACTTGTTGCTGATCCATCCTGGATAGGTAGCTATGAAAATGTGTCTGACAATTGTGTGCCTTTTCTTTTAGGTACCAACTGCGCTGTAATAGAGATTCACACTTAGGTAGATTTTTCCAAATTAATGTTTTCTCTAAATAGTTTTTGCATGAAGACCCACATGCTAATGCTAATCTTGATTAGGTAGGCTGTTAGGGGTGACGTTGACGGTAACAAATGACTGACGAACTTAATTGCTGGATTACATTATTAATGCTGATATTCAAAGCTTATGGTGTTGCTTTGTTGCACATGATTTCTTTAAGAGATAATGTTCTTTAACTAATGAATTAATAAAGAGTTAATTTGAATAAAGTTTGAACTAACAGATGACTTAAAATTGTAAGCAATAGGGAATAAATCTTGTTAACCCTTTTTCTTGAGTAGTGGTTATTTTTTATTAATATGGTTTAGTATTGTGGTTTCATAGAGTGTTTTCCTTGATTATTGATGTTATTGATTCAATAGTCACTGCATGACTAGGATACTCCATCCGATTCAAAAGGCTCATCGGCACTGAGCACCAGGCGCGCAAGCATTACCTTCGGTAAAGCTCCTACTGGTGGTAACTCTGTCTACCCACAGAATCCTAACCTTAAAATACTCTCCAAGCTATATCCAGAAAAGCTTTCTATAGCAGTGCTCCTGCGTGTCTCTAGGAGGTATCTTGTGAGTCTGCACTAACTCCACACCACCCTGGAAGAAACGGAGCAGAGCTGCATAAAACCACCCACCCTTGCACACCGTTGTCAGGCACCTGTCTTTTCCCTATCCGTGCAAAGCATGAACAATTATTGATAACTATGCAGAATACTAACTTGGGACCTTTTCTAGATTGTGAAGAGAGGCCACTCCACAGAACGTAGAGGTGGAATGACAGTGAGGAATCCGCAGTTATAGTTTTACAGAAGGAAAATAACTTGTTCTGCTGATAAATACTTCCTACGAAAGATTCCTCCGCACAAAATAGATACAAAAGCAGTCCCACCCAGCAAACCAGGTTTGTGGCTTAAACTCAGAGCAGTCCTGAAGGAATGAGTGGGCAAAATGTATTTCCCGTCAGACTTATTGAGGCAGCAGTGATTCATGGACACAAGCACTGTAGCCCATGTTGCAGCTTGGCAGATGTCAAGGACAGGAACTCAGCGTGCCAAAGTAGTAATAAAAGCCTTAGCCCTGGTGCAATGGACTCTCAAACCTTCTGGAGGCTGCCTCTTGGCCAGTGTTAAGCAAACCTTAATGCAGAGGACTACCTACTTAATGAGGTCCTCTTCTGCATAGTCTTCTATTTGTTCACTCCAGAGAATCCCACAAACAGCTGGTCGCCTATCAGAAGGTTCTTGATATGATCAATGTAGAAGCTCAAAGTCTTTCTGGGGTCTAACTGATGGACCCTTCCCTCCTCTTTCATGGGTGGTTCAAAGATCTCTCGTAAAGTGATGGAATGCCCAACGTGGAAAGGAATCACATCTTGTGGTAAGAAGTTTGACTGAATCCTGAGCACTAACTTGTTCAGGAAAAAGGAAAAACAGGGGTTGCACTGAAAGTTTCCAAAGTTCACTCCTGCAAAAGCTTACTTAATCACAATGAAAACAGTAGTCTTTAAGGTCAGGAGGCGCAGTGAGCAGCTACTCATTGGCTTGAAGGGAGTACACATGAGAAAAGTCAAGGTTCCACTGTGGTGTCGCAAACCATTAATAAATCACATCACAACAGGTAATTTGAACAAGAACATTTGGTCTGCAAATGTAGAAAAGCCAAGAGTGCCAATAAAATAATCTTTAAAAGTGCCCACCTCAAGGCGTGGCTGGGCCAAAAGTAATACAAATGAAAGGACGTCTAACAGCTTTGCTTGTAAGGGGCCAGTCTTGTGAACGCCACATCAGGCCACAAATTTGCCTCAGAGCCCAGCATGAATGGATTTTATGGAAGGAACCTGGAGACAAGGATGACATCCAACACTTCATTCTACAGATCAAAAGCAGTCAGTTGCTGCTGTTCAATCTCGACGCATGTAGGTGTAGATTTTGCTAATTTTGTTATAGGACCCTGCTCTGATGCTAAAACAGGGGGTCCACCAGAAGTGGCAGACTGATTAGACAACAGATGCTCATGCCCTGAAGGTCATGGCCCCACATGATCCTGGCTAAATCTGAGGTGTCTAAGGTGACTTGGGCCTGGACACTATTGATCTTTTTTAGAACTTGGCAGCAGAGGAGGAAGGGACAGGAAGGTGTACAAGAGCCCTGTGTTTCATTCCAGCCAGAATGGACCTCTTAACAAGTGTTCTTGAGAAAACTCCTGGGTACAAAAGTTTCTATACTGTGCATTCTTGATGGTGGTAAAGAGATAAAGTCAGTGTTCTTCCTACTGTTGGAAGGTGCTCTGTGCCACCTCGGTCATGTAGATACTATTCATGGTCTGCCAGACACAAGCTGCTCAGTTCATCCACTCTGGCATTCGGGGACCCTGCTAGGTGTTGGCACTCAGAGAAACCAACTCCAGAGGCACAGAGCCTCCTCATATAGGACCCAAAATGTTACTCTCCACCCTGCTTGTTGCAGCCCCACATAATAGTGGTGTTGTCTGAGAGAACCGACATGAGCCTCCTCTTGTTGGATGGCATGAAGGCTTTCAGAGTCAGACAAATGGCCCGCATCTCCAGCAGATTAATATGGAGCCAGCCCTTTGTTGGAGTCCAGAGTCTGTGATCTCCACTTCCCCAGATGACCTTCCCAGTCCCTCAGGGACATGTCCGTCACCACCAACAGGTCTGGGTGAGACAAGGAGAGGGGCCTGCCACTAGATCAACTGTGCTCGAGCAGGCACTACTGCTATTCTCAACCTGGAGGGCATCGGCCAAGTTGCCTTGGTGCTAGGCCAAGACACTTCAAGTTCAATTGCAGAGCAAACCTGTGCCTCCTAGCACAGCTGACAAGGAGGATGCAGGAGGCTAAGAGGCCAAGAAGCCTCAAAGCTGCTTTCACCATGATCCAGCACAGAGCCTGAAACAAAATGGTTACTTACCAGTAGGAGTAGGTTTGCAGCCTGAAGAGTTTTCTGGCTTCACATGCTGTGCATCATTCCGCCAACTAGTGATTGGGTCCGGAATTGTCTCTTTCCTTTTTTTTTCTCTTTTGGGCATCGTTGACCACCATTTGGTGTTAGGTCCATCACCGCATGACGTCAGATGGCACCCCATAAGTTCCTGTGCGTGATAGCCATCTTTGGATTCTTTTTCCCTTTGTTTTTACTTTCTGGTTTTTCCTCTTCTCTTCTCTTTTTCTTTTCTTTTTTTTTCTTCTGACCTCTTCCTCACCTGTTTATCCTGTTTTCCTTTCTGGGGAGGTGGGTGGGTCGCATGTGAATCCAGAAAACTCTTCTGGCTGCAAAACTACTTGACCTGGTAAGCAACCATTTTGTTTTGCAGCATGAATCCCTTTCTGGATTCACATTTTAAATTGTTCTGTGTGGTAGGTTTATGTGTCCAAATTCTATGTATTCCGGCACCATGCTGTTAGATTGAGTGTTGCTGCTTCCGGGTGGAACACTTGCACTTCTTGTATTGTGAATAGGTCTCATTCCGGTTTGATCTTTATAGTCTGTCCCATGGACAGTTTGAGTAGATCAGCGGACCATGCTTGTCTGGCCCATTGAGGAGCTGTAAGGATGAGGTTCGTTCCTAGTCTCATGGCCTTCTCCAGTACCTTTAGTATTAGGGGAATCGGTAGAAAGGCATAGGCCAACATTGCCATTGTTGGTATCCAGTCTGTTGGCTGCCCTGCAATGTACTACTCTGGGTTGGATGCCTTTGCTGCCCAGAGGTAAAGGCTCCCCTTCCTGTGGGCCTTTTGATGCTGCTCCGTCCTGAAGCTATCTCTGAATTGTAGCGCCCCCGCCACCTGGGCTGTCTCGTTGTCCTTCTTAATTTGTTGTAAAGACTCGTCCACTTCTTGGCCGAATAAGGGCTCTCCCCTGAAGGGTTTGTCGATTATGGACGCTTGCACTTCTGGTTTGAAGCCGGATATCCAGAGCCATGTGTACCTTCTTAGTTCCCATGCACATTTGCCTGCTCGCTGTGTCCGCAGCATCTATAGCGGATTTTAAACATTCATTGGCAATGTTTTTCCCCTCTTGTATGATGGCTTTAGCCCTCTTTTTACCTGCTTCTGGGAGCTTTTGCATGAGTACCTCAATTTTGTCCCACTGCTGGTGACCGTATGTGTTCAGGAGGGTGTTGGAGTTGGCTCTACGCCACTGTGTTGCAGCTTCTCTTTCGGCTTTCCTCCCCACCATGTCGCCTTTACTCTCTCTTTCTGGAGGTGGGCCTACAGAGGAGTGTGCATTGTTGCTCCTTCCCGCTGTTGAGACTATGATGGAGTCCGCCACTGTATTTCCCTTGATGTATTTGGGATCCTTTGGGCAGGGTTTGTATTTATTTTCCACTCTCTGTGTAACTCCCTTGGCTGCTGCTGGGTCCATGAAGGCCTCCTTACCCTGGTTCAGTATGCTGGGTGACATGGGAAGGTATGGGTTCCCCTTACTTTTTGGTATGAGGGTCTACAGTAGGAAGCAGGAGTCCCCTTTCTCTTCCTCCAGGGGGACCCTGTATTTGTCTGCTGCCCTCTTCATCTGGCTATTGTACCATGTGATGTCATCGAGGTGCAAAGGTTTCGCGGGGTAACTGTTGATCTCCTCTTCTGAGCTCTCTGTTGCCAGGTCATTCCAATCTTCCTCAAAACTCCCCAAGTCTTCCTCCTCCTAGGGCTGTAGAACTCTTCCTCTGCCTCTTCTTCATGTGGTTCGGGGTTTGCCATGGCTTCGAGGGTAGTTTCTTCCTCTTCGGCCTCCACGTCCGTGGAGGTCATCAAGGGTTTTGGAGGGATTCGATATTGTTTCAGCGTGTCATTGAAGTCCTTTTTTCTTTCTAGGAGCGCTGCCATTTCAGCCTCTGACGGCGTCTCTTCTTCTCCACCTCCAATGCCTTTTTGACGTCTCGCTCCGTCGAAGGTCGTCTTTTCAGCGTATGTTCTCCTGATAGCTTCGGGGGTCTCTTTCCCTGATGTTTTCAGAGCCTCTTTCCCCGATGGTTTTGGGGTCTCTTTCACAGACTAGGGTCTCGCTTGTTTCGGCGGCCGGCCCTCTTCGGTATCCCTGGTGTGGAATCCGTGGGGATCTCTTGCTTGTGGCTGGCCTTTCATCGTCTTTTTCTTGGACACTGGGGCTACTTTCTGTTATTGTTTCTCAGGACTTTCTCTTCCAAGCTCTTTGGTGTTTTTTTTTACTTTTTCAGTTCTCTTTCCGACATCTCTTACTGTCTTTTTTTTGGGAGTCTTTCCTCTGCGTCTCCTTCGAGGAATTTGACGTCTGACCCTCGTGAGTTGATTCTGCACCTCCCGCTTGCTCTTCCTCATTGCTCGATAGTCCTAACTCCTTCAGCGACTTGTGGTGCTTTTGGCTCTGCATCGCTGCGTAGTAGTCCTGCCTCAGCTTTCGGTGTGCTTTGAGTGTCTTGGGGACGAATGCCATGCAGGCTTTGCAGCCCTTGTCTCTGTGATCCGTTGTGTGGGTCACTCTGGGCAAACTTGTGGTGGCAGTTCGGGCAGAATTTAAACAGGGTGTTATCCATGACCCGTTCTTGCTTCACTCTCCTGCAGGATTTTCCCGGCGTCCCCCACCGGGAAATGTGTCCAGCTGTCTACTTGCATCTGCTTTGTTGATCTAGCCATTCTCCTTCTATAAAACTTCAAAAATCTTTACTTTACGTTTTCGGCGTCCTCTGTCCAAAACCTCAGAGCTCCTTCTTTGCTTCTAGACCCAACGGCAAAAAAAAGAATCTGAAGATGGCTACCACGCACAGGAACTTCCACGGTGCCGGCTGATGTTATGTGGGGATGGACCTAATACCAAATGGTGGTTGACGCGGCCCAAAAGAGAAGAAGAAAAAAGAGAGACATAAATCCAGACCCAACCACTAGATGGCGGAAGGATGCACAGCATCTGAATCCAGAAAAGGATTCATGCTGCAAAACATTAGGATCATAGCTTGATAGTCCTGGACTCGTTGCTGTGGAGGGAAAGCCCAGAATCCACTGTGTCCAGGATTGCCCCAGTGAATGGAAGCCTTCGCTAAGGAGTCAGGTGGGACTTTGACTCATTGATAGTGAACTCCGTTGGTGTCAAGAGATTCACCATCGTCTGGAGGTGGTCCATGACTGACTTGGCCAGTGCCCTTTTAACAGCCAATCATCAAGGTTCACAAATACTGGTATATGTGACCTCTGAAGATGGGCAGCAACCACCACCATCTCTTTTGTGAACGTTCATGGTGTACTGGTGAGGTCAAGGGGAAGCACATAAACTAAAAATGCTCCTGGTCTACCTTCAACGTCACATAATGTCTGTGGCTCTGAAGGACGGGAATATGAAACACATTCTACAGGTCCCAGGGCACCATCCAGTTGCCCAAGTCCAGAGCAGACAGGATTTGGGCCAGCAAGAATCACTGCCCCTCCTCTTTAAAAGTCCAGCACCCTCTCTATACACCCTTGGAGAGCCATAACCACACCTCCTGTAACAGCATGGACAGGTACTCATCTGAAATTCGCTCTGGTGTAGAAGGAATAGTGAGCAGGCAGCAACAAAGGCAGAAAATAGCCCTTTCAAATGTCTTGTAAGACCCATCTGTCAGATGCGGTACACTGCCAACCTTGGAGAAAATGTTGAATCCTGGCCCTCACTGGTTGCGCACACGACACTAAGGGCAAACTAATGTTTTAGTGGCTGATGGTGAAGGGGAAGAGAAATTGAAGGATTGGTGCCTCTTCTGGCCTATACACTGCCTTCCAGACCCATATCCACAACCTCAAAATCTCTGGTATCTACAGCACAGGTTGGAAAGGCTGACTGTCTATACACCAACCCTGTGGAATTGCCTCTACATTTTCTGAATTGATGTGGAAGCTTTTTGCAAGTGGTTAATACCCCAATGAGTGTGCTGTATCTCTGCTGTCCTTAAAACAATCTAATGAAGAGTCTGCCTTCTCACCGATAAGGTGGGACCCATCAAAGGCATGTCTATGGAGGCCTGTTCATCGCCAGAAAATCTAGTGCAATGCGTCCATGCATATCGATAAAAAACAACACAAGTACTGTCTGCCCTCACTCTGTATTCCATGGTGTCTAGACTTGTGCAAATAACATATTTTGCTGTGCCTGTTCATCGTGGATTGTCCAAGCCAAAGAGGCCCTCAGGTATTCTGCGACTGCTAGCAAGATCTTGCTGGTCATGTGTGTAATGGCCCTACAAACAAACATTTATGGGGCTCAATACTAGACTAGCTTGAGAAAACATGCACTTGTCATAAGCATCAATCCTCTTGGATTCCCTATCCAGAGGAGTGACTGAAATTAGTTAGGGCGCACCTCAGTTACAAAGTCTATAAAAAAAGAGTTTCAGGAGTAGGATGACTGGTGAGAAAATGTGGCTCACCAGGCACCAGTCTGTGATGACTGTCCACCCGACTATTCACGTAAACAAGAATAAAGGTTCGACCAAGTGACCATCAAAGTTATCAATAAGGGCATTGTTAAATGGACGCAAGGGCTCAGAAGTCACTGGCCAGGGTGCAAAATCTTGTTTTGGGCTCAACTGAGGATTACTGCAAATCTAGTGCCTCAAATGCCCTCCTCCTCACCACTGCATATCAGAAATTATCCTCTGTTCGTGGCCCAAATGATGAATCAAACTCTGTTTCAGGCAAGGTGCCAAGTCCACTGGTATTTTTTAAATCAATGTATAAGGTATCATCAGTATAGTGAGAGGGAGCAAGCCATCCTCACCATCATCATAATCATCAGTATCTTGGGGTGCTCCTGCTCTGGAAAAGGGTCAGATTCAGAACCAGAGAGTTAATCGTGCCACTGTTGGTAGCTGCAACGTGGTTGAGGCATTGGGCAGAATCGGGTTTTTCAGGCTGACTGATTGTGCTTTAGTTATTTCATACCATGACATAGGTTAGGCTTGAACTTAAGTTGGTTCAGAGTCCGACACTTACATCAGCACTGGATCATCCCCCGGCACTATTAGTACTAGAACTGGCATTGGGGTAACGGCATGGATCTCGAGATCAGTGTAGATGTCTGTACTGGCATCTCTACAAACTTGGGTCTCAAGGTGACAAACGGCACTGGGGATGGACATGCTGGAAGTAAACTGACTGGAGGCCCCGGCAGTTCTATGGTGCCTGAAGGGAGGCCAGAGAGAGCCCGGAGTACACCAGATATTTGCAGCATGGCCTCCATGAAGGTCTCAATCTGCTGCAGGGTCAACAATGCCCCAGAAAACTCAGGACGCATTAGGATCAGCCAAATCTGTTCTATGGTCAACGACCTCGAATGGGAGTGACACACTTATGCCATCTCTCTGGAGTTAGAGTTGCGGGATGAGGTTGAGTCCTACTTCACTATGCTTGGACTTAGACTTTGGCTTACCAAAGCACTTAGAACATGAAGTGGACTGGTCACTGGAACGGCCTCATGACTGGAACCTACAACTTCAGAGCATGAGCAAGACCTACTTGAAGGCTGCAACCTCTTCTTGTGGTCTGCGATATACAGCTTCAACTACCGGTTTCAGATCAACTTTGGATGCACAAGGGTGAATTTATAGCCTAATGTAATGTCATGTCCCAAAGCTCGACAGCAAAGAAACACCTTGTGCCATTGCCATTCTGTGACCGACACCTGCTTCCTGCAGTCGCAGCATGGCTTGAAACCTGTTGTATAGGGTGGTAACATAATTCCTAGCACAGGCAAAATAGTTCAGAAGTTGTTGAAAAACCAACATAGTTCTGATGGAGCTCTGGATAAGAAAGGAACTGACATCAGCATGCAGAATTGATGCTTATTTGCAGTTCTGCTCCATCACTTTTGGGGCAGTGTAGAGTCCCCGCGGAGCCGCATGATGCCACCTAACAGTGCACTGGAGCACTTCTATGAAAAGTTTTCCAGATCCATTTTGGCACCTGAGAAGTATTCATAGGTAAAGAATCTGTGGTTAGAAGTATGCACCAGGAATGTTAAGCATGTTTTACCCAACTGAACACTTGATCAGTGGACTGCACACGCCTAAGTCAACAAAGTAGCAACTTATTAAGCAAACACCAAATCAACATTAAAGCTAACATTTCCTGCTGGACATATCAGTTTATAGGTTTTAGATGGTGTATACTGTTTCTCATTATAATATGTTCGTTGTTGGACCTTGGAACAACAGAAATTTCACTGGCTAAATAAAAATACTATCTGAGAGCAAGAGGCACTATTGGAAGGCAACATCTGGGCTAAGATGCTGTCTGGTGGCTCAGCTGCTAATATTGCTACTCCGGAACCCAAGGTTAGTGGTTAATCCAGTAATTGTTGTGGTTATTAGGATTAGTCAGTTGTTCTTAAAGAGCCCATTCCAAGCATTCCTTCCAGCGTACTTGTCACAGATTAAGTTAGTAGGAGTTAAGTGTGATCATTAGTGGAGGTGTAAGTTCATGCAGATGGTTAATGGGAATTACAAATGAGCTAAAGAAGTTTAGGTATTGATAAGTCTCGGGTTATGACTAAAACAAGACAAGTTGTGATCTTCAAGGAGCAGTGTGAGAGCAATTTGCAGAAATACAATAAAAGAGATTAAGGCAAAAATGCACGTCTCAAGTAGACAGTATTCATAGAGAGGAGGCATGCAGCGGACAGAAAGAAGGGAGAGTGCCACTCAATGGAAAAGGACAGGTGGCAATCTTCAGTTTTAAGACAAAGTCAATATTTTCATCCAGGGTTTTAGGAACACAAAGTAGACTTTTGAGTAAGCACGCACTCTCAAGGACACAAAACTTCAGAAGGAAACATCATTATTTGACATGAGATAGTGATATATTAGGTAATTTTGATAGGTCCTAGAATCATGAAAAAGTCTGTCTGCAGTAGATGGAATTAGAAGCATAAAGTAAAGGCTGGACATATATACAGGGAAATATTGAAGACTTTAAGCTGTGCTTGAATTCAACAGAGCACTGTTAAGAGAACATACAGGGGAAATAGTGCAAATACTGAAAATAAGATTCTGCAAATACTGGACAGATGTCTTCAGGTATTGACCCTTAAAGTTTGCCTCACAGTAGTAATTACCAAAGCAAAGTGGGATCCATTTGGATGCCCCTGGTTTAGAGTGGATCTGGATGGGGTGAAGATAGTTTCCGAGACAGCAGAAAGGCATTGCCTGCAGTCCTGTTGCTGGAGGAGGATACCAGACAGAGACGTGAGGAGGGAGACACTGAGCTACCTTTAGAAATTTCATGAGGCTTTTTGTTTAATAAGCAGATGCAGAATAATCTTCCTGAGCACTGATATCTGGTGTATTACAGTGTAAAGAAAAAATTGACTGTGCAATGATATGCTCCCAGCTCTCAATGATCATATCTTAGGTTTCTGTCATCTGATCAGTAGGACCACACAAACCATATAGCCCCATGCAGCTCATGCTCAGGAGGCTCCATGGAGTGAGATATCTGGTACCTGAAATAACTTGAATGTATTTCAAAAACTAGGCCCATGATGTAATTGTACGTTTTTCCACAGCAGATCATGCTCATTTTCCAGCAACTGAACCCACCAGAAACCAATTACTGCAACAGTTTCCATCAAGGATTGTGTTTTTGGTCTCTCGTTTGTGTGTTTCACTGGTATCGTTCTTTAATTGGTGATGGACAGCTACCATGTGTCAGAAGGCATACCTGACTACCATGGAGTGTTCGAAAGACAAAAAAAATAGTTAAAATGAAGAGCACCTTCATGCTCACCACTGAGTGCAGCCGAGGATGAAACATGATCGTATGTTTCCCAACTTGGCAGCTACCTAAATGAGTTGCCTAATTCTCTCAATGAGCCCTGGTTATAAGCAAGGGAGATACATTCCAATCCCCACATATACTCCTGTTAGCGCATGGATCGGAAGTCTGGGATGTGCCGTACACACTGCACTTCCATACTTTCCCCAGGATACATTTTGGCAGGTCAAACGATTTGAAATTTACCAGCATAAATCATGCAGTAAATTCTCATAAATGCAGAATTTGGTTCTGAAAAAACGAATTCTCCATGTAATTCCATATTTCCAAAGAAAAGCTCAAAAACTGAGTTACTTACAGCTATTATTAAACACTGGACCTAGCGGTATCAGTATTTACCAGGTGCAGTACATAACTCACCCTTTTGCAGCTCATTCTGTATTCACTGTGCATGTGCTACACAACTTGTCAGCGAAATACGATTTGATCTCTGTAATTTTGAAATTTGTCTTTGCTAGATGTGGTATTAATGTATGTTTTTCACTGTATGAAGAAACTATAAGGAAAAGCCGCAAAATACAGAAAAAAAACAAAAAACGTTTTATTTTTAAAACTCTGCTGACAGGTTTTTTGAATGACATCCCATTTAAAAAATGCAAACCAACCTAATGATGGTTCAGTTTATTACTTCACACTGTACATATCGCATCCCAAACAACCGACATTGATGCATCAATATCTTATGGAGTATTTACATACTTATCAGTTAGGTAGTAAAGCTTCAATCCAGCCTTTTCAACTTTTTGGCACAAAGTTATTCAACAGCACAAAAGAGGAGATTGATGTGTATTTCTTTGTACAAAACCTCATGTGTAAAATGGGTAATGACAATTTTCCTGAGAGACAATTTGTTCTTATGAAAAAACTAACAATTCGAAACACTAAGTGGGATTTTTTTTTGCCAGACACAATATTGAGGGGGATGTCCCCATAGCTTCTCTTTTTAAATTATTATAGTACCATTAAGTTAAACTGTTTACATTCATTACAAAAAAGTGGTTAAATCTTATGCAAAGGATTTAACACTGATTGCTGCAACGCAAATTGCACTTGGAACACAAATTATATGGAAGAAAAGTATTTGTTTGCTACCCTGTTTAATATATTCTGACCAATGACAGCTGTCGTGAATGAAAGGACGTTTGGAAATCGCAGGTCCCATCCACTTGAGCAGGAAGTTTGTTTTTAGGACAACCTCAGGGCACACTGGTAAAAAGGGGAGGTACCAGATCCGGGAGAGCTCCATTTTCGAGTACACCATAACTAGTGAAGCGCTGGTGATAGTCGGGAAGACAAAATGCCAACTTGCTCCTGACACATAGTTCATCCTAACCCAAAACCAGAATGATAGTCGGCTCTTTGCAATTCTTCACAGGAGTCGCTTTTGCTTGTCACCCAATGGCAACTCCGCTCCACAAACAAAAGATGGCTCTCAACAGGTGGCCACTGAACGCCCACAGGAAGTGGGGAGTAAAGCTGCCCCATTTCCATCTTTACTGTTAGAAAGTCCCTGGAGAGCTATTTGCCATTATCGCCTGTTGATAACTGATCATTCGATGTGTGTGCAAGACAAAGACATGCTGGAAGTCATTAAATTTGCAAAGACAAAAAAGAAGTGGTGATCCTTGATTCTGCCAAGGAAGGCCTATGTGCTCCTGGGGGACTCTGTTTCAGTTGGCTCTAAAGAATTTATTTTACTGGCTTCTGCAGGAGGCGGGGCTGTGGACAGGATCAGACGCAAGATGTATGTTGAGCGAGCATGACAGGCGGCCTACTGAGGGTAGAGTGATGCTTAGACCAGGAGAGCCAATATTGAAGCATGAGTGTCAAGACAGAGCACATACGTCATCAAATGGAAGAATGTGGTGGGAGGGAGTGCAGCCATTGGTAGAACTTGTGATGTAAGAAGAGGAAAAGCTGCACCATCTGCTACCTGTTAAGTAGGACAGAGCCTAGGAGGCGTCATCTTGCTGTCACAGTGAGGCACCATCTTGCTGTGACATTGCAGAAAACTTTGACAAAGCAAAAACCTCAAAAATCATTAGAGGTTCAAGAAAGGCAACAGGAGGACACATGGCATCTTTGAAGTCCTTAAGAGATCCAGGAAAATGAGAAGCTCTTTCAGAGTCAGGTGGTGCCGCTTGTCCAAAGCACCCTTGCCTCTATATGTTGCATAGATGAGAAGATATGCACTGTATTCTCTCAGAACATCCACTCTGCCTCTTCTTTTGTTTGCTAAAGTGAGACGAAAAACTCAAGTGAACACCTGAAGGTGACAGCAATGTACATCAATCCAAACTTGGCTATCCAACATCAAGCGAGAGCCAGGGCACACCAGGGGTCCTGTCTCACAGATGCTGTAACTTCAGCTGTGGAAGCCAAACTGACTCCTCCGTACAGACCGTCAGGGACTTCATACTTGAGTGCATGATTTTCAGGGCTTGTAGTGCTCTGGGGGTGTGTGGACATCACCGATGAAGTCACCTACATGAAAAAGAGAGATACAATCATTTACAGTAATGAAACCATTGAACACAATTTATGAGCATAACAATTTATTATTCTATAAGCACGTATATGAGAACATGAGAATTAAAATACAGCTATATGGTAGTGGTTCAATGGCTGACATGTGGTTTCCAAATGGCTCTCTGTCATGGGCCCCGGTTTCAGACAGTCCTACGTTTCTAGCCAACAGCACTTTACACAAAGGGATTTTCGAGCCTGTAGCTTGAGAGTGCAATAATGTTAGCATAGTTGGATGCAAAGCCAAGAATGACTGGAGCTATCACATATGACGTATTTCCACGTGCCAAATGTGTGCCAGTGTGTGTACATTCCAGCAATGTCACCTTCACTGAAACACGGTGCCACCGATTACTTTCCAAAAATATCAAGGTTAAAAACCAAGAGGATTAGTGATTTTTTCAATTAATTTATGAAAAATAACTTTATGTCACATCTGTTTTCCCTCCTTAGCATGAAGAAGGTAGTTTCGCTCCCTGCGCCCACGAGTAGGCGAGGGTGGAGCATCTGGCTTGTGTTTCCGTGTCTAAGCTTATCGGGCCTGCCCTCCCTCGCGCCCCACGGAGGCTGGAAGAGGAGATGGAACAATCCAGATTAGAAACGGACTCTAGTTAGACATAGTTAATCACCACTTTTGTCCATCTGGGTGTCAGAGAGTACAGGACTCCACTTGGGTAGGTGACCTTCTATATCGGGCCGACCACAGCTGGATTTGTAAGGGCTAGGACAATACTGGTTCCTCCAGCCTACACCATGCCTGCTTTAACTGCTTGTGGCTGATGGATGCGAGACTGCTTCTCTCCGTCTCTGCTGGGATTCAACCCTGTGACCTACACGAACCACTCAAAGATTTTCAAGAGCAAGCCCACGAATCCATAAAGTACCTCACAACCACAAACACAACCCATGAATCACAGACAGCCCGCAGGAAAGTAAAAGGTTCTGGCTAGCACCAGGACAAAACACGTGCCTTTGATAAACTGTCAGCAGTACGAAACACCAATTAGCACGAGCAGTCACTCTGAAAACAAGCACTGACAAAGTCAATGGGCCTCTTCTTTGAAACCTATTGGCTTCACCAATAATGTTTGTTCACCAAGTATAGCTTCAACAGGAATACCCATGCTGAATATCATGAGCAAATGGTAAAAAATAACTGTACAATGAGCCGGCGGCCTCATTTCTTAAGCACATTCATGAGTGACGCAGGAGACATGTCTTTATTTATCATTTCTAGATGCACCCGTAGATACAATAATAAGACAATCAACTAGCGAGAAAGCACGTTTATTTATAAAGGGAAACGACCAGCAGCAATTTGCTGCCTAGTCCTCCAAATAAAAACGCAGGATCGAGTTGGTCAGCTTAGTGGGTGGGGAATGGGAAAAGAACAGCGCAAGTGATGGAACATCGAGGACGACAGGGAGAGAACATGGGGTGAAGGCAGGAGCATACTGACGAAAGTAAAGGGGAGTGCGGGGGAGGAGAGACGCACACGGGTGAGAACAGCACAGAGCAGGAGGAAGAAGCACAATGATGAGAGAGCAACACACGAGAGTAGCACAAGAGGGAGACAGCTGCAAAACACATGCACTCTCATGGACTACATAAATAAAAATAAAAAACGTCCCTAATAGTGAGCAGTGGAAGACCCAAATAAGTACGATATGCTCCACGGAAGAGACAAACACCAGATGTACAAGGTAAGCCAAGAAACAAGCAATGACAGTGGGAATAAAACAAATGGTTAGCAGGATGTGAGCGTTAAGTCCACTCTCAGTTTTTGTAAGCTGCCAACAGGTTTTACAACCAGACAGCTTGTGCTGTTTGGTAGTCTGTGTTGCATACAGCTCCGTACTGACAGTGTATGCCGGATACAATCAAGCAGTGATAGTGTGGGGTCTGGTAATGAATAGGCAGCATAGCCTATAGTGCTGATAGCGAGCTGCAGTGGGGGCCAGGGATGCCATGTGTGACACTGACACACAACCTGCAGTGAAAGCGTAAAAAACTGTGGCGCCAGGGGTGATGCATGTCACACAGATTTCTGCAATAACATCAAAAGGCCCAGCAATAAGAGTGGACGACAGAGAGCGCCACATACAGCTCAGCCCTAGTTTTCTGCTGCTGTGTGAGGGCCACTAAATCGATGTTCCACGCAGTCACGTGAACTCTAAAACTGATAGCAAGGGACTGTTGGGCAGGAATAAAGTATGTCGTGAACAGTCAAGTACTAACTATTTGATAAAGTGTAGTCGTTGGGGGGGGGGGGGTGCCAAATACATCAGCAGCGCAAGAAAAACAGTGTGGAGCCAAAAAAAAAACGTGTTGTAGACCACCCAGCAGTAATTGTGAAGGATTGTGTGATGACCAGAGATGGCATTTGCTGCAGCGCGAACAGCCGCAGTGTCAATTCGGGGGGGACCAAATCATACCTTAAAGATCCGCCAGTGTAAATGAGGGACTGTGTGGGGGCCGTGGTGGAGAATCCGGAGTAGACCCCTGCAGTGACTGAGTGAGGCGCCGTGTGTCTGCTGATGGAGTGTGCTGTCGAAAGTCCATCAAAGACAGTGTGGGATCTTATCGGGATCCAGTAATACAATGTCCATCATGCATTCTAGTAGTGAAAGTCTGTTGAGCCCAGACACCGACTCGACTGTACAGAATCCAGCAGAGTCCAGAACCGATGGAGCAGGCCAGAGTGAGACCAGCGATGGAGTTGCCATGTACAGGCCAGTGATGTCGTGTTCTGCACAGCACCCAACAATCACAGTGTGGGACAAACTGACGCCAGGGATGAGTGTGCAGAACAGAGTCCAACATAGATTATTTGGTTTGATGGAAGCGCTGGATTTACTAAGTACTACTTGAGACGATAAGCCAGGGAAGCATTTAGGCCCGTATTTATACTTTTTTTGCGCCGAATTTGCGTCGTTTTTTGACGCAAAAACGGCGCAAACTTGCAAAATACCATTGTATTTTGTAGGTTTGCGCCGTTTTGCGTCAAAATGCGGCGCTAAAAAAAGTATAAATACGGGCCTTAGAATGAAAACACTTTTAAGAAATGCACCGCTCTTTACACGGTTCATTTTTACCTTTTCATTCGCAGTATCTCCGTTGAAAACGACTCATCCTCAAATTTGAGGATTCTCTTATTTTATGATTGAACAATACTGACGACCTTGGTACCACAAAGATGCTTATTGTTAGTGTCACGTTTCTGGACATGTCCCGCGCAGTAATGCCTTTTACCATCACCACGCACAAAGATGACGTGCTAAGTGGTTGGCAAACATATAGACTGTGATTACAACATACAGCTGTTAGTACTCCCAACCGCTGCTAGTGCCTTAAAGTCTCTAAGGAGCATGCAACTGGTATACTAATATTACGAATAATTCACATTGAGAGTTTAGAGTGGAAATGTATTCCCCATACAACGTGGTTTCATGACATTTGTTGTATAAGTACCACATAGAAATAGCTTAGTATTTTTTAACGAAAAGGGTACTTTAGAAAATTAGATTAGAAAAACGTTAACTTGGTAGTATGAAAATTCGAGCCTGGCCCCTCATCAATGGGAGAGAAATTTATACTGTGTTTTTCTTGGATGGAACGCCTCTGATTCAAAAATAGCCATTCCAAGGAGCTGTCTTTATCTGGAATGGCCGCGCTCACTGCATGTGTGTGCTGGACTGAGAGAGTTATTTGGATTGCCTTAATCTTTGACGTGCCCACCTGATAAATCTGTCACAGAACAAACATAAAGCCCTAGACAATGCCAGTCAGTGCGGTGTGGCACCAGACTCTTGAATAATCTTCACTGGTGTTTCCTCATACACACCCTCATCCTATCTCCTACCGGCCCACAGCAGAAAGAATGTCACCTTTGTTTCCACAAACCTCACATATATTTTCATACGGATGACATATTCAAAGATACCATTATCCAAAGACACTGTATTCAGGCGTAAGCGGGTCCGTGATTGGATATTTGGAATGTAGAATCCCCAATGGAGTACCAGGCAGGTGTTCTGAGGTTGCAGAAGTATCCCCAAAATTGATCCTGATTTTTTTTCTTCCAAGTGTAAGAATGTTCCAACTATCCATTTAAGAGTGAGAAACCCGACTGACGCACCATAAGATGCCTCCTAATTCTCCGATTTGAGAGCTTAAATGTTGAGGGGGTAGGATGAGGTAACTTGACAAGGGACTGATGACCAAAGTCTTTAGGCCCAAAGTTACCACTTAGAGACAGACTCTAGTCCTGTACATGGTGTACACTGCATTTGCAATTGCTATCCCCTCCCTGGAAGCTCGTGTGATCACTGAGAGCTGAGATCAGTGATGCTGCTCCAGAATATTGAGTCCAGGATTTCAAATGCCTTTAAAACGTTACAAAATGAAGAATAATGTGTGATTTCACTAATGAAGGGCTTCGGGTCTAGTTGTTTTGATGGTGTTAATGACAGAACGTGCGTCTTCCAGGAAATGCTGGGAGAGTTTGAAAATAGGATGAAAGAATAACGGGAAAATCAGCTGGGCGAGGCAGGAAGCAGAACTCAGCAAAAAGAATATTAGGATGAAGGGAGAAATAAATGTTTCCATAGATACACAGATTCTCGTTTGTTTGGAGATTCTGGTGTGCTTGAAGTTTTCTAAATATACATATCCTTTATTTTTAGCTATAGAGCAAAAAACCCTGACAAGTTCGTTACCCAATGAGGATACACAAAGGCTGGAAGCTCACAGACAGATAAAAGTACAACAGTACCTATGTAATACCTAATTATTGGCTATTTAAAAAAATATACTTATTTTTAGTCTTATTTTTTCATTTTTTTCCTCCAATTTTCTTGTACATTTTTTATGTAACTACACGTCTTTCTGTTTCAAAATGGCATGGAAGTATCACTTTCGAGTAATTAAAATCCAGTTTTTCAGCAATTTTTGGTTCATACTAGAAAACTCTCACGACCAGTCACCATGAAAACGATTCCCTAATTTTAGCAAAAAATGCAGTATCTTTACACCGTTCTGCATGAGGCAGTGGTGGCCCGTCCTTTACGGCGGAGGGGCCATGCCCCCCCAACCCTTTGCCCCTCATGAAGAGTGACTGTCAGGCTGAACAAGGGCCAGCCTGACAGACACTTCATTTTCAGCTCAGACAGCCAGGAGTGAGCCATGCGCTCCTGGGTGCCTGAGCTGAACTCTGCTGGGCTGAGGAGGTCACAGCTCCTATGGGCGTGACCTCCTCGGCTCAGCAAAGGTGCCTCGAGGCCCTCCCCTGGGTGACGAGGAAAGCGTCACCCATTGACACTCGCCCTGGGCGCTTCAGGTTTGAGTGTCAATCAGTGGCACTTCATCACAGAGTGGGGTGGGGTCAGCAGTCTCGCTGACCCCATCCCACTCTGTGACGAGGCTGGGACTGCTGCCTTCCCTCCTGGAACCTGGAGGCTGAAGGTAAGTGTGTGTGTGTTTGTGATGTTTTAAATTGAATGTTTGGTGCACGCGTGCATGTTTGAGTGTTATGAGTGTTGTTAATGGATGTGCGTGCGTGCGTGTGTGTGAAAGAATGTGTGTGTGATCTTTTAAAATGAATGTTTGTAGCATGCGTGCATGTTTGAATGTTATGAGTGTTAATGGCTGTGCATGCGTGTGTGAAAGAATGAGTGTGTGTGATGTTTTAAAATTAATGTTTGGTGCGTTTGTGCATGTTTGAATGGTATGAGTGTTGTTGATGGATGTGCGTGCGTGTCTGTGTGGGAAAGAATGAGTGTGTGTGTGCTTCCTCCCACCCCCCTCCCTCCTAAAGCTGCGGGACGCCACTCGCTAGAGGTTTACCTCTTCACCAGCTCCGAACCATTGATGGTGGCCTGAAAAAGTATGGCACTGCTTGGCATCCGTCTGAGCACTCCCACCTCGTGACATAGGAGCTATATGTGGCTCAAGTTGGTGCCATAGTGTGCGGACCAACACTAGAGGAGATGTGGCCTAGACCATTTTGAAATGTTAAGACCCAATGACTAGCAGTGTGCTTGGTAAGGCCTCACATTGCGAATACGAAGTTAGGGGTGGGTGTATTCACCTTTCTTGCCACTGCTAATTACCCGCCTGGCAACGGAGCACAAGTATTTTGCAAACTGGCAGATAGGTTCCTAAAGAATGGGTTTCTTTTTGGCAGATGTGTTCTGTCAGACTTTACAGTTAATAGAGTTAATAGCCAGCATTCTCGGTTAAAATAAGTTCACAAAACCAGGAGGTAACACATTTTGGTTGCCGTTAGTATAGGTAAGTTTAACTTTCTTGTTACTGCCAGAGTTTGCAGAAGGTTAGCCAATCTTGATCCCAGGAAAACAAGATGTTCCATTCTGTTTAGTCAACACAACATCAATATCAGGCCCTTGGGCTAACGTTAGTAAGTTTTTTATTAAAGCGTCAATACATTTTTGGTCAGCCAATGGAACTCGAGAGAGGCACTCGTACCTTCCAAGTAGAGAGCATCCACAAAGACTGGAAGAAGCCTTCATATGTGCTCTGACAATCCATGCTCATAAACACACCTGGTTATGAGTCACAAGCTTGCAGCCATTCGCACTTCGATGCCCATATTTATCAAGGTTTTGTATCGCCCTTGCCCCACAAAAGGGGACACAAGGGCTATGGAAAACCTAAATGAGAATTATCAAGTCACACAAGGCCACCATGGCTTGACAAATCTAGAGTAACGCAAGGCAGTGCAAATCGGTGTTCTCCCGCATCCAACCATGCATTCGGACACATTTCTAAATTTAACAAACTGGTAAACCTGGGACTGCATCAGAATTGTACACCTCCCCACCAAATGCAAAACAAGGATACATTTCTTTATTTCTTCTCGTTGCATTCTGCAGCAGACTTAGAAAGAGGAAAATGCCTCTGAGGATTGTTTTTGTGCAGGAGTGCCCCTTCTTGCACGAAAACAATTCTCCCTACAAATAACGCAGACAGTCTTGCACAATGGTGCAAGAGTGTCTGTGTTGTCACTAGGCAGCAGTTTGTGCACGAGCAGAGAGCAGGAATGCTCTGTGTAATCTTAAATACTGCGCATTCTTGCCCTCTCCATTTCACTCAGCACAGCATGGTGGCTTGCTGCGTTGCGTGAAATATTGATAAATATGGACCCTAATGTTTCCTACAGAATTGGCCTTCGATGTCCCAGTACGGGAGGAACAGAACACACGTGTGTCACTAGCTTACACCCAGAAAAGGTAACAAGATCCTCTCCTCAAAGTCATATGTTTTGAACAATTCTCAAATAATTGTTTTTATTACTTGTTTTTTTCTTACTAAGAGCAAATGGCCAGTGCACCTGTACGATTTTTATTCCAATAATGCCTGAACGTTTATTAAAGGATGGGTTTTAGTCCAGAACCACACTTTGAACTAGGAAACAAATACCTTAGTTGGATGGAGCTAGGATATGCCTGGGGCATTCTCGTGATGTACCCTGGCTTGAATTAGTCATTTCTAGCCTCCATTTGAACAGCCACAGTTCTGCATGATATCAATTCAGGATTGCTTCTAAGAAGCCTGCTGCAATTGAGGAGTGACAGAAGCCTGTGCATTACAGAAGACAAACTGCCACGGGGGGTGGTTGGAAAAGCCTGTCGCTCATTTAATAAACTTGCAATAAAAGAATGTATCTGCAGAAGGAATAAGGAGGACACTGCAGCAGTGTCCACTCACAAAGATTTCTCAGGCCACTTTCAAAGGTTTGTCGGAACAGATCACTCATGGTCACTGTTCTGCAGTTCCGGGACGGGGAGAGCGAGTCTCTCCTCCATTCGGCCAGGCCAACCCCAGATACATTGGCGACTGACTAGGTGTTTTTCTGTGAATAGCTGTATCTTTCTCTTCTCTTAGGTCTGAATTAAACCTGCCTATGTAGGCTCTAATGAAAAATGCTTTGTCTGTGTGCAGGAGTGTCCTTTTCCAGGCTTAGCTGCAAATTACTCCTGTCTTTCCAGGAGTAAAGTGCGTATTCAAAGGAAAAAGAAAAAAGCTCTGTAAATCTCAAAAAGATTTTGAGGTCAATAATCCTTTCTCATGTGCAAGTCACACCTCTGCCTCGAATACGATCCATTTTCTCATAGAAAATACTTTGCTAACGAACACTGGATTTTTTTTTTTAAATAATCCACATCTTAGATCGGCATAAAACATAGCTACCCACAACTTGTCGATCCGTCCCATTGTTTATGGAAAAGTCATATTGTCTTTGGGTGTAATAAATGTGACTTCAACACGCTTCACTGATTCTCTTCAGCAGTGACAAAAACACAGTAGAGCGTTCATTACTGATGCACATTCAGTGCAAAAATTCAGACACAGGGTAGATATGTGTCCCCAACGTAGGGCCTGATTAAGATATTGACGGACAGTTTACTCCGTCACAAAGGTGACGGACATCTCATCCGCTGAAATCTAAATCCCATAGGACATAATGGGATTTAGATTTCGGTGGACGTGATACCCGTCACGATTGTAACAGAGTAACATGTCCGTCAATATCTAAATCAGGCCCTTAGTCTGTGCTTTGTGGGGATTTCAAAAGCATTAGGAAAATAGAGACCATCAGACGGTCAAAGTTCACCAGCACGGCCTGCCCCAGAAACTTATATGCCTGATTGAGCCACTAAGCAACACTAGAAGCATGTGGAAGGCCTCTTTCCATGAACGCTTGATTTAAACCTGCCTTTGGAAACAAACCATACTTAAATAAATATAAGTACAGGCATTTCAATTTGGATTTGCTGGCACCCAAGTATATAATGCCCTTTCATGAAAATCTCTTGCAAAAGATATCTATAACTTTGATGAGTTAAAAACGAAATATACATCTTTTGAAGCTACCTTAGATGTCAAACTTTAACAAGCTCTTCCCATGCTATATTTTGCGGAAATGTGAAGCTATAAAAACTACCATCCTCTGGTTGTCAATTCATTATCACCCCAAAGAACAAAGACGAAATCACTTGGCTAGAGGCGGCTGCTATTATAAAGGACATGAGGTAGAGGTAAAGCTAAAGCCAAAGCTGGACTGGGGCATAATATGAACAAGCCAAAAACTGATTTCCTATCACTCACCTGTAAAGCTTGCCATTATGATTTCTGGTGCTCTGCCAATGTCCTGGTTTGTTCACATCAAGAATATCTAAGCTTAACTGGTTTGAATAAAATTTGAATATCACAAAGTTCGAATGACAAAGTCTCGAAGACGAAATATAAGAAATTACCTAATTACTTGTAACAATAGTTTTGAGCTTGAGGCTAATCTTGATTTCATGGTAGACATTATCTACCACCTAGTGGTTAGCTCCAGTTTTTTTGGGGGGTTTTTTGCAACAAAATTTAACTTAGGGAGTTGATCACAGGCTGAGTCAACATGACTCCCGACAACGCTGACTGCAAACCCACAATGCCCAATATGGGACCAACACCTTTAGATTCTTGTTTCTGCTTTTGGGTGTGGAAGTGAAGAAACTGATACATGAACTGCTAAATTTCATACGTAGAACAAGAGAGTCAAGAACTAATGATTTGATGAAAACTGACTTCAATAGTAGAATGTCTGTAACCTAACTACAATGCAAACTTAGCTAGGCACAAAAAAAAATTGGGTTTTGTCCAACCGATTGATCCAAAACAATGTAATTCTTAAATTTAGATTTGGAAATTTGGTTCTAGCATATTTAACCACATGAAGAGGCCTAAATATGGTCCGTAATGGCGCAGAGCATACAGTTTTGTGATACTTGATATGAATTATCAAAAACATATGATGCAAAATATTTTGCTATTACTCAACAAAGGTACCCGAGGAGACATAAACATATAATGCCCAGTAAAAAGCTGCGTTGGGTACACTGTAAACAGCAACATGAAGTAAGCAAATAAGACAAAACTAAAAACTAGCAAATCAAATGACCAGAGAGACAGCAGCAGCGTGTCTATGGTTACAAATCACCTGGTTAACTTAAACAATAGTAGCAACACATGCCTCTGTCACTCGGTGAAACAGGAAATGATCTGTTGCTCACTGTCCGGCATAGCTAACAAATATCACTTCCCTTGATACAGAGCTCTCTGGCATTACAGAAACATGAATCCCTTCAGTAACATTTATTCCAATGTATTACTATATATCTCCTGTTCCTTACCCTTCCATACTCTTTCACACTTCCCTTAAGACTGGCCTTTTATCTTTTTTCGGATTTGAGATAATAGCATTGGGTCACAAATACAGATAATGCAACATCATGTTTGATAAGATCATGCAATAAAATTGCAGATGCAATTTAACACCTAGTTATCATGTATTTTGACATGAAACTAAAATATACAATTCAGCATTTCAAAAAGGATTGTCCTAAATATTGTCAATGACCGCCCACGGCATAAATTTATGGATCCTTTTCAAATGTAATAATGTGTTTATTAGTGAATACGGTTTTAAAAAAGTAAGAACATATCTTTCATCTGCCAAATAGTGAGGCAATAATCCATTGTTGCCAGGAGTTGGGTATTAAAGGGGTTACAAAGTGACACAATACCCAATGTTGCTATCAATAATGACATTTGAGATACTATCACTGTCATCAATGGCGTCACTGAACATGTCAAGTGTGATGCAATCTGTGGGGTCATAAGCTGAGCATGGGTTCTAGTGAGCTCAGAAAATTATAATTGGCGAATTTGAGTTTTTTTTTGGTTAAACTGTTATATTTTAACTGACATTTTCCTCGCAGTATAACACATTTTTAACCTTTGTTTTTTTCAGTCAGTTTCTGAGTTTGTATAAAATGCAAAAAGTAAGATTTTACTACCATACCTAACTATGATATGGCTTTCAACTTTGTTTTATTTACTGAATTTCTACCCCCAGAGGGCAGCCAAAGCGCCACCGTGCATGGCCATTGGCCATGCATGGTGTGGAGTTGGGAACACGATCTGGCTTGAGGCCCGTCTGGGGCCAGGCCAGGCACTCAGCCCCCCATTGGAAGCCAACCCCCATAGGCACCCACACCATTTTTATTTGTAATTCATTTTTCCGGTCCCTTGGGAGTTCTTCGAGACTCCCTCGGGTGTCCTGCATGACCACAACCCCTCAAAGGGGAGTTATTCCGACCCTGACAGCTTGTGTTCTTTTTCAAAAACCTTTTCAGGACAGAGGACCAATTCCTCAATTTCTGTAATGGCCGCTGCAACATTTCGTTAAATGATGCAGCCAGCCAATCAGCATTCTCACTCTGAAAAGCCTCTCAGCAAATCGGAAGGCTAGAATGTTTGAATTTTAGCCTAGCACTCCAGATGAATGCCACCAAATCACAAAAAACATGCTTTCTGTGGAAAGATCTAGCTTTCTGCTAAATTTGGTGTAGTTTCTTTCAGCTGTTTTCACTGTATCACTGTTCAATTGTCCCTTTGGAAAAATGCATACAGAAAAAAGTGTTTTGGGACCAATCCTAGTCCCCCCTCTTTGTTGCCTCCACTTGATGGGTCACCCCAAACTTTCTAGGAAGAAGCTGAGGTGGGTGAAAAGGTCACAAAAGTTATTAGCAAAACAAAAAAACGCATCCCAGAAGTGCATTATAAAAGCCTTTCATAAAGGTAAACCCACATGTAAGTAAGGACACTCTGTAGAGACAACATGAGAGTCACGCTCAGGCTAAGTATGCACCTGACATTTTCGACACCGAAAAGAAGTGGACAAGATTGCTTCCATATAATTACTAAAATATATATCTGAAACACTACTCATCTAACACTGACCAATGAAAAACTTTACAAAATTTCTAAAACATGCCCCCAGATGCACATAAGCATACTCGAGTCAAGGCATTGCTGGCAAACCAGACGTGGTGGTTATGTCACAACACATAACACAGCTAACTGAGCAAGAAGGAAAAAGAGAACTTCATGTCACACAAGACACCGCGAAGCCCACAATAAACCTGCTGTCTAGTCCACCGGGTCAACGACCGGCAGGAGTCAAAATGTGCAAAATGGGGGTTGGAACAGCGAGCCCTGCAACGCGATGTGTTACGCAGCACTTAATTACACATCGGCTGGGACAGAGATGTCCAACATAGGCCAAGAAGGGTCGGACCTACGCCAAATTCATAGGGTAACCACTGGCTATGAAAATGAGTTCCACTTAGATACAGTGTATAACCATTTATGTCAAGGGGCTACCCTGAAATCTGCCATCGATGTAGCCAACACTGCCCAGCCTTAAATACCCCTGAGCTAGAGAAATGCCAGTGGTGAAATCACCTTGAAATGTCAGTGCTACGTTTCCTACACAGGTGTCCCAACACAGAAGGATAGAGAACGTCACACAAAGCACAACTGATGCAGACATGCAACAGGCACACGCACCAGATGCTGCACTCAGTCATTACAAAGTCTTTGTGATATGACAGGAAAGAGCTCGTTCGGTGCAAACCACCTATTTGGATTCATCGAGTATACTGAGTTAAATTATGAACAACTAACTTTATAGCTCATTCAACTACCACATACAACACTGCCCAGGATATTCTACTGACTAGTACCAATACACAGAAAGTACATTTATGCAAGTTATTGGAGAGCTAGGTATGGTTTTAGAAGCACAAAAGGACAGCGCAGAACAAGACCGGTTTGCACAGATTTCATTTATGCCTTTTCCACGTGCCATATATGCTTGAATAAGACCACCACAAATCCAGGAAACTTGTTAATAAACATGTTTGGATCTATTGAGGGGTTTTAAATGCAGCAGTGACTGTTTAACGCATGCGCAGAAGCAAATGGAGACTGATCAAATTCCACTTCAGGCACTACACAGTATGGGTGCCATACCCACAAAGTATTCTACAGCCGCAGTAAAGCCCAGGGCCACATTAATTAATGGAAATTGGGAAAATGCAAAAACAGGACAAATCAATTTTGCACCATTTCGCAACTGGCATAGCAAACATATGTCACTCCAGGCTATATTAAAGAGAGATAACAACAGAGTGAATTTTTGCTAATGAAAATATTTTGGTGGTGTGGTAGCGATTTAACAACGACATCCTTGCCTGTGAATTTTTTTTTTTTTAAACTGAGCAAATTGATTTTACCATATTTTGCTGCCCTCTCATAAACAAATAGTGCAGAAAATGTATTTTCTCAATTTCTTATCACAGCAAAAGTAGCATGACACCAGCTTGCCTAATGTCTGTCTCAGTAAAAAAAAATGTTAGCTGAGTGCAAATGCTAATTGACCCATCACTGTTATAGCCATATCAAATGAGGTTCCCGCCTACAGATCTTTGGTATAAGGTACAAGTAGAAGAGAGAGCCTATTAGGACAGCGACACTTAGTGCACATTTAAGAACATACCCTCATTTGTGCTGGACTAATGCTGTTATGTCTTTTTTATTCTTCTTATCTACAAGTGAACAGCTTGAGATATTTTTATTTTTATTTTGCTTTAACCGGATCAGTGTCAGCATGTGTGTGTATGGCTATATAAATGTGTGTGTGTATTTTTTATATATATATATATATATATATATGGCCTTGGGGTGCAATTATTTTTCAATACTATACAGAGATGTTGGAACAAACCCCTTCATACAACATTAAAACAAGTGTAACTGTAGCACATCTCTGGGCGGAGATCATGGAAGAGCCTCCCTGATGATGGCCATACAGAGTCCAGCATTGAGGAGGGCCCAGGATAAGGCCCTGTCATTAACGCCACAATGGTCCATCGGAGGTTGCTGGGGCCTCCCAGATAAAACCTGGGGCTACCAACCCAGCAGCGACAGACGAGCTGCTACTACTCAAATATTGTTGCGGAATCGTTGGGAGATTGCGTGACAAGAGGACACGATTAGATACTTTGTAGAGTTATACCTTAATACTATAATGTCCATATTTTCAATTGGTGCGGTTTGAAATGACATAGGTCTGCTCTGGATAACAAAAGGGCCTCACCTGAGGGCATGATATCCGGTAATAGAGAAACTTGGTTAAGGTTTCATACACTGCTGCAGAACAGGAAGACCAGAGCTTGGACACGCTAGGTCTAATTGGAAGTAACGAATTATGCTAAGTGTATAAGAACAATTATGAATATGAAATATTATGTATGCACAAAATTACACATTTATAAGAGTGCTTTATAATATTATGGCTACTGCCGAACCTAAAAACACCAATAAAAATATTTTCAAAAAGAAAAACAAGTGTAACTGTGAATGCGGCTCAAGGGAGGATAACATGGAGTGAACGAGGGAAACAGTTACAGGAAGCACTGTGACGCTGTGATGGCGCACATTACGAGGCAATAACACTGCTGTCTTTCAAGCAAGGGCTTTTCTTAAGATGTGTGCAGCTCTTAAGTGTGACACTGTTTACTTTCACGTGCCACTTCCTCTGAGAACTTACTATCAGATCACTAAACGGAAACGTTTGTTTAGATAAAATATGCGCCGATAAGATTGTGGCTGTGATAACGCACTATCTCGGGATCTGTACAGAGATACCATGTTGACACCTACCCCGGAAGTAGTACTTTGCGTGGTAGGCGACGTGTTCTTGCCACAGTCATCGGAGTTTGCGGGCGACGTGGAAGTTGGAGTCATAGGGACGGAGCTGTTGTTGCCTGTGAGACCGAGGATAACAGGTGTCAAGCATGGCTCTGTGCTATTTTAAAAAAACAGTCCTCTGAAGCGTGCCCGCCACTGAGATACCACTTACCTGAGGAGCCCTTCGATTTATTAAGGTTCTTGGGTTTCCGCTTTCTCGTTTGTATGCCTTCTTTTTTCATAGCGAGCGGCCTGGGCACCTGCACCACAAACAATGGCAAATGAATCAAAGCAGTGCACGCTATATTAAAATAATGTAATGTTCAGCAAAGCTCTTTTTTAACTCTTTCAAGAGGGTGTAATCAAGCAGCTTCAGTTAATTCTGCATTCATTGTAATTAGGGGCACGACTTGCAAGCTTAAAAATCACATATAGGATCTGTACATCTGCCCAGTGCTGATGCAAAAACATTCTTCCTTTCCTCCACACCCGGAAGTATCTGATGTATCTGTATACAGAAATCTAGAGCACCCTGGCTATGGCCGTCCCATGAGGAGATGTTCGGCCCACCCTAATCGTGTCCCTTTCCCTACCTTATACAGTGGATTCTGGCTGCGCAGAACACATACGTATTCATAAACATACAACCTGGCTAGCGCCATAACCATCTTTTTAGGCATAGAAGGAAGGTAACACGTCCTTGCTAGGAAAATGTACTTTTTCAAATACAAATACTGAAGTTCTACCTATTCAACATCATCATTACATTTATCTGTTATATCTAATTATCTAGAAATGTCTATGTATCAATATTGTAAAACAAATATAAAACCATTTATTGTAAAAAAAAAAATAGTTTTTCTTTTTTAGTCGCTTTCTTCTCTCGTCTGGAAGGCTCCATCATCAACCACCAAACAGCCATGTACTGAGGCAAAATTTCTCTTTCCAGAGACCCAAGCTGAAGATGCATTTTATATTGTTCATAACACCCTGTACACCCAGCTAGACATACTGCACCGTAACAAGACTAAACACGACATGTCTGCTTCAGAGGAAAGCACACGAAATGCGTAAATACAACACAATACAGCTGTTACATTTTGGAATGAGAATCACCTGCAGAAGGACGCGATTAAGGCATTAAGTCAATTTCAGCGATTTCTTATTTCAAAGTCTCTTTTTAGTTCTGGGTTTGAGTAATGTACCTTGTGGGAATTATTAGTGTTTAGGTATATCTTTAACAGATTTTCTCCTGAGAAATATCTAAACTTACTTTTAGGTTTTCAGCATGTAGAACCGACGTTTTATGTTTTAACCTGTAAAATGCATTATGTATGCAAGGCATTGAAAGAGAAAATCAATGCTTACGCTGAATAATCTTATCAGTCTAAGTGTTCATATAATAAAGTTATTAAAATATTCACCAGACTTGGCGCCTACATTCCACAATCCCAGAAAAAAAAACTGCTGGAAGGGCTGTTGTGACAATATCTGTAGCTAGGCTTATTGGGAAACAAGCAGCTTCTGAGAACGATGCGGTCACAGTGACATTCAGTAGCAAAGCTCAAGGACACAGGCCAGACTGCTGATGGCCCAGACTTCGCACATGGTCTGGGTCCCTCACACTCTCCTTCCCGAGAGGTGTCCTGATTAGTTTTTATCTAAAATAAAGGGGTTAACAGTGTTCTACGCCCTGCAGTGTGCCCATGTGTGGCAGAGTGCTGTACAAAGCTCTGGTCTGATTTATCCAAAGCTGGCAATCTGGTGGTATGTTCTCCCCAATCAATCTCCATTTTGGCAGATGACAGAAAGCATATTACTTGTATACATGAATACAGCAACCTGTGGAACAACTCCATCACTAAAAACAGAGCAGCAGTCGCTCTGGGTCCCTTCCTGACTCATAAATTCACTGGGTCTCCTTCTATTACGCTCTCACTCTTCAGAAATTCTCAACTCACCTTAATTCTGAATAATGTAAAGTTTGTGTGTTTGGAATGCGATCGTTCAGCCTGTGGAGTACCTTAGCGCTGAATAACAGAAGTTTATCATTCAAGGTGAACCCTAATAAGATTAAAGTAAATTTCAAACTTTTGAAGAGCAGACATGGCCTTTCTGGAAATACCACAGATTTCCGCATATACTGGCTGCTCCACACCCTTGCAGGCTTTATTTTATATCAGGAAAACATTTTTGTTTCTGGAAAAGTCTGTCTCTATGTGTCCCTTTGAAAAATTGGCATGTTTATGGTACCTTTCAACTCAATTACATGGGTTTAGAAGGGTAAATAGAGTTTAAAAACCTTTTGTATTGTCTGTTAATAGCTAGAAATGTGTGACTTGACTTTGTGCGTGTTTTCTACCTTCACAAGGGCCAACCCTGTATCCCTCCCGTGTACACCTAAATTCTCACTTATAGCTTTAACTCAACAGATACAGAAAATCCTGATTCTGTGTGTGAGGACCTGTCATTTATGACTGTAGAATTCTTGTGGCATGCCTAAATTGAACTTGGATGTGTATAAAGGTGTTCGGAATTGGGCTCTTGGTCACTAGATCACATCTTCTGCCTCTAGTCCTGAGCTTTAGTTTAGAACGATCATTTAAAATGTTCACAATTTATGCCCCCACCCCTTCCCCCGAATGCTATTTTCCTAAAAAATTGTTGTCTTTTTATCAATTCAAAAGGCGTTAACTAAAGCATTGCTCATACCCCGTGTAGTTTCATATACAGGCCAACCCTGTATCCCTCCCGTGTACACCTAAATTCTCACTTATAGCTTTAACTCAACAGATACAGAAAATCCTGATTCTGTGTGTGAGGACCTGTCATTTATGACTGTAGAATTCTTGTGGCATGCCTAAATTGAACTTGGATGTGAATAAAGGTGTTCGGAATTGGGCTCTTGGTCACTAGATCACATCTTCTGCCTCTAGTCCTGAGCTTTAGTTTAGAACGATCATTTAAAATGTTCACAATTTATGCCCCCACCCCTTCCCCCGAATGCTATTTTCCTAAAAAATTGTTGTCTTTTTATCAATTCAAAAGGCGTTAACTAAAGCATTGCTCATACCCCGTGTAGTTTCATATACAGTCCACAGGCGTTGCAGACCGGCTCTCCCTCCGCATTTCGACGCCAGAGGGTAGTAGTTGATGTGTGACAGTTTGAGCATAACAAGCCGATTCGCCTCGAGGAAGGCTGCAAGAAAAGAAAAGAAATACTTTAAGTGCATGGATTTTGGCCAAATGAATCCCTAATTCGCTTATAGTTTACTGTTGCATGTGGAAGAAAATAGGGGTGATAGGAAAATATAAAAATTAGCTTTTGGTCAAAGGAAAATCTGTCTCATCTAGTGGCTGTTCAGAAACCAAGGCCACTTGCAAAAGGTCGCATCAGAGATCCCTGAAACAACTCATTTGTTTTCATCATCTGGTGTAATAAATATGAAAAGGGAAGTTCATAAGGTCTTTCGACATCTGTTTTAAGATGGTGGGTAGGGAAAAGTACATTTTGCACATGTAATTCTACTCACACATTTAGGCTGAAAATCTATGATGGAAAAGGTAACATAACTTTTCTCTGCAGGTTAACGTTGTACTGGGCTTTTCTGTGTACAATAGCATTATGGAATTGATGAATACTGTGTTCCGCAAATTATATCTTCCACAGGCCATTTGCTTGTGTTCCAAAATGATATGTGCAAATCACAGAAAGCGTAATGATTTTCATGCAAGTGTTCAGAAGTGAAAAACTCTGAAAACAATGTCGAGTTAGGAATTTAGCCATACAGTTTCACTGCGGCTGCTAAAAAAGAAAAAGAAAATCTTTCCACGCCACTAGCTGTGATTAGATCTGACACTTGTAAGATTTTTTCTAATGCTAGGTGGTTCTAGCTTAAGTAGGTGAGGGTTGAAACTGAGTACTGGCATTTAGCGTACCGTTTATGGTTAGGGGATAATCATTTCTAAACACTGGTCTTTATGTGGCAAGTCACATCAATTTCAGTGCCGAATTTATATTAAAAAAAGACAAATTCAGGGTCCAGACGTTTCTCTTAAGAGGCCCCCCCACCTTTTTTGCTGAATGCCCGGATTGCTGAATACCACACCAGCCTAGTTTTGATTCCACCTTACGCCTCTTTCTTCCAACACCCTCTCCTTCCTGTCTCTTTATCTCACTCTTGCAGATTCTTTATATTCCTACTTACTACCTTTGTCACTTTTCCTAGCTTTCTCTCTCGTGAATATAGTCCAGTGATGAAAAATAAGTTCTGGACCCCAAAATGAATTCCAGGGCACCCCACAAGCAATCACCAACACAAATTAAGCACTGGTCACTATACATTTGCGCCCACCTGGATGCTTTAATAGTGGATACAAATTGTAACTGCATATCACTACATAAAAATAAAGTGGGGAACTCCCTGCTGAAGTCTTTGTATTTATTCTGAAGAAGAAAAATTAACAAATGTGTATTTTTAAATCGTTTCATGATACAACTATATATGGGAATTTCACTGAAGCAGACAGGTGTATATCCAGCAATAAACCCACTGCCAAATTATAAGCTTGCTAAAATCTTTAAATGAACAATAGTAACCCAACTGTGTAAGTAGGTGCCAGAATGTGTTGACCTGTGTGCCCACTAATCATAGCACGCTATAATAATTTGGTGCTTGTGTCAGCATGCCTGAAACAAATGCCAATTCAGAAGTATTTTACGTGGCACCGATGACAAGTCATTCCAGGAACTCAAACTATTCACAGGAGATAGCTGCTGGGTGTTGTCCAATGGAATTGTACACGGTATCACACCCTAACCACAGGGGGCATTCAAAGTCCGTTCCATCATCCCTCCGTGATTGTACGCTAGTTTGTCTTTATAATAAAGGTAAGAAATCACGTATTTACTGCCATAGTTTTGCGGTTTCATAGTGTTGTAGATAACTGGCTTCAATATTACCCTACTCAGTTTATTGACCTCGGAAGAAGGTGGACCTGGCCCTGTTGCGGTTTGAAGTTTGATATACAGGTTACAGCTCCCAGCAGCAAATGCAAAATGTAAATGTTCTCTTACAGAATAGCTTTCATTTACTTGAAGAGATCTGAGGAAAACCCTATGAATATATGATGCATTTCTCTGAGCCATATACACATTTCTGATACACAAGTCTAAATAAAGTTGGTATCGGTGGCCAGCATTATTAACTACAATATTTAATTCATACAAAGTGTCAGGTTGGTCATCAAGGGGGATTTACACTAAAATTGTATAAAGTTAACTGCCGGTGCTCATATTAGCATAGGTTTATTCTGTGGAAGCTGCGCTTAACAAAAATACTTTTTAAGGTTTCTGAAGGAAACTTATTTCGGAAAACGTTGCCTCCTGCAAGAGGAAACCGACACGTGCTCTAGTGGAAAACCATGTCACCCACTCTTACGTCATTGATAAAGTGTGGGCCTCTGCCTTCCTCTGTCTCACCTCTGCCTATTTTTTTTACCTCAGACTCGCCCCTTGAGGATTTCAAGGCATAGTTCAACTGTTCACGTTCCCATTTCTGAAAGTTGAATGTGCGCATTGATACTTTTATGTATTTTGTGTAGGCTCCAATTACCACAAAATGGGTAGTAAAATTTTAAATTATACTAAACTTGCGGCCCCCAAAATATGTCATATTGGGGGGACAAAAACTCCTTAAATTGATACTGATGCTACCTCCGCTTGCTTTAGGCTCCTCACCTGTCTAACTCCAAGCAACAGGAAACCAACTCAACACAATACTATGAAACTCTCAATAAAAAAAGCTAGCCCAGCTACCTGGTGCACTGTAAACGCATACAAGTTTAGCTTACAGACAATCACAAGGGGACCTGCACTTTTGAACCCCCGCCGCTAGATGGCAGAAAAACCGAAGGATGTGGCTTTGTAAATTGTCGTGCCGCTTAAAAATAACCTGTCCATTCGTTCAAGCCTGAAAGAACTGAGCATATTCTACTGGACTTGTGAGCGTAGTCACACACTTGAAGGTTAGCTGCACTGACTCGCTGCTTGCAAGGAACAGCACAATACTGCGCGTTGCGAATAAATTGCCCTTGTGCTGTCCCACGCAGCAGACCCCGGGCTGGAACGCTCCCCGCGCGCACAGTGGTGGTGACCTCACGCGCTGCGCCCTCTCGCACGCTGACCCCGCGCAGCCGCCGCCGCCGTGAACTCCAACGTGCGGCAGCAAAGGTTCGTGCAATAAATGAGCCATTTACGATGCTCTCCCGGTGGAGTTTGGAGCCAAGATACAGGCAGGTTTATATCAGGAACTGTCATGTAACAAAGAGCTTTATGAGTGTGCAAGCCACATATCACGAGGGGAGCCAAAGCTCATAAACAAACGAGAGGAAGGTGAGCGGGTTATAAAAGCCCGGGCAACAAGTGATCTCTGTTCCATTCATCAGGGCCGCGGCGCTCGGCGCACACTGTAAATCTGCTGTTGAGCAACAGGCTCGGCTCTGCTCGAACTGGAAGCCTAAGGGGGCGAGTCACTGTTAACATCCCTGCACAGCGAGATCTAGAGGTGAATGTGTGTGTTACAGATTCCTCTGTCAGTGACACCCCAGCCAACCTATTAAATTGTAGCCAGGGGATATAAAGCGTGCCGTTCAATGACTTAAGTGACTGGAACCTAAATCCATTCACAGAAGCTGAGCCGTAGTGCGCTGAAACAAAACAAAAACAATTCGATCGAGTCGTATTTCCAAAAGGGTAGGACACCGAAGCAAGTGCCCACGTAACAAAAGGAGGGGGTGGGACAGTACAATGTTGAAATTACAAAACAAGTGAACCTATTTGGTAGAGAGAATTCTCAAACTCCCAAACCATGGCCAGGGCCATTGGAATTATGCCACAGGAGAGTGCCAAATTATGCGGCAGAGCTAAACTACGCAGCAAAAGAAGACAGATTTATCGGTCTAATGTGGCATATTTTGTATCAGTATTACTTATAATTATTTTTACCCGTGTTAACATTATCTTAACAAAACACAGGTTTAGCCTTAATTGTATTACTTTAAAACTCATATATTACAATAAGATGCAGAAAAGTGATCATTCAACCATTGTGAAGGGCCTTCTACTGCGCGGCAATGCATGTTGCTGCGTGTTTAGTAATTTTCCATTCGTTTGAGCTAGAAATATTATTTTTTTCTGGTTATAATCTGCCAATTTTCCACCAAATGATGGATTATGTGGCAAATCCATAATTCCGCAAAAAATACAGCGGTCGCAGAATCGCATAATTCCAGGTGACCCCGATTAAGGCACACCAATCAAAGTATAGGATCTTAAATGCCTATATAATGCTCAAATTATGTACTTTTTTTGTTGCAACCATAGTTAGACATTGCCTTCACAAGTGGCTCAACTTTCAACAAATTTGAAGGGGAATTAGATACGTGAAGTTTGGTTTGCATTTTAAATTAGTTTATCCACTTTTGGGAAATAGAATGAAACAGCTTCTTTTTGATGCATGGGCTCAATGTAACTTTTCGTTTAACTTTAAAAGTACAAAATGTCGTTTCTAGTAGAAGCTTCAACCAAGGTTCTAGCCCGGAGTCGATTTAATTTTTTTGCCACGTCGCCATGAACAATGACCAGATGGTTGTGTTAGGGGCTTATAAGGGTTGCAACAAAAATATCAATTCTCTTTTCCACACCAACCACTATACTCGATGGAAGCTTATCAAATTAAGCTGAGGGTATGAGCGTACTCTCTCGTGAGTGTTTTTATGGAATGGTGAAAGTCCATTCAGGAGTTCTGGGGAGGACTTAATAATGCCAGCAAGCCAGTTGGAATATATAGTAACAATAAACATTGAGGCTGAAGTCAGGGTGGTTTAAAATTTTACTCGAATCACTGATTGGCAATATTTGATCACAATATGCAATAATATTTGTAATATTGTTTATAAATACTACATGTTGGTGTAGCATCAAAAATAGTGTTTTTGTTCAAAAACTAAAATTATTGAAAGCATTTTGTGGATGTGGCATACTATACTGTAGCCTGGAGCTGTTTCAAAAAGAAAATATATAAACCCGTTATTCGGTGTTGGTGCTTAATAGGAGGTTATAGTGAAGTAGTTGCTGCCTATTTTTTTTAATTTCAGCAGAGTGAGGTTTGACCTGTTGCTCAGTGCATTGTCCAGCTTCCACTTGGCAGCCAAGTGTGCACCATCTTTGGGTTTCAATGTTAATTTTACTGTAGGCAGCTAATTGAAGATAATATAATTGTGGTGCTTTGAATATTTCAGGGGATTCCCATGGATATTAAACGATCAGTACTGATGAGCATAAATATACACACTGCTTAACAGATTTTATATTTTTTCTATGTATAAAGCACAACACTTCTTGCTAGATGGTAATAATGCATCATAGGCATTAAGATTATTTTGTGAACATCCATATGTTGTCAGACCCCATGTAATATTCTCGAGGGTAAAGAGCAAGAGTCGGGATATTCCAAAATGATGAAAGCAGCCTAAGGGAAGCCTGTACCCATCACTTTGCATTGAAGTGGGTAGCAAAGGCAGTGTACCTGAACCATAGTAAAGTCAACTAGGACCTCATTCAAAGTACCATGCCAAATCTTGGGCAAACCAGGAGGTTGTGCCAGAGTCATGGTTAAAAATTGTGTGCAAATTTAGCACAAGATTGGTGGTTTTTCCCTACATGAAATTTGCTAGGGAAAATCTTGCACAATTTGTTTGAAGAAAGAAATACAAGATTCTGGGTTTTTCAACTCAGAATGGTGGAAAAACAGGTTTATCATTCACAAAAACTTTATCAACAGGTTATCCTGCGTTGAGACTTGTGGAACTCAGGCTAGGAGGGTAATTTTCCTCTGTGAGATGCCATAGCTTGTAAAATTGGAAATTCCCTGTATTGAAATTGCCAACTGGTAAGTCTGCAAGACTTGCAACAAACCATCGAGATTTCCTGGAGTATGGAATGTGTCTTGAGGAAACGCAACCCTGATCAGAGTTGGTCTAATGAGTTAAACTGAGGGCCCTACCTTACCTTTTCTTTTGGGGCACCAGGAGTCTACACTAATCACACAGTAGTTCTGAAATGAGGCCTTGCCTGACAGCCCTGAAATCGTGGAGGCTGCTTCAGGTTGGAGAATGTCAGGTTGTGAAGCAGATAACCTGGAATGTTCCAGACTGCTTTCCCAAACTCCAGCCTGGATTGTATTCAAGCGGTAATCACACAAATGCAGAGCTCGTAAGAACTGAATGATAAATGGTGTTCTCGGTACTTTAATCCAAAAAAAAAAAAAAACCTGCAGACAACTGGCTTGACTTCAGAGGCACACAACCATAAATTGAAGTACCTGTTATAGCTAATAAAAATAAGCAAATGTAGCTGAAATATATGACAGCACAAGGTTTGCCGTTGTGCTTTTACAATTACATGCCCTTTCAATAGGAGTACAAGAAGTCAGTCTGAATCATTAGAGAACCTCTGGAACCAGGCTCCTGTCCTCTACACATAACCAGCTGGAAGTTGCAGCCTGCACTTCGTGTAGGATAAAATGGTAAAAAACAAAACTTAAATGTGCTTTTTATTGGAATTTTTCCAAAAATCAAATAACATTAAAACATTTGGAGCCATCTTTTAACATAAAGTTCTGGTACCTTTTGCTGCACAACAGTGCAGTTAATGTTTAGACATGAACAATACCCATGTCCATTAATATTACTTAAAAAGGACGGGGATAAGTACCAGACAAAGACAGCTTGAGTCTCTACTTCCAAACAGTACTTAATCGCATAGCCTCCTTGACATGGGGTAAATCAATAGTTAGCATGAGGATCAGCTGTGCTCAAAGAAAACAGCAGCACATCATCCCTAAGCCTTCTTCGCTTTTCAATCAAAACCAGCCTCAGCCCCTTCCTACTTAGATGTAAATATTTACAACAGTCCGAAAGCTAAAGACTCAAATCTCCCAGACAGCCAAACTGCAGGGACAATAAAAGATGAATTTACAAGGCCCAGACTACATGCCAAGTTCCACAGCCCAACATAAGAGCATCGATTGCGCATCTACTCAATGTTTCCTTAATCTGGATTATCTAATATTAAAAACATATCTCTCTGGGAAGAACTGAAAAGAAATTCAGTTTGTCAAGGAAGAGACAGTAGTTACCAGGTCTCACTTCATCCTCACTTCGGATTCTTTACACGCCTCAGATAGACAGGAACCGACTATAATGTTCTAAGTGTGTATTTAGCAAGTGTTTAAAATCTAAATCTCATTGTGCTCTATTCGCATGGCCCACGAATATACTGAATAAAAAAGCAACTGCTAAAAATATCTGACAAACACACTAATTGTATTGCAATCCCTGAAGGTTGCACCCTTTTGAGCTCTAGATAGAAACTTGGCACAAAAAAAAATACAGTATTGTGTTTTGGAAAACGTTTTTCAACTGCTATAGGAAAGATTAAAACTGCAGGCACTTGCTTCCATACCCCTCACTAAGTGGGAAAGTATTTTTTGATAAGCACTAATCTGTCACTAGTGCGGGAATGAACATGATATAGCATTTTCCACTGGTGCAGATGTCACTCCTGTCAATGGTATTGCACATCCTTATTTAACAATCTTTTGAGTTATCCATTTAACTATCTAGCTATATTTCTTTCTTCCTATCTATCTACCTATGTATCTATCTCTGGAATATGTGTGTGTGTGTGTGTGGCCTATAGAGCTGTTTACTTGTCGAATTATCTGGCTGCCGGTCTATCTGTTGCTCTATTTAAATTATCCATGTAACTATCTAGATATCTTTCTTTCTTCCTATCTATCTACCTATTTATCTATCTCTGGAATGTGTGTGTTGGTGTGTAATAAGTGTGTGTGTGCGCGCCTATAGAGCTATTTACCTGTCGAGTTTAGTTATCTGGCTCCCACTCTATCTAGTACTCTATCTAACAACTAGTCTGTCAGCCAGTCTATCCCTTCATCCTTCCAACTTTCTTTGTATCTGTTAGGCTGCCTGTTTATCAGTTATTTGTCTACCTGACTACCCTGTGCTTCACTTTCTCTTTTCTATCAGATGTTTCCTTTCAGATTTGGGTACATTTATTGCACTGAACAGTGGGTACTGGATAGGGGCTGGAGAGAAGCCTTTTAGGTTGAGACTGTCCCCGTCAATCGTTGAGAATGCGTGTAATGCCTAATGGGCTACGTACAAGTTGGGCTGGAGACATCTTTCCTATTTACCTGTTTTTATTTGGCGTCTTGTCAGGTACAAATACAAACCACAACCATGTTACAAAGTATACAAAATGTAGAACGCAGCGCTTTCACGTTGTTTTAAAATGTATGACTTCTGCGTCACCGCCCACACCCCAGCACACCCACATTGAGATGCTCTCGGTGCAAACATGTTTTCAGTTAATCGCATCTTGTGGATAGGTCATGGCTCTATAAAACACACAAAATAAAATAATAAAAATCAAAAACGGCCTCTTCCATTAGAGACCCATTGTGGCAGCACCTACACCTCATGGGCTGACCAGTTAATGGCATTGTCGATGGAGGCCGTGTGATACAGGAATAAACACATTGGTGTGGCACAGCAGGCCCCGGCAGACATCGTTGTGTATCAGTGGGGGGAGGCAGACATGGTGCTCGGGCCCAACTCACATCTCACTACTACAGGCTGCTGGCTCATAGCCACTCGACGGTCAAACGCACAAGGGTTGGACATTAGGGGCGCGGGACGACGGCTTTCTAGCGGCTGCCCGCCTGGGCCAGCCTTTGCCATCTCTAAGGAGGTAACCCGGGTTTACATGAAGGCAGAAAGCAAACCAAACGTATATTAGAGGTTTGCGTGGAGGACAAAGGGCAAAATATACGGATTATTTTGCGCACACAACTTCGATGGCTTGCTTTTTGTTCGTGAAAAATGTTTCATGACTCCTCTAATGTATTGTAATTTGTAAAGGAAAAAAAAGGTGTTACGTATTTTAGAACACCTGCAGCATGAAGAACTTATGAGGCACGTTTGCAGCTGACTGCATTGGGGTTCAACATGACAAGAGAAAACGGTGTTTGTTGGGAAGTCATGTGGTTACTACCAGTGCACCTCCAGTCTTCAGTAAATAAGAACGTTTACTTCGGAGCAAAAATGGAAGGAAATAATTGTGAAATCAAAAGTAAAATGCCTACTGCCAAAGCATATTAATTATTAATTCATACATTAAAAGAAAAATCCTAGACCATCACTAACGCTTTGAAAATATAGTGATAACCGATACTTATCTTTGCTCTGTGTGCAATAAAAACGGAGCACACTTGTCCGGGTTTACATTTAAATGTCGGTCTGTGTAAGCAAACGGCATAAACTGTGTAGGACCAAACTGAAATTCCAGGCCTTCGCATCTGGCCCCGGTCCTAGAACCATGCCTACAGCGGGGGCAGCGAGCACCAAGACCCCTCCCCTCCAGGAGGGGCCCGCGCGCCCTCCCGTGCCGACGGTACTCACCACTCGCTTCTGGGTCTTGATGAGCGGCCGGCTCAGCCCGTTCATCTTGCTGTAGAGGCCGCAGGCGTTGCACAGGTAGTGCCCGGTGCCGTCCCGTCTCCAGAGGGGCGTCTGGATGGAGCCGCAGTTCACGCACTCTCGGCTCTCGGACAGGTCTTCCAGGAGCTCTGGGGAAGCGGAAAAGGACAGGGTCACTGCGGGGTCACCGTGGTGTGCGTGTGTACTGCATGTGCGTGTGTGATGTGTGCGTGTGTACAGTGCGTGCGACGTTGTGCGAGAGGGATGCGTGCTTCCTGTGAGGGGTGCTTATGTGTGAGTGTTGTGGGGATGTGCGTGACTGGGTTGCGTTTGAGCGTGCTGGGAAAGTGTGTGTGGGTGAAAGTGAAATTTTAGTGCAGAAAACTAATAATAAATTGGCATTATGAAAGCAGACACGTCTTATCCAGCAACACCTACGCAAGAAGATAACTAAAACAACAAACTTAACACGTGCAATTGAAAACACTTTCAAGATGATGCTAATTTTGAAATAAGCAAAACAAATAGTGCAACTAAAACAACATAATTGTATTCATCGTCTATACACTCAATACACAGATGCAACAAGTAGTCAACAAAGACATCAGAGCAATAAAACTAGAAATACCATTGCAAGCTCACACTCCAAACATACCACAGGGCAATACAAAAATACCAAATAACATACGTGCATTGACAGACCACTAATTCAATAAACTGCATATAATCGCACACCTAGAGCAGACAGAAGAAATAAACAACATAATGGCACCGAGTTTGGACTTTGCACTTTTATTCTACTAAAAGTGAACAGGCACGGTTTGATCGAAATGTGGTTTTGTATCGGCTTGCCACTGATCTTCGTTAGGGCCAACACCAACCAAATCGTAATAACCAACACGTTTGTTTCAAAAGATTCAATTTGCAGCAAAGCCGATCTATTTGTACAAAAGAAATTCGTTTGAAGACAAAAATGAATCTAGCGATTAGAGAAAATTATGTTTTTAAACATTATTAGACTTATCAAAAACTCAGTAATTTGGTCAAAGGCGATTCACAGTTTTCAAGTCAATTTGTAATCTGTTCCTATGAAAAAGTAGAAATATCTACTCCCTCATATTAAAGGTAAATCACAGATATGTCAGCTTGCACAAAGACGTACACCTACAACATGCAGGGCAATGAAACAAGCAAAACGGCAGTGACAGGTCAGAGCGCGTGAAAGAAACAGCACAGACGTACAACCGAAACAACACGGAGAAATAAAACACGCGAATGCAGAGTAAAGCCACACTCGGCACGCCGAACACAAACACAGCATCCGTCTCTGTCCGTGCAGAGTGACAGGCTGCTGATGGAGAAGGCAAAACATCAAAGAAGGAGTGCGACCTGGGACAACGGATCAACTCTTTGCATAATTATCAGACAGAGACACATCACACACAGCATGCTGCAAAAAACACAAATCAATGTCACGTGGACCACACGGTGACTTCGGGCACCCGAACAGCTTCAAGGCATTAATTCAACGTAGAACCCCCACAACACACATACCTGAATCACCATATCGAGAAGCCGACAAAAATTAACAAAAGATCCCAGCAATATACAACCTGATATCTGTGTCGTAATTTAGTATCGTTATTCTCTTTACAAAAGCAACATTCAACTAGATTCTAGCATGTATTTCTTTCATATAGTTTTTTTTTTTTTTTTTGCAATACCACTAGTGTTCACGTGCTTAATTAGTCTAGCACATAGAATGAGTAAAGCGTTGGGGACCGCATATTGTTACTAAAGCGCTAAAAAGTAGGCGCGAGATAGCCACCTCTCCTGCTGTGTGACGCGCCAAAATGATGCGGTGACGTCACGCGCATCCTTCCGGTTGTATTGTTTACATCTTTCTGCCCATGTAATTGTAATGAAACACACGACGAGATTATTTAGCGCGATTAATTCGACCACCGCGCAAAGCCTTACATGTATATGTGGCCATTATACATAGAATTTCTCCATTCACACGGTTATTTTCTCCAAGTCATTAATTTCCTTTTACCTTCTTCCAGTTTGTCGGATTATATGCTTTTACCGTTTTCTCGCACACATTATTTTAAACGCGACAGAATACATAAATAGATGTAAACTCTGCGTGCGTGCTTTTCACACAGAAATATTTAACAAATATCTATATCCCAACAGCAGTACTCAGAAATTAAAGTCGGATTTTAAAAGAAATCCCGCGTGTAAATCTAAAAAAAAAAAACTGACACGAAGAGAAAACAAACAGATTATTCGAACCAGTAAAAAAAATTCTAGAGGAAGCCATGGAACGACCTTTCCCCTGGGTGAGGTTTTATTTATTTACCAATTCGACGCCATGAAAGGTACCGACCCAAATTCGACAATTTTCGTGTGACCGAAGATTGGGCACTCATGGAATGGGGGCGCACCTGGAGAGATTTATCGTGTATTTGTTCTGATTTTTAAACGCCACTAGTAACATGGATTGGGTTTGTGAAGGGCTGTGGAGATCGGTACTGCTAATCATTGTGATTGGAAACTACACTGAATGTGTATCAGGCACGCTGATTGATATTAACAAGATGGCTGGATCTTAAATATCTGACCTTTACGCTTTAATAGTATTAATACTCTTATTTAACCCCATTTAACATTCATTTCGTAGGGCTGTCGGCCCCAGTGGGTACTGGCACCCTGTAGTGACCGGTCTACAGCCCGCCTCGAACAACCCAATATTTGTAATTCCGTCTGCGTCTCCCGCATTCCCGAAAGAGCTGCCTATGAGACAAAGTAGGAGCCCCGGCCTGGGTGTCTGCAGAGAGGGTCTCTTCAGAGCAGCAAGAGAGCCCAGAAGAAGGAGTCTGAGGGGATTTGGTGGAGGGGGTTGCTGTTCTGAGGGGGCTGGAGAGAGGAGAGGCCTGCGGGGGAGGTGAGAGGAGGCAGAGGTCAGTGAGAATGGAGGGGAGAGGGAGCTGAGAGAGGGGAGAGGGAGTCTAGGTGTGCGCGTGAGTGTATGTGTGCGCATTCTCACGTCATTTCGTCACACCCGTTTATTTTGTATTAAATTGTGTATAGTCCTCCATGTCCGATTATACCATCTCGGAGTTCTGCTGACAATTACAAATTTATCCTGAGATACCCTGTTGGGAAAAGACCCCTCCCCGTCCCAGGAGGGGCCAGTACCCATCTCTCTGCCGCTCCCTGTGCCCCTCCTGGCAGGACCTCCAAGGAATGGCACGCCGGGCGCAATCCAGGGCATCAACAGAACCATAAACTCTTTAAAGCCCCTGCTTGGCCGATGACTCTTAACAATTGTGTCATAAAATAAACGGGTCTGTTGTAAACATTAACTGGAGAGCCAAACATGCAGTGTTTACCTCTGCTGTCCGAGAGGGCATGCCCGTGAGGTCTGTGTACAGGATCACACAGAGAGGCTCACAGATCGCCCAACCTCAAAAGCACGACACGGACTGGGCCCAGCGGACTCTGGGATGGGGTGCGGTGGGGTGCATGCACTGATACACAATATCAACTACATTTTTTTCTGATAATTCTTATGTTCACCCTCTTGTTCGACAGTTGCGCCAGGAACTAATATCTGGTGCACTAAAGTGACAAACGTGACCGCACATGCTACGACTACAAAAACAAAAAAAACGAGAGAGTGATGTACACACCGTGCTCCACATGATACAGCAGCTTATCGGTTGTAATAAACGCGTTTTGTGGGTTCACAATCTAGAATCTATTGCCTTGGAGGGGACGGGAGCTGCATTAAGCCATTTGCATTACTGCACTGTATTCCTGCGTGTAGCAGGACACAGGTTTTACAAGTACTTTCGTTGTCCGATACGCAAGGACGATAGGCCAAGACATCTAATGCCGGCTTCACCACATGCCCCCGATGTGTGTGACTGGGGGCGTGCATGTGTGTGTATCATTTCCCGAGAAAACGAGTTCACACCTTGTTTTCCTGTTGGCTAGAAATAAAAATTGACTAGCTGAAGTTTACTAGGGCCCTGCTAAAAATACACACGTACCGTGCACAACATAAGTCATCGAAGGTGGGCAGCCGAAGTCTCTTCCATGCAGCCCTGCCCATGCACCCCACCCCCGCTGCATGTGCGAAAAGAGGTCGAAATGCACAAAAAATACTAGTGGAAGTGTAACTGCATGTGGAGGTGCACATAGGGGAGGATTCTGGGAAGGTGATGAGGGGTAGAAAAATAAATACACAAGCAAATTAAATCAAGAGGCACATAACCCTTTCAACAAAAAATCAAGGAAGTGTGACTCCGTTCCCATTAGTTGCAGCTGATTTCAACCTCCATATATGTGACGGGCATAGGGGCATCGTGTTAGTTCACTTTGACAGTTACTGAAAGTTTAGCCCTCCACTCTAGATCCCACCCACACCTTGCAACCCAGAACCCCGAGCACTAGGGGTTGGTCGGTTCCGAGAGGGTGCGTTTCTAGGCCTCAGGCCCCACAAGACAACGATCTCAAACCCCGGTGAGCCCCGAGCTCCGACTGAGGGTGATGGAGGGGGTCGTGGCTTGGTTCCGAGTCCCGTGAATCCCTCAGGTAACGGCCATTTGGGAGGAGGAAGGGCAGGAAACGTGTTAATGACGCTTGCTACCACCACAAGCTGGTTGCCACGTTCATTTAAGTAATTCTGCTCTGCGTTGGTGCAGTTCGGCAGAGCTTCCCGCCGGAAGCCCCATCTGCTTCCTACAAAGATCACCCAACTATGATAACCGGGGGTCCTTTATGTGCGACGGACTGTGGGGGGCTTAAAAGGCGAGCTCACGCCACTAGCCCACTGCGCCCTCCACCCTCGCCTCCACTATCTACCCTCGGACTCCTGTCATTCATTAAGCTATTTCCAATCGGCCCAGAGAGGAGCCGGTGTGTCTGGGCTCAGACCGCTCCAGAATCCAGCTAATCTCACCTCTCAATAAAACTTCGGCTCAGAGGTGCGGGGGAGGGCTGTTTACATTCAGGTAGACGTACAGGGCCTTTATTAATGACGTCTGTGGCAGTTGGAAAATTGTGGCATCTCGTTTGTGGAGAGTTATTGGGAAGCACTCCAGATTTCACAATTATGTTATGTTATTTCCCCCCCCCCAAAAAACAGAAATTCACTTAAAAAAACAAAGTTTACATGGGGGTTATAGTTAGGCTCACATTTAAAATGTATCAAACCATAGAAATTCACTGGTTACCTCAAGTAACTATAACTCGAGCCCTAACGTAACTATAACTCACGCCCTCACCGTGCATTGCTAATTACCCCACAAAATTACAGCACTCCTCACATCCTGGACAACATCATTAATAATGTCACTGTAACATCTGTAGTAAAATTATTGATCAGATAACTAACTGCATGGCGGAGCGCGAGTTATAGTTACTTGAGATAACTCTAACTGGTGAATTTAAATGGTTTGAAACTTTTAAAATGTGAGCCTAACTATAACGGCCCTGTAACGTTTGGTTTTTAATGTGCAATTCTATGCTTTTGATTTTTTTTTCCCTAACTATAACGTCCCTGTAACCTCTGGTTTTTCAGTGAATTTCTATGTTTTTTTACCATATAGTCATTTTCATAACTATACGTTAATCCAACCATCACAGGGGCCCAAGCCATGTGACCTTGGTGCCCCCCAGGGCACCCATTCTCAGTGTTGGGGACAGTGAGGGGAGCCTGAAGGCCCCCGCGGTCTCAGCTGGCTCCTCACCTCATGCGGAAAAAAACATTGCTGTCACAGCTCATTCTCCCTCTAAAGCAGCTCCCTCTCTGTGAAAGCAATGTTTCCTTTGACTTCCTACCTTTATCTCTGCATCTTACAAAGAGCGGGAGTCCTTGCTTGTTTTTTTCAAAAAGTTTGCTGTGTACTTGTGTCTCTGTTACGAATTCACAGCAAAAACTTTTTTTAAATGCTTTTTAGCTCTTTTGGCGGTGGGGGGGTGGGTGAGGGTGGTGTGTCCACCACCCCTAAAGCTAAGGGGTCAGGGTGTCCGTACCGTGGCCCCTTTTCTTAATTTTTTAAGTTTTTTCTGGGACTCAGCTGAAGCAGAGTCCCAAGATGGCTACCAACACTTCCTTGTTGAAGTGTTGGCACCCAACCAGATCTCAGCACGAGATAGGGAGCACTGGCGAATCCTTCGTGTCCCTATATATACAAATTTGGATTTTCTTTAATTTCTCTAAAACTACTGAACGGATTTTACACCAGATTATAAAAAGGACGTCTTCTGGTCCAAGAGCTAATTTTCAACCAAGTTTGCTGTAAATCCGTCCAATGGTTTTGACGCTATCGCTGTTCAAAATCCCTATGGTAAAATGAATGGGGCAAACACATTTTGAGACCCCTACTTTTTCTCCACCTCCGCTTGACGGATCACTCTGAAACTTTACAGACAGAAGCTGACATGACTGAATTTTTTTGGACAATTATTTGAAGATTCGTCAACCGGTGCCAAAGATATAGGTACGTAAAAAAACACTTTTTTCTAAAGGTTGTTATTATATAACCACGGACAAACATACCTGTACAAATATAGAGAGAGTGAGAGAAAACATAGCAGGTACCCGTAAAATAAGGTCCCATAAACTGGATTGCCATTGAGGGTGTCTAGTGACTTCATAAACCACTAGGCCGAAAACCGAATGGATGATAAATGTCACCTGCACCCCTAAATAACAATTTAGGACCATATTATCCTAATCCATCATGTAATTTCTATATTGCACGTTTATTTTGGGATAATTAATTTGAAAAAGCTGACCTCTTGAAAAAACAATGAGCATGGATTGGAATTAGAATGATTAGGCTTTGCTTAGCTTTCATAAATACATTGGACAATAAAACAATGGACAGTGGTGAGGGCCATTTGATTGATGCAATCCCTTGCCTGCAGTGTTTACCTCTTCATTAGCACAATTTGCATATTTTACACAAAAGATGTGTAACTCGAATGGATGAAAATACTGCAGAAAATGTGCTGCATGATTTGCATTCTTTGCTGCATAAGATAACCTCGCCACATAATTTGGTCCTCAATGCCACATAAAACTAGTTGCCCTGAAAATGGTAAAGTTCTGCAGGGTGGTTTGCAGGCTGTCATTATGATGATGAAATCCATATTTCACAGGGAGCCATTTAATATGTATTGTATTTCATAATTCCTAGTGACATTTTTTTATACCTCTACCTTTTGTGTTCTAAAAGTACCCAAACAACATACATATGTGAAATAAACTGAAAAAGGAATAATGCATTTCACAAAACTGGCAATAAAGAGCATAAAATGCTATAAATGTTAGAAACATAAGTATTCAAAACCAGGACCACAATAGTCTGCAGTGGGATACAATCTCATTAAATAGCTTTGTTAGGATGGGATCACTCAAATGTGAGAAACAAGAGGGTTAGTTAATGCTGCTGCCCTAACATGGAATTTAATAATTTTATCTTTGATGTGACGCAATAAATGTGTGAATGTGTAGTTTGATATTCTTTTATTGGTTCACATTAACACACAAATACACGCACATACAATGTGTATGTGTGCCTGGGTGTACACCTACGCACACGTAGCATTATGGCATCGAAGAGTAACATAAAACTAACGTACAGCATTATCACTAGGGCTTAATGCATACATTACCTATTATATTTTTATTACACTACATGTAAAATCAAAGTCTAGGCTTCCGGTTGAAAACCATCATATGTGGGAACTATGACCTTACAGTATAGTTTATGAATATGACATCAGTGATTTAAATGGGCAGGTACTGTCCGGTACTAAGTACCTGCACTTCTTTTTTTAATTTGAAAGGGACAGTACTAGCGCTTCTCAGCACTGCTGCAAACACCAGGTACTCTAAAGCTTGATTACCTGCATTTTTATATTTAGATTTAAAACACAGATGACAGTTTTCGGAAATACAATGTTTTTGAGCCACTGTTGTTTGTGCAGTAGCTATACGCAAACGTGTAATGTACATATGTATAAAATGAGCCCCTGCCCTATAGGTAGTAAAATAAAGCAAAGATCGGGGTTCCGTTGCCCCCCCTCATGCCTCTGGGCCCCAGTTCCACTGCACGTCTTGCACCCTTGGTAGCTACACCTCTGCTGGGGTCTTATCAAACAGTTTAGCAGGCACAGAGCAGAGCACCTCTGTTTACGGTGTTTAAAACGCGTGCATTTAACTTGCAATTTCTCGACTTGGTCATGAACCGCAGAAAGCACAGTTCAGAAACAGTAGTGATTGCATCTGTTTCAGAACTTTGCTGTTTGCAGCTAATAGACTGAATTGCACCTAGTCTAACACTACAAAGTCACCAAAAAAAAATCAGGTTCTAGGCTCGCATCTGTTTATGATATAGCCACGACTGGTCAAACTGCACAAGGTCATGGACTTTAACGGGATCCACTTTTCTTACGGTGACCAGGAATCCCGAATTTGCCGGGACACTGCCGGTTTTTCAGCAACTCTCCAGGCATAATTCAGCACATTTTGCTCATGTCCCAGTTTTAATAAAGGGTCGATTCAGAACAGAGGAAAAAACTTTTTTATGTGCTCCAAAGCAGGACCATTTTGCAGCTAATATCAGAAAGCAATTTCATTAACAGATAACAGTGTGTTTAAAAATTGCCCTTTTTCTATTTCCTTAGTACCACGCAGTGCCTGAATGGAAAAAAATAGAAGTGCAGGTACTCCCTATCAGAGTATCTGCTTGTTTCTGAGAAGTGCCGGTACTCTCCTATGAAAAGTATTACGTTTTTCTTGAGAAGTGCAGGTGCTCTCCCTCTCAAAATAAAAAGTGCCGGTACTTAGCACCTGAGAGTACCGGTCATTTAAAGCACGGGTACCACGTCTTTTTTTTTATTTTACAATGAGCAAAACTGTAGTCCTTCTTCTATATTAGTGAAATGTCCTTGCGGTATACCAGTCCTGGCGCAGAGTTCTGTCCTCCCTCACTCAGTGGGGCTGTGCTGGCCACTCATCCTCACTAGTTCTCCACTCACTGCTCAGGTGAGCTGCAGCGCCGATTCGGCTCACGCATTAGCTATGCGGTCTGAATCCTTCAAATCCCACTCCTGTGGTCTCCTAAAAATCGGAGTCTGTGTATCCCCGGCAACGCACCTCGCCCCCCCCCCCCCCCCCCGCAGCAGGTGGCATTGCACTCTGTGGGGGCAGCGGCTTGACCCTCAGGCCCAGGAGTGACTCTTCAGAGAACACTCCCAGGGCGTCCCGCGCTAACCTGAAGGAGACCAGCAGTTCCCTACTGGTGAGAGTGCAGCAAGGGCAGTGGCACCAGGGTCTGATGACCGCCTGCACCCTGGCTAGATTTTAGCACTTAACCAGGCACAGGGAACCCCATTTTGTTGCTTGCTGTCCTGTGTCGCCTTCCTTTCTGCGCCACTCACTGCTGACAGACTCGAGTCACCAAAGGGCATCACCGGCTAACATTAATGAGGCCTGGTTCATGTCGGGGGCAGACTCACAGGGCGCCCGCAGGGTGTTAGACTCACAGGGGGCGCGGGTGGCCACAAAAGGACCTACCAACAGGAAGGAGCCCACAGTGCAAGGTGGCCCCAGACTCACTTTGAACACACAGGGCACCGTATGCTAACGTGATGGTGGTGGCCAGCGCTGGGAGTTATAAGGGCCATAGCTGCCGACCTTGGAGTTGGGAAACCAGGCTCGAGCCTCGGCGTCGGCTCAACATCCTGTGAATCTAGGCAAATCCTTTACCATCCCCGCGCCTACCAAAAATGAGTGTGTACTTGTGTAATACAGCTGGTGCTCGTGTAAAGCGTTAATATAATTTCAGGTATTGTTCGCGCTCTATAAAGCTGCCAAAAAAATAACCTCACAGTTGAGACCGCGGCCAGCACTGCCGACTGAAGGAAACCTGTAGTTCTCGGCGGTGGCGGGCTCACACGTGACCCCACAGGATATTAACACAACAAACGTCGTTTAGACGCAACTTATTTCAGAGCCGTTCAAAGTGCCAGTTTACATTTGTAGTATATGCGTTGTCCCCGTCGGACGAGCAACAAAAGCCTGGATTGGAATGTGAGCCACAGATATCAGTGACAGAGCTAATTCGAGCATTTGTGCTGTTTATATTTGTTAGCAGCCGTAAGAAAAAATGTTTTCTTTTACAGTATTTTTTAACTTTATAAAATACTTTACACTATTTGATTCGTTATGCTGTATGTGACTTAGGCCATATCACACTTAGCCAGAGAGAGGTTTTAAAGGCCCGAAATCCAGTGAGCTAATCATCGCCTCTTTGGGTGACAGGTTTGGAGAGGGGGTGGGGGTTAAATGCTTTTAAATAGGCTGCATAATAAATCCTACATGGAACACGGTGAGAATCAAATGACCTTTTTCAGCAAAGTGATTTTTTGTACATTTTATGAGTCGTTGTGAGATCATTATCAACGAAGAAGTTAAATCCCCCCCCCTGGTTTAGTACTGTATTTCACCACGGATGTCAAAGTAACTCGTGAGTGGCATACACTGCAGAGTTTAAAGTGACTACCTGAAGTCACAGTGCCCGTTGACGTTAAAATGATTTTGAGGTCAGTGTTACTTGTGAAGTCACAGTCTCGAGGCCGCAGCCACGACTTAGGTCAAATCCACCAGTAATTTCAGTTACTGGTGATGTCACAGTCATTTTTGAGAACTGTACTGTACACTGAGCAGCTGTTTAATAAAAAGCTTTTTTAAAACTACAAGCAATTGTGGGGCGTAATTATTGGTGAGTTTACTGGCTATAATGACCTGAGCCTAGATTGCTGCCTCGTTGTGGGCAGCTGAGTGACATCCCCCGATTTACTTTTAGACTCTTCTAAATTGAATGAAGGCGCTACATCACAAAGCAAAAATAACATATTTTCAAAGTGCATTATACAGCGATAGAAGACAGTTTAATGATCAGGTCGCTCCTCTCTCACGGTTAATATTTGACGTTCGCTCCTGGAAGGTGCCATCAGGGCGCCCCGATTGTCAGTGAGCACAAGGAGGCGCAGATCGCCCCGCAGGGGGGCTGCTCGTGTGAAAACTCAAATAGTCCAGGAAGTTCTTCCTTTTAACGTGACAGCAGCTCGGCCTTCATCGCACCCGGGCAAGGGTTAAGGGGCAAACGACCAGCCTGTGCTGTGGTGGGAGGCCTTCACGCGGGACTAGGAGATATAAAGCCACCAATCCCTCAAACCTTTATCTCAGCCGCACGCAGAGAGGCGCCCTCCTCTAACCTCTAGGTGGTAGGGAGACTGCCTCCTCTCCAATCCATCAAACGCGTCTGGGCTGAGAGACAGGCACAGATAGGGAGAAGTGGGTCTCTTGGGTCCACCAGCACAGAATCCTTAAACCACGGTGTATGGCACAACACCCCTCCCCAACAACACACACTGGCAGCCTGGGCCTGTCATGGCGCCTGCGCGTCAGCTTTAAGAGCACCAGGTCACCGCCATCTTTCTATGGTAGTCAGAGCGCAAGTACATCGGGCGACCGTAAAGAGGCAGTATTAATTCAAGGGTGAACATGTAGAGTGAGTGAATATGATAGAGGTGCACGTGCGGAGAGAGTGTGGCTGTAGGGGAAAAGCAGAGGTACAAGAGATTGCAACTGTACGGGGATGCACATTTAAACAGTGCAGAAATGCACTGAGAAAATGCAAGGGAGCTAAAATGTAGAGAGGACGCGGGTGTATATTATTTTAAATGTAGAGCGATTCGGTCTGGCTAGGGTGTGCCAAATGAAGAAAGAAACATTTATAAATGGCTTACAGTTGTATAGGGACTGCAGCTGTACAAGAAGCGCAGATGTAGAGAGAATTACATTGAATAAGGGGGGGTCTAACTGAACAGATGGACGAAATGCAGGTAGGGAATATAATTATATAGGAGTTCCAATATATACTCGAGACAGGTGTATAGGGAGTGCACTGATAAGGGTAGTGCTGTTATAAAAGAAGTGCAATTATACAGGGGAAGGAATTTTGAGTGTAATTGCATAGGCGTAAACCTACAGGAGAAAGTAATTGCTTAGGAAGTGAAATTATATACAGAATTCAAGCATCGTTTTGGGCGAGATGAATAATTATTTATTATTTTATGTACTTATTCAACCTGTTTTTGAAGAGTCACTCACGCCGTCGACCTTCCACGGTAAGTAATTTTGCAGGACAGACCACTTTGCATATTAAACGTGGTAAAATCAAGACACCTGTCCGCGTTTCCCGTGCACGTTATACACGCACCAAAGAAAGACTGTGGCTTTGCTTTTGGGGCACAGCTGGTGTAAAGGGACAGGGGATTCGTGTCACGCACGCCCTGCCCTTGTGACCCTAACACCAGACATGGCTAGCAGCACTGGTACTTTCACAATCCCTGCAGTGAGGAGACCGTCTAGGAACAGAGAAGGAGGCGTTGAAGAGAAAGTGAAGAGGGCCCCGGATGAGAGGGGTCTGTAAAGTGTCTGTGGTAGACGGAGGGCCATTTTGACTCCAACTGCACACGGGCCTCTGTTAGGAAGGTCGCGCTATGCTGCAGGTGATCACTGTATAATGCGTTTTAGGCCAAACGTTGTCACTTTTCACCACGGATTCTGTGGTTCTGAGGAATGTCTGCAGTAGGCCTGAACGGGGCTCAGTCTCGAGGCCCCTGCACCCCTGGATTACTACACACAGGACACGCCATCGGCAGGGCGAGGGAGAGAGGCATGCAATGTGAGCTGGACGGGCACGTCCGAAGACACCATAGCAAAAGAGGGCATTAGGAGAGGAACAGGAGAAAGGGGAACACAGGTTATGGAACTTCGCGGGCACCATTAAACCGGAGCTATCCAACAAATGTTGGGTGTCTCCCAAAATTACCAACATGCAGGAGTACATTCTAAGCTAAACATTACCAGGAAATAAACCCCTACAGATTTGTGATAACCTGTCTCCAACTGAGTACCAGTGTTTGAAACCTTATAAATTCCAGTGAATAATTAATTTATCTAGGAATTTGCAGCTAACCATGCCAATGATTTATCTCCAAGGGTGCCAGGCAAAGAAAGACTAGATTGTACAAGGAAGCAAGAAACTTTATCTCCACTACTCACATTTGGGAATTAATTCATGGTTACACGTGGAATGCAGGGTTCATCACCACGTTAGCCCCCGAGCCACTCTAAATTGCTTTATAATTGTCTGGGCACCTCGGTTTTTTTCGCCTAGTTATCCAAATGTTGGTAAATGGTTATTTTAACAAAATGGGACAAAAAGGAAAAAGTATGCAGCACATTCTATGGCAGTGTAATCATCCATTTGTGCTAGAAACATTTTTGTGAAATCTGCAAATTATGCTGCAAACGTAACTCCAAATTTATGTGGTATAGGCTGCTGCCAGAGGACCACATAAATCCTTTGGTCCTCACTGTTGCCCATTGTTTTATGAACAATCGATGTGTTAAAGTAAACAGAAACATTTTAAATCCAATTAGCGCGTATTATTAGGAGCTCTTTGAAAAAACTGCTCTCTCAAGCTAACTACCCTATATAAACATGTAACATAAAAATATATAACAGTTAATATGTATAACATGGTCATACATTGCCGTCTCGGGGTTCTGGTAACATTTATAAACCACCATTCAATCATTCAGCCCATGTCACAAGACTGACTCTCACGAAGGCAAAACTGGACCTATATATAAATCTATATATATATATATATATATATATATATATATATATATATATATATATATATATATATATATATATATATTCCTTTCTAGATATATAAAGAGATATACTGTTACACTTCACACTTTTATTGTATGGCTGTCCTAACAGTAAGTCGAGTAAGGTCATAGCTGGCCAGTCTGTGGAAGGGGAGGGGGAAACTTTCATGCCATTGCAAATGTGGCTTTTCAGACACTTGGCAGCCCGACAGAAGACAAAGGCAAGATGAGCTTTCCTACTACAAAGTATTACAAAAGTGTTTACTTCCAGCCCGAGCTCAATGGAAGCGCTGATATTTTAGTACTTATCATGTGCAGTTGCCACTAACTGGTAAACCAAAAGTGACTTTAATTGTATAAGGTGTGTTATGCGGTGAAGTCTCCCCCACTCAGTGCTCCAAAGGAAGAAACCTCACCTAGTTCTACAAACATTTATAAGCAATCAAAACAAACAATAGCCTATACGAATGCCTCTTTAAAATGTAAATAACACTTAATAAATTGGAGGACGATTTGAACGTATGAGAAATGCAAAAAAACTCAAACCAGCAGATCCAATATCAAATGTTGAGGTACTTCACAAACAAAACATCCCTGTGCACCTCTCTGCACCTCAGTTTCGGTGTTATTATGATTTTTCATGATTTATATTGGCATTTGACACCTGACCATTATGAATGCAGCCAATGAGAAATGAGAAATCCGAGAGAAAGCCAAGACTCTAAGGCCATGCATATGGCAACATCACATACGTCTTGAAATGTACACGTCAAACCTGGCAGCATCTAGAAAGGGATTAAGGTTGCACATTTGGCTAGAAATAAGATGGCATGGCGCTTACCTCCACTGGGCCCTCGCACGGGCATGGGCGCCCGGTTCTGCAGGCTGTGCAGCATGGAGTTCTCAAAGTGCCCCGTGGGCCAGGCCGCGCTGAGCTGTGGGCCCATGTAGGAGGTGTAGGGGCTGGCATACGATCCATTGAGTGGCCTTGCCAACGAGCTGTACTGGTCCCTAGGGTTCACGCCCAAGCTGCCACCGTAGACTCCATCCCTGGAGGTGCCATTAGCCATGGGTGGGCTCGGGGAGTATGGGAAGCGGCCGGGGGCATGCGGGCTGGCACCGCTGCTGTAAGATGGGCTTTCGGAGACGTTCTGGGCCCAGCCACTGCCCGGGTGCCCAGACTGCGACACCCCGCTGCCTTGGAGGTAGTTGATGCTGGAAATCATGGAGCCCACGCGGGTGGTGGGCACGTAGACGGGTGAGCTGGCCGTGGAGTGCATGAAGGTGCCCCCAGAGCTGTCATAGCCGGCCGGGCCCTGGCCCGCTGAGATTGCCAGCGTCTGGTACATGTCCTCAGGCTGCTCGGGGTAGGGGCCCGCCCTGGGTCCCCGGCTGGACACGATCAACTTGTTGGTCTGGTCCAAGTCCGTGAAGAAGAGGATGTCTTCCGAGTTGAGAAAGCTGGAGTGGTGAGGAGCTCCAGGCCCAAAGTGGAGGTAAGGGGTGGTCGGGGTCCGAGCCTCTGCGGCAGGAGGTCGGGACCCCTCGGTGTCCAGCTGCGGGGTCCTAGAGGAGCTGGGGTCACCCTGGGAGCAGCAGGAGGAAGAGGACGGCGATGACGACGAGCGGTCCGGCTCTCGGCTGGTGGGCAGGTGGTGGTAGTAAGGGATGGCGGGGATCCTTTTCACCACGGACCAGCTGGCTTCAGTGAGGTCCATCCAGCTCGAGGGTCGAAGAAGTGTGACAGCAGGCTGCCCCCTCAGTCCTAGAAATAAAACAGAGGAGAGGAACGTTAGCAGTGCACGCCAGGAAATCCTGCCGCCCTTCTGGTGCAGTCTAGGAATCAACCTCCCCCAGGTCATGCCCTTTTAATCCAGCGTGGAAACCCCACTCTCCAGGTAACCACACCTCTTTGCTGGTCGCACCGAAGTCCTCATGCCGGGACGGTACAGTGCCCGGTTTCCCAAAAGCCACAGACATGTCATCAAGCTGCGGCGTCACAGAGTATAGCACCCCAGGCTTAGACAAATGTCGGCCCTAATGAGCTTCATCCACACTGGTGTAAACAAAAGGCCACTTTAATCAGGTCTGTCTCCCCTTCTGGGCCGGGGTTAATGAGATCAGGCGGGAAGGGGTCATTAACAGCCCCGCACAGGCATGGCCTGACAATGGGCGCCGCACCCGGGCCACCCCTATCCTCTCCAAACATGAAGAGGTGTGCGCTCTCAAACCTGCCCTGTGCCCTCTGTGACCCCCCCCCCCCCCCCCCAATGATTAGGGAGTAGACTCCCTCGGTTTAGCCAAAAATGTTAAGAATTCAAACATTTTGTGATCTCCTTCATTCCTGTTTTAAGAGACAAATAGAAGCCCCTCTCTGTGTGATCCAAAAGTCCCTTCCAAATTGTAAGAACGTCTCATATCAAAGGTGCAGCAGGTGCAGTGGCAACGGGCCTCGCATTGCTCTCCAGTTATGGACGTCGTTTGCTTCCGTACCTGGAACTAGGAGGGTGGGGGGAGTTAACATTATTGCATTAGGATTCGTGGTTCCTTTCCAAGTCTTACACTAACCTGCAGAAATGAAGTCTGCATTCTGTCCTAGAGCCGCCCCAACTCCTGTTTTCCCTGTTTATTGAACTGGAAGGGCCTTGTTTTAATTCCTGTCTGAAAAATGATCCAATTGTATTAATGCATGGGAATGTTAGGGCACAGCAGTCGCCCTCACCTCACCGGCAGAGCACAGAAACAACAAAGGCAGCGTGGATGTATGTGTTCCCGTTTCCTTCGGCCCCAGGAGGAAACATGGAGTCAGCTGAAAAGCTAGCACCGGTTTCCTTCCTCGCGGCCTGTGGCTCGGTCGTGGGGGCTGTGCCGGCGCCGAGAGACAGAAAGAGAAAGGCAGAGCTGGGAGGAAGTGTGTGTACCTTGGGTGGAAGCCGCCGTGCCAGCCCGCGCCGTGCACCCGGGGCCTCCCGGAAGGGTAACAGGCCCAGACCTCTGACTAACACACCTTGGAGAAGGCACCGCCAGGGCGGGGAGGGACGGGGGACGTGACGGCGGGCAGGAAGGTTTGGAGTTGGCAGGGTGGTGGGTGAGGGTCAGACCTGGCTTACAGCAGGGTGGTAGATGAGAGCAAGAGGGCCAGGGAGCAGGCAGGGGGTATGGCTGAATAAGGTAGAGGGTCTGAAAGGGGCATGGGTAGATTCAGGTGGATAGAGGGGGCAGGGATTGAGCAAGCCAGGCAGTTGGGTGGATATAGGGCAGTGTGTGCAGCAAGCGAGAGGGAAAACGTGTACAGACAGGGGTGAAGGGCCGAGGAAGGTTAGGCTGAGCAGCCCGACAGCACTTTGAGAGAATGACAGCTGGTATGACAGGAGTTAAACGCAGATAAGTGAAAAGCAGGCAGGGCAGAGGAAATATGGGCGAGCAACATGACAGCGGGCGGAACAGGACGTAAAGCAGGCAGGTTAGGGAGTTTGGGACAGCAAGGGGCAGAACAGCGGGTAGTTACGGGAGAAGAGCGGATTGGGGCAGGTAAGACTCGAGGTTAGAAGAATCAGTGGAAGTGAGTGAGAGCGAGAGTGAGTGAGAGAGGGCGGTGAACAGGGTGACAGCAGGCAGGGGCAAGGAGCAGGCAGGAGTGATGAAAGGTAAGGAGCAGTGCTGGGGGTAGAGCAATGGTGTGGGGGTGGGAGGTGGGCCTTGGAGATGCCATTCACATCTCGTAAGCGTTACACTATCTACCTCAAAACACTGATGCGCACAGAGGCGGGATGAGCCCGGGAGACAGATACTGGGCCATTGTGCCAAGTTTAAAGAAAGAGCCGGGCTAGTGACCCTGGTCCACCCCCTCCCCGCAGCCCCCGCCGCCCCATCCCTCTCACAGATAACCGCGAACACTGTTACCAGATAAAGCGCGGGGCGTGCAGTCCGTCCCCGGGGTAGAGTCCTGGAGATAAGGGCAGTAGCGGCCAGATACCCGCCCCTAGGAGCAGAGCTGGAGCGGGGCAGGCGGCGGGGCCATGGGCGCGGGCTCCGGGCTGCTGCGGGGGTCGTCCGGAGCGGAGAGCCGAGGGAGGCGGAGTGGGAGCGGGCGCTGCTGGCGGCGACTGACCGCCGAGGGGAAGGGAGCTCTGAGCCTGGGAGCAGCGGGAGGAGGAGGGAGAGGAGGGGAGAGGTGAGGAGAGGGTGGGGGGGCGGTGCCACGGAGGCGCCTCCCCTGCTCCTCCAGCCCGGCCGCCGCCGCACTGATTGGATTCCTCACTCAGGGGGTCCCCGGGGGTGCCAGCCTCCTCCACACCTCTCGCAGCCGCAGACAGGCCCGAGGCCTCGGGGGCCCTGAGAGCCCGCGGGCCAGTGGTGAGAGAGTTCATCGGAGGGGTAACCAGGGTCACACGAGGGGACAGGAGGCGCGCCAGGCGCTGACACTCTCTCCTAGGTCTGGAGTTCTGCTCTAAGAACTGTCGCGATCTGCCGAGACCAAAGACCCTTTTATGTTCATTGGGGCAAATTAACATTTTGGCTTAAATGCAATGTCAATGACAAGAAGTTCAAAGTCACACTTAACAGATTATATTCACTAGCAATTAAAAAAACACATTAATTAGAGAAACAGCGCATACACTTTGAGTAATTGCCAACGGTTTCTATTGTACCTAGTTGTAGCAAGTAGGGATTTGGTCAATGAACTGCGCCCTTTGGCCAAAATCGTAGACTATTTTACCAGCTACACAAAATACCAACTGAAGGCAATAGGTATTTATTAATTAATTTATTCTATTTTTCTATTTTTATATAGCGTGAACTTGGCCCGGGGGCATCGGAGAGCTTTAGAAGCAGAATGCAGATAACAATCGACGTAAAAACAACAAGGAAGCAGTAAAGAATATCCTAGACCTAGCAGTTGGCATCAGGGGAGGAAGGTCAGACAGATTGTGTGTGGGCAGATAAAACAAGTCAAACGGGGATGAGAAGACGTGATCATACCTCCGGCCAAAGTCTCTCAAATAGGAGGGGGGGATAGTGATCATTTTAAAACTTGGCAATGCTCCAGGATGTGCAAAGAATTGCTGGGAGTGAGTTTCAGATCCTTGTCGATCTGCCAGAGAATGCTTGTTTCATAAAATATTCTTAACTGAATGTAGGAGCTTCCAGGGGGAGATGCCATCGGGCACCGTGAACAGGTCAACTACAGTGGGCGGAGATTTTCTCTATAATAGCTCAGGACTTGTCCAAAGATCTGTGTGGGAATAATTCAACCAAAACCTCCATTAGTAATTGGTCAACTGGAATTCCCAAAGGGAACCTATAACCTACACGTATTGCTGTTTGTATGAGCTCCTTTCACAGTGATGAACTCGGGATCAAGGCTTATTAACTGCATAATATGTGAATGAGAGCCATGCATAAAGTTTTTAAGGTCGATAAATGCAGGGGTTTACAAGAGGGATTTTTAGGATTTTAACTTCATCCTTAAAAAAACAACCTGTTACATTTATTCCAAGAAGCATTTCAAACTTGCCTTTCTTGGTACCATAAATTATGCTATTTTCCAGCTTTCCACACTCGCCACTGAACATGTGGTGTACCTAAGGGTCACACGTTTGAACCCTCTGGGAGGTGATGTTCAGCGTTCCATCAGTCTAAGATTGATACATTGAGTACCAGATGAAATTATTTACAATTGTAGTACAACATCAGACTGAGCAAAATATAAGTGTCATACCTAAGATTTTACACTGCATAGGTGTTGGTGGTATTGGTGCTGCGATTACCATTAATTCCACTTTCTGTGTCATCTTAGGTCAGGCTCTTGCTAGTCTCTTTTGGCCTGTCCACCATGTATATATATATATATATATATATATATATATATATATATATATATATATATATATATAAATATTTTAGATCTGAGTGGTACATTTTTACTATAGATAGATACATGCAGAGTGGACTGTGCTATTTATTGCCACTGCTCACGGTGAGCAGGTGCACTGACTCACCTGAGGCGAAGACTCCATTGACTCAAGGTGTTCCTCCGACCACTGTGATACGTAGTATATTACAACCTGAAATTTGGAGTATATGGTTCAAGTCATGTTCTTTTTTTAAAGTGTAAAGTTAGAAATGGGGGCATTCAATCAGAACAAAAAGGGGATAAATCTATTCAGACGGATAAAATCTCATAAAGTCCACCACTTGGTGCTGGAATAGTTTACAACCCCAGGGGATTTTTCCTAATTTCAAAATATTTTATTCACACAACAGGTAGGGGTAGTTCACTTGTACTGGCACACACACACACACATTTCTGTAGGTCCTACGTACATCCTTAGCAAAAACTCACTGGAGCCCTCCAGTTTGAAATTCAAAAGTGCTCAGTGTAATTAAATTCCATCTGTTTAAAAGGTACCATGTTAAAAACTATAATAACCAAAAATGAATGAGTTAAAAAAAGTTCACTTCATGGACCCAAAAATTGATCTGCCAATTCATGAATACTGATATAGTGACCAGAATACATGACATATATAGGTATAGGGGATAACTGGTAAGCGTGCAATAGGGTGCATTGCAGCCAAGAAGGGGTTCTGGTGCTATCATGTCAGGAGCTTGAAAGCTGAGTGGTATGGGAATGTCACCATAATTTTAAGAAGAGAGTGTTGGACCATATTAAGGATGTTTCTAGTTATTTATGATGTCCAGGTTAATTTGGGGGAAATGCCCTTGAAATAGCAGTTTTTTTTTTTTAACTGGTGAATGTTATAAAGAAAAAATGATGTGTTAGACTGACTGCATTCTCTGTAGTAATGGAGACAAGAAATATTTAATTATGTATTCACAAATGTAGAATTTTAGAAAAATCCATTTGCTTCGTTAAAAAACACATCTTTAGAAGAGGGAGATGGTTCAAGCTGTTCTTTTCAAGGTGCAACTAACAATGGTCGCTGATTGGAATTAAAGTGTTCACTTTTACCTTTCATGAGTTGAAAAGTTGATTAAACAATGGACCAAACGCTCTGGTTTGGGCTGTCGTTATAGTAAACATATTTCACATATATGTACACACACACGCATGCAGGCAAGCATGTATGTCTGAGATGAATGAGAGAGTGTTTGATTGACTACACGCCTATAAAAGCATACATGTGACAATGCTGGAAAATGTTTTTTTCTGTGGACTGCATGTTTTCAAAATTCTTTGCCAACTCTTGCATAGTTCATCATGCCAATGAAGTTCATATGAATGTATCTTCTTATAAATGCCCAGTGGACTGGCCTGTGCCGCCGGAGCATGGGCACAGGTGGTGGCTGGTACCCTCCCTGTTGACCCTCTGGCCAGGGCACTGCAACCCCTCTGTGGGGCTGGAGCCAGGTCGAGCTGACACTCAAGGCCTTACACTGTGTGCTCTTGTGCACACCTCAACATTGCATATATCAAGTGCTTCTCTCAAAGCATATAATATGAAAGTCAGTGTCGGGTGGGCGGGAGAGGTGAGGACTGGCAGCCCTGGCTGCCACTCCCGTGAGTGAGCACTGAGCCACCCCTGCTCACTCACCGACAGCTGCAATGTTACTGGTTATGTTCTATGCTTGAATGAGTTTCTAAAGCTCACTCCTTGCCCTCTGTGGTAAGGGCTGGTGTCCCCCTCCCTGGTGAGGATGGCAGCGTGTGACGTCACATGTGCCAAGCAGGGAACATGTTTGCCATCCTGTAGGATTCCATGGCGTGCAGTAGTGTGGACTCCAAGAAATGCTATATATTTTTTTTAATGGAAGGTCACTTTTATGACACAGTATAAAATGCACCGTCCGGGTAAAAGAAAGCGTGTGTCAAAAAGAAATTAAAGACCACATTGGTAATAAATTGTACGCGTGTTCTTTCTCCGAGCCCAGCTTTCAATCCAAGGAGCCCTCTGCACCCACTGAGAGCAGGCTCGGCCCCCCAAACATCGCACCTTGCAGCCGCGACGGGCTCTATTCATCCCATAGCCCAATATGCTTAGCGGTTTATTAAGAATTCCAGTCCCTTGGTCGAACAAGGTTTTTCACCGAGAAAAACGCCCCTAACGCAGTAGCGTGGAGACATACCAAAATGTGCAATTAATTATGAACATGATTACTAAATATTTTAACCGATACTAATCGCTCAATTAAAAATAAATTAAATCGTGCAGCCTCATAGAAAACTCCACCAGAAATAACCTGAAATGAAACCAAAATACAATTTCCAGGCAGGGTGTGACAACGTTGGCATGGCATTGGGGGGGGGGATGGGGGAGTGAGCGTGCTAAAATGAACATCCCTTTATTATCCGGGCTCTTCCACCCTAAACCCCAGGGCTGCCGTGACCGGGCCTGTGGATCGCAGGAAATGACGAAAGTGCCTGCCCAGCAGCATCCTATAGCCTCGCCGAGCTGGTGACGATAGTGAACTGGGAATGGTGGCTCCTTTCCGAGCAACCAGCCACCTACTCAGGGAGTACAATGGCTGACTGTCCCATAAGCTTGTGATGTGACACCTCTGGAGGGTGGCAGCGCTCGCTTAACCTGGGGTACCCGGAGGGGACGGTTCGTGCTCAGTGGAGACACCAGCCAACAGGTGGTCATCTCTTACGTAAACTAGTGGTGGAAGGGAACCCAGCGACACGCCCATGCCTATTCCACTGTAGATAACACGGACATACACATGCATGTACATCATCAGCCTAGAATCCCAGCTTGCACATTTAACCACCTGGTGTGACCCTCGTGTATCTGTGGGGTCAGTACCTGGAAACGTTAGATTGCAGTGAGTTCGGCCGGTCTGTTCATTTAAAACGGGGAAATGCTGATGGCTGTGGCCCCTCCGGGGTGTGCCAGGGGGTGAGGCGTGTGTGACCTGGTCAGGCACTCTAAAGTAGAAGGAAGGCCTCGATGTGCGGTTATCTCCCGTGTGTACACACTGATATCACCCTCGTGGGGAAGGGAGTAGAGAGCGGCTCCCGCGGGACGGGGCAGTGCAGGGCAGCCACCCTGGCTGTGAGCGGGGAGGTGCCCAGGGCGGCACGGCTGGGCACAGGCTCCCGGGACGCGCCTGGCGAGCTCCGAGGCTGGGTGGAGGGTCATCTCTTGGACTGGATGTAAGTTCGCCGCCCATCACCCACCCGACTCGGCTTCAGGACCGGGTGGAGGGTGACTTGATTCCCCTAGCGCGAGACCCCCTGGCACAGACAGGGTACCACAGCTGGCCGTGAGGTCCCTGGGCTCACCTGACACATACCCTCCATCCAGGGATGGCTGGAGGGTCCCCGGCACCACCATGATGCCTCGGCTCCCCGAGGTGCGTGGTGGCATGGGATGCATGGCACAGATCCCTTGGGTCCGGGGGCCGCGTCTCCCCGAGGTGCTGGTGGCATGGGATGCCTGGCACAGATCCCTTGGGTCCGGGGGCCGCGTCTCCCCGAGGTGCTTGGGGGCCTGGGATGCCTGGCACAGATCCCTTGGGTCCGGGGGCCGCGTCTCCCCGAGGTGCTTGGGGGCCTGGGATGCCTGGCACAGATCCCTTGGGTCCGGGGGCCGCGTCTCCCCGAGGTGCTGGTGGCATGGGATGCCTGGCACAGATCCCTTGGGTCCGGGGGGCGCGTCTCCCCGAGGTGCGTGGTGGCATGGGATGCCTGGCACAGATCCCATGGGTCCGGGGGCCGCGTCTCCCCGAGGTGCTTGGGGGCCTGGGATGCCTGGCACAGATCCCATGGGGCCGGGGGCCGCGGGTGACCCTGGCACCGATCCCGTCCCACTCCTTGGATCCATCGGACTCTCACACGCCTCTGCCTAGAGCAGTCCCGTCGCCGGCGGCCGCTTTACACAACTGCGGCGAATCGCTGACTTTAAAGCTGTTCCCTCTGAATCGCAATCGGGTAAATCCCATTTCGTTTCCCTCCGTGGAGCTGCTCATAAACCAGCCCCGGAGCCGGCGAAGTAACGAATGTGACGGACTCGAAGCGCCCAGACACCCGTGCGACAAGGAGCGCGTTTCACGTGTACGTATTCATGTGATGTGCGTGCAGAGCCGCAGTGAATGCACAATAGGAGAATTATAAAACGCAATGTGCCTTTCCTGGCATTTTGTATCATAAAAATGTCACTGTTAAATCGTAATGTAATTTACGTATTTTATCCTATCCCAACATATTACATTATAATGTGTTATGTAACATATTGTTTGTGATTTTGAGATACTTGCATTATATTTTTAAATGTAACTGTGTTTTATCACACACAGATATCTTAATCAATAATACCAAAATAAAAGCCTGCTTCTAATTTCCTTGTTAGTGTTAATATCTCTAGTCACTTGTAAAAAACGAAAAGACGCAGTGGTTCAACAGTACTAAGTTGTTACAAATGAGTTGTGACATCAATGTTGCCAGAAGCAGCAGCCCAGGTGAAAGACAAGCAACAGGAGCATTTTTCCAGCTGCATTTAGAGAACAAAAATAGGAACTGACTCTTCGTTGTACCTTCTCACCAAAAGGTAAGTGATCAGCAGGAGAGAGATTTTTCGGCAATTTTTTTAAAAAATCTTTTGCAGGGCATAGGCCATTACAAGAAATACAAACTGTATTTTTCTAAACAGTTTTTCTAATCGAACTTACATTAAACTGCCTCTAATATATTTTTGCAACAAATTACTATTTTTGGTGCGTCTAATTTCACATTAGAGATGTTGCCTTTATTTATTTGTTATGTCTGTAACAGCACGATCACCTTTCTATGAAGGAGCAAGACCCCCAAGATTGTGAAAAGAGGGATGTTAATCATGAATTATAAGGAACACAATACACTATACCCAATCTTTAAAAAAATGTATCTTAAAAAAATGCAAGTCACCTTGGAGTTTCATGACCTAATAACATCTTCTACACAGACTTGCAATATCCTTATAATGTACTCAGACCCCCTGAAAGTATGCAGTGTTACTACAGCAGTGTTGCCCCATAACTGTGGATTTGCTGCGTGTGGTGCGTACTCCGTCATGATCTGCATAATCTGTAGATTTTAACAAAAGAAGTTCTTTCTATCTCAAATAGATCAAAAGTTTGTAAAGTTGCTGCAATACGTGTTGGTGCGCAGTGGGAGGCCCTTATCAAAGAGGGACTGTCGCTTATTGCTGTATGTGAGGGGTAAATTGGCACCAATGGGGTGAAGCCTTTGCCCAGACAATATTAACCCATGTAAAGATGACTGACAAAATAATGAAGTAATATTTCCACGAAATGTGCCCCATTATGCTGCACAATTTGCATTTATTGTCACATTAATTAGTCCAGCCTGCGAATCATTTGGTGCTCTCCTGCCGCACAGGTCCAGTGGCACTGAATGTACTTTAGGGTTGTATTATATTATATTATATTATATTATATTATATTATATTATATTATATTATATTATATTATATTATATTATATTATATTATATTATATTATATTATGTATCAGATTATGCATTCCATTATAGTTATTATATTGCATCATATTTCTGTATCCGTTTACATTGTTACATTTTAATATTAAGCCCCTTAATGTTATGATGCAGTTCTGTGTTCTTTTGGAGTAACAATATTATATTTACATCAATGTAATATTTGATCGCATTCTGTATGGATTCCTACTATGTCTCGCAATGCCATGAAACATTATATGGGTTCAGATTCTATAATCTCATGCGATTTTATATATCGCCATGCAAAATGTATCACAAACGGGGCGACATTCCCGGAGCATTGCTGGATGGTGTCTGCTCAGAATCAAACACAGATGCCCAGCACTGAACTGAGCTGCTGCCTGAGATGTACATTATCCGAGGTGGGAGAAGCGAACATCTGAAGAAGGGACGGAGCCCCCGAGGGCCGGGCGTTCCTCTGGGGGCACTGGAGGTGAGGTGGAGTGAAGGGACAGACTCCCTCCTCGTCAGGCTCCGTCCCCTGCTGCACCTCTCCGAGGGATGGGCCTGCCCTGCGCCCCAGCCCCCCCCCCCCCCCGCTCACCCACGAAGGTCTGTCCAGGGCCCCTGGTGAGTGACGCCAGGAGACCCAGGTACCCACAGTCTGCGGCTAGAAGCTCTCTCCTGCCCCCACACGTCACTGCCCCGGCCTCCTGGAGGTGTCTATTAGAAGCCCCCCACCCACAACTCTCCGGCCACCCGCCCCCACTCCTCTCCCCTCGGTTTTACCCCACAGTCTGAGGCTAGAAGCTCTCTCCTGCCCCCAAACGTCACTGCCCCGGCCTCCCTGATGTGATTATTAGAAGCTCCCCACCCCACAACTCTCCGGCCACTCGCCCCCACTCGGTTTTACCCCACAGTCTGCGGCTAGAAACTCTCTCCTGCCCCAAGCTTCACTGCCCTGGCCTCCCTGATATGGTCATCGCGCCCCCTCGGAGCAGACCGTCCCACAGCGGATCCCAGGCCCCGAATACAGGTCTGCCCTGACCCCAGATGATTGATGCCGGGGCACCCCGTTTTTACCCAACAGTCTGCGGCCCGCAGCTCTCACCTACTCACCCCCACACACACAGCCCGGGCCTCCCTGATATCATTACCACGACCGTGAACTGCAGCCCCCAGCGAGAAGCCCCGAAATCCACTTACTGCGCCCTTTGTCGCTACGTCTCTGGCCTCATTTGGGAAAATTAGCGCTTTGTCTTCAATCAAAGGGACTCGAGGCGGAGACGGCAGCGCTGCGGGGGTCACCTCAACCCTAGCGGGAGCTGACGTGTGGATAGACAGCCCCAGTAGAGATGGGAGGGGCGAGAGGCCGCCGCAGTCATTTCCATATTTTAAATAAATATTACCCTAAAAATGTCCTGCACTCATGGTGGGTACGGAGCCCGCTTGTCACTGCGGGGTCTGCGCACTATTCTAACACGATTCTACGCATCCTTCCTTCTGAACCATTCCCGGCTTCATTCACTACGTGAAATAGGGTAACCGCTGAAGAAAGCCTTTATCTACACCCGAGCCTCGTGTGTGTCTGGGCTACTCTCGTTTCACGAATCCGAAAATAATAGAGGGCACTTCTGCAGGTCCCTCTTTTTATGTATTTATTTATTTATAAATGATACACTCTTTATTCATGCAGCGTAATGTTCACCTGTAAACCACTAAAGATCCTTCCTATGTATGGGACACATTATGCTACAAGAGTATATAAATTATGCAGCAAAATATGCAGTTTATTCTCTAGCAATATTATGTAAACCACTGGAGCTACAAATATTTTTGTGAAATTATGAAATCATGTGGCAAATTATATGGCAAATGCTGCAAGTTCTAAATGCAGATAAATGCTGCAGCCAAAAACATGCCAAAATTCACTGGTCCTCGCCATTGGTCATTGCCTCATCATCAAATAATTCCGGAATAGTAAATAAAATTAAAACTTTCGAATTCCAATCAGCGCTCACTGTTGGCTGCATTTTGAGAAAGCAACTTTTTCAATTTAGCTACCCTACAATATTCCTATATTATACCTTTAAAAATAAATAAAATAAAACATGCCATCTATCTGCTGGAGCAAGAGCAGTAGGACACAGAGATTCATCTATTCGTTCTTACTGAGCAAAGATCTTGGTCCAAATTTTTACCGTAAAACAGTGTCAGATACAAGAAATCCATGCTTACTATATTGCAGAGTCCATGTTACAATCATTGTGGAGTACAACATTGTCGGACTGATAGTCACAAGAAAGAAAAAACACAACAATCAAAAATGGAGAAACGCTGAGCGCAGGCTGTATATGTGTGTATATATATATATATATATATATATATATATATACTGCAAGCGAATGTGCCACAAGAAGGTGCCTAGCTACACATGATTTAAAGATCCCTGTCGCATAATTCAGGCCTCCTTAGTCACATAATCCTATTATCCCTGACCGCTGAATAGCTCTGAATAGTGGTTTGGTTTGGGGGGCAGTCGTTATATGATGAAGCCTATGTTTCACTGGAAACTGTCAAATATTTTCCATATTTCACGATTCCCTACGATATGTTTTTTAAGCACTGAGTTTTGAGCAATTAAAGTATCTAAACATTTATTGCATATGTCGTTTTTAAATAATTAACACTTAACAACTACTTTCTTGATATATATATATATATATCCCCTGGTTTATATTTTAGACTGTTGGAGTCGAATTATATTATTATTCACTGCTGCATCCCGTGAAAGTAAATACATCTGGCTTTCTTCCACCCGTGGTTCTCAAGTTATTTAAGAAGCAGAAAACATCGTGTCCGCGGCTTTCCCTTGTAACAATGTGTGAAAGGATGACAAGTGACTGAAACAGTGAACACGTTAGAAAGTGCAGCGCCGGGGAACAGACACAACGTCCGCAGGTCGCGGACAGTACACGGTATTTTGTTGAGGGATGAAACGGGTTCCCTGTAGTAGGTAGCGCCACTCCACTCTATGGCGCTTTTTAAATCATCGATCATGTGAAACCGACGCGGGGCATGCCGTCACGTATAAAAAGTAACCCTATGGTTGAAAAATGAAATAATGTAATACCTCAACTGCCATAAACCTCAAACTGTCCAGTTAAAAGAGACCCGCCAAACCATTAGATATTCCTTTGCAGTTCTCATAGCAATTACATACACAACATTTACAGTTAAAAATACATTTGACTGTGTGCATCACATCACGCCACACGTTTACAGTTTGTAAGCGCTGTAAATAACAGATTTTAAGATTATCAGATTTTGTCCCACTGATTTTATTTTACCAAGCAGGCATGCAAGGAAATCTGAGCTGACCTTAAACCACTCGACCCACGATCACCGCATGCCGCAGCAGCGAGCGTCAATCATGGAGTGATGTTTCATATGTTCCGAGCATTTGTTCACCTGCAGTAGGGCGGTACTATGGAAGAGACACCCTCACTGCAGGGCCATACCAATCAATGGCAGAGGTGTCATGCAAACATATAACCGCGTAACATAGAGTTTAAATACGCAGCATTACAGATGAAGACGTGTTGCTGTGCATATTGTTTGTATAGGTAGTATATACCTAAATTGAGAGGGGATCTATATTGGGTGTTGGATAATGGTGTAATATGGTCCTATATTGCCACTGAAGATTTCTCATAACATCATGAACCAGGAGGTTGAAGGCTGGGTGAATTGTAAATGTCACCAGACCCCCGCAAGGACAGTTCTGGGCCATGGTACCCACGTTATCTGTGACTATATTTTTCTTCATATTACATGTCAATTTCGGGGCAGCTAGCTTGAAAAAATGTGCTTTTTCAAATAGGGAAATGTTTATTCCAATCTGTAAATTCAATCTCGGACTATACTACTGGGTTGTCTGTAGAAAGAAGAGGAGAAATGCTTAATTATCTAATTTAAAATGTAGAATTTTGGGGAAAAAACACTGTTAAAGACACATTCATGGTGTAGAATTAAAATATTGTTGAAGCCAGTGGTGAAACAAAACATGAGGGCCCCACCTGCAAGATATGCTGAAGGGGCCACACACACTTACAACAGTAGAGGGTAAAGCACCCCCCTCTATTACGGGTAAGCCTGGGGAGGGAGGGTGCTGCACTACGGGGCTGCGGGGGCGTCTGTTAGGCCCCTGGTTGAAGCTTCTCTCTGCAAGGTACCACTAACAATGAACACTGATTTGATTTAGAATATTTAAGTTTTGTTTACCTTTCTTGAATAGAATGTTGAGTAAAATGGACAGTGATAACCTGTGCAGAGGGGTTCTCAGATGTCATTATGGTGATAAAACACATATTTCACAGGGACCGATGATTTCCTTTTCTATATTTTACTGCACTTGTATAATATTTTCAGTGTTTCATGGGTGTGTGAGACATATGGCTATTCTGTGTATGATGATTCTGGACAAAAAGATCAGTACATCCATTTAAAAAACTTTGGTTGCATTTAGACATACAGTACAAGTAAATGACAGGTCATGTATTGCTGCCTTTTAGGTGTAAATATATACCCTCCCAGATTGCTTTGCGAAAATAGAGCTCGGTTTTTGCAGGACAAAATGTCCACGATTTGCAGCACCGTCTCCCTTTCCTCCTCCTTTGCTGACTGGCTAGTCAGGATGAATTCCGTCTGTCGATTTCCCTTTGTTATCCTTGGATTCCACAATGAACTATATCGTTTCTATTACATCCGGTTCACCCGTCGATCCCTCTCTAGTACACGTTCACCATAAAATGTCTGATACAATTGGATAGGCTTTCCAAGAGGTCTGTAAAGTTTCTATTTCCAGGGCAACTGTTCTTTCAAACTACAAATATGTTCATGTTGCTCCCCTTCTAAAAAAAAAGTGCCAACAGTTTTAGTAACTATCGTTCCATATCTCTTGTTCCTTTTCCCATCAAAATTGTATAAAGAGATATCAATAGTCATAGTCATAACGATTTTCAAGAAACCAAAAATCGATGGGACTATAATCAATCAGTTTTCGTTGGCTGCAAAGTGCAGAATAAGCACCGATTGCCATATTAAATGACATAAGACACGGGGACACTGCGACGCTAGTTATATTAGCTCTATTGGTTGTGTTTGACAGTTTCACACCAAATTCGGATTTCTTCAGTGGGAGTGCAAGGCAATGCACTGGTCTGCAATGTTTAAACCTGGCTGACAGATGCCAATCTATCAAGACGTGTGTACATGCCAAATGAAAGGACGGCAGGGCAATGGTGGAAGATACGGCTGTCCCTAATGATGGTGTGCCCCGTGACTGTCCCAGGATGTGCCTGTGACAGAGGTAAGACACAGCAGTAGTGCTGAGTTTATGCTTAGCTAGCTTGGCTATTTGTCACTATTGTGGTCCTGAGCTTGCACTCAGGTAAGTCTCAGAGATCCTGATCTTGCGCTGCTGTAAGTCGCAGTAATGGACGTGTGGATTCTGACTTGGGTCCCTTGGTGTTGATAAGGCTTGGCGTATTTAGGTAACACACATTCATTGGCCTGGCCATTGGTGTACATCGAGGTAGCATCAATCACCGGTCCCTGGGCCAGGTGCGCATTGAGGTAAGTTCCAGTAGTTTTACTCGGGTGCTTCGAGCTAAGGACCTAGTAGCTTTAACTGTTTGCTCTCTGGGAAATCACAGGGGATACTGGTGCAATAGTGTACTCTCAGGTAAGTCCCCAACTGAGTGTACTCTGAGTGCACTCTTAGATAAGTCCTAGACTGAGTACATTTTCAGGTAAGCTCCAGAATAGAGTGTACGCTCAGGTAAGCCCCAGACTGACTGCACTCTCGGTAAGGCTCAGACTGGGTGTATTCTCATAAGTCCCAGACAGAGTGCAATCTCAGGTAAGTTCTAGACTGAGTGTACTCTAAGGTACGTTCCAGACTTAGTGCACTCTCGGTAAGACCGAGACTGATAAATCCCAGATTAGAATGCACTCTCAGGTAAATTCTAGACAGAGTGCGCTCTCAGGTAAGTCCCAAACTGAGTGTACTCTCTTCCAGATTGAGTATACTCTCAGGTAAATCCCAGACTCAGTGTACTCTCAGGTAAGTTCCAGATTGAGTTTACACACAAGTATATTCCATACTGTATGTACATTCAGATAAGCCCCAGATGGTACTGGTGAAGACGTGACGGAGTGTACTCTCAAGTTAGTCCCAAACTGAGTGTACTCAGTTAAGACCCAAATGGTGCTATTGCAGATGTCACGGACTGTAGTCTCAGATAAGTCCCAGACTGAGTGTACTCTCAGATAAGTTGCAGACGGTGCTTGTGCAGACATGACAGAGTGTACTCTCAGGTAAGTCCCACACTGACTGTACTCTCAGGTAAGTCCCAGTCTGAGTGTACTGTCAGGGTAAGCCCCAGTAGTGGCAGTGGGTGTCTTCTGATGCATGTCTTAGATAGGAGATGCTGGAATATGTTGTCAGGTTATTCCAGTGGTTTCTCCGTGTGCTCTTAGGTAAGTCTCAGTGCTTTTGCCGCGTGCCTTCTCAGGTAAGTCCCAGTTTGGCTGCTGTGTGCACTTTGATGTAAATGCTAAATGGTGCTATAAGTTTGGTGCATTGGTTTTGAAGCATACTGTCAAGTCCCAATTGTTCTGCTGAGTGTCATTTGAGGTAAGTCCCAGTAGTTCATGGGGGCCCTCTCAAGTAACTCTGAGTACTTTTGCTGGGTGCACTCAGAGTTTGTCTCAAAGGAACTGTTCCAGAGGAATGTACGTGGTGCTTTGCCGGGCCCCCTCTGAGATAGTTCAGTGGGTATCTGGGCTCATTCTGAGGTACGCACACACAGTGTGAGTGGAGGCAGCTAAAATGTGCCCGCATCTACAGAGACATGACCATTCTGAGCCAGTTCTTGAATGCTGTTTGACGACTTCCTGTGGAATCTAGACTCTACCACAGAATACGTTGTAATATGCATAGAGTGTACTGCAATAAAGGCCCTGGATCTGCCAGGCACAAACCTGTCTCATCTCACCTGATCCAATAATGACCCTATACGACACTGAAACATGTTGGGTGACCCATCTCACTACATGGCCCAAGACTATTGTTTGGTTGAGCCTAGGAGACAGTGGAGTTGGAAAAGACACAATGAGGGATTACCAAGAGCATAAAAGGGGTTGGAGCCCACCCATTGCTTACTATTGGTAGGCTTTACTATCACACTCATTTGCTTGATTTCTATTGGATGGCTTTCCTTGTTTCAGTCTGTCTATCTTGTGGTTGACCCTCCCTTGGAGTATAGCCTCTTTGCCACCTCTTTGATTGATTGGCTTCTGTGCTTCGTCTGCCTGCTTTTAGGGAACTACTTTGTACTTTTTGTTTAAGCACTCATGAGTGTACATGTGTTTTCCAGTTGTCTCCTTTATGTGCCTTCCCTTCCTTTCCTACCTTGCTCTTTTTCTTCCATATGCTCCTCTCCCCCACCTAAACTCCTGTTGCTCTATCCCATCTGAGTGCATCTCACCCCTGCACTCCACGGTGCTTTCTTTTACCCATGTGTTACTCCTTTTTCCTCATGTTCTCTCTCTCTCGTGTTGCTTCTCTCCCTGACCTCCTTGTTGCTTCTCTTACGGCTGTCATGTTGCCTCTCATATCATCATCATCACACACACACCTTTATTCGGCTATCAGACATGAAAGGGTAAAACATCAGAGTAATCATCTTCATAAAATATAAATAATTATATAAATACTATAAAAAATAGAAAAATAATTACATGAGTAGTAAATAATACTTCTAAAAAACCTTAAATTACAATCAGTTATCATCAGTCCTAACACTAAAAAGCCAAATGTTCCTATAGTTTGTGTCCTGCCCAAAGCATTATCAATGTCCCATGGGCTTTCAATAGATGGCTAGATAACCATTTTATAACAGTTAACGACTGTAAAAAGAAAAGAAGAAAAAAAAAAAAAACTCCATGAGTGAAAAAAATGGTCATTTTAAGTCTCACTTTGTGTAAATTGGCAGGTGATATATCCTAAGCATAATGTATATCCGGAGTCCATTAACTTGCAAGAGAGAGTTCCCATTTGCCATTTCAGGCATCATAAATTTATCTGTAGGGGTTTGTCGGGGTTAGAACACCTAAAGCCTCAGGCCCGCCTTGTCTCTGATAAATGAAATTGCTAAAAGAAATCAGCTTATACCAAAAACAACAAATGGAATGGTACTAGATCTCAAGAATCTAGCCGCTTCGTTATAGTTTCTGATTCCTACGTTCCTGCAGATAGGTCGAATCCATATTCTCCTTGATTTGTCATAGGCTTTGCAGGTTGAGAGAACATGATCCGCCGTTTCAGAGGTCTCCATATTACACAACCCACATGTCGCCTCATGTCTTCTCTCACTCTGGGGGCCCCATTTAGTAGTAAATGCCCTGACCTGGAGAATCCCATATCGAAACTTCATAAATAGTACTTTCGCTCGCCTGGGTTGGATTGTGTCTATCCATTCCTCAGCTCTCGGTTTTGGTTTAATATCCAAGAAACTTGAGGTCAGTCTACCTAGGTCCTTGCTGTGAAGGGGTCTGGTTAGAGAGAAGTCCCAATATATTTGCTTTAGTCAAATCTTGGATTGTGTTGTAAGTGTATGCGGTTCTTCCCAATAGGATTTCAGCCCTAGATTGTAGATCCAATGCCTTATGTGGTGGAGCCACGGAAGGGAGGCAGTCTTATCCAGGTCCATGATCTCAATTAGTACTTGCCTATATTGGATCAGTTCAGGAATTGTCCAAAGTCTACACCAGTAAAGCAATGGCCTCAGGGCTGCCAATTTGCCTATTTGTTTCATGTTAATGTCATAAATTAGAGGAATCAATGGAGTAGATGGAGGCAATCCCAATACCCCAATCATAAAATTGTTTTCCTGGGTTGCCAGCGGGGTTAAGTTTGTGATTCCCCAGAGTTCAGCACCACATAAGGCAGCAGTCTGCGCTTTGTACCTATAGATCTCAAACACTGGTGAAACTGTCCTGGATCTTGAGCTTTTGTAATTTTTGCTAATCGCCATGGAACTGTGGGCTAAGGAGATTGCAGCTTTGTTGACGTGCGGCGTCCATGACAACTTGGCGTCCAACAATATCCCTAGATAGTTAACGTTTTTTACTCGTTCCAATTCCTGCCCTCTAATCAGAATGTTTCTCTTGAGTGCTTTATGGGGGTTAACGGTCAGATATTTTGTCTTATTTGTGTTTATTTCTAGCCCCTTTCGAGCTACAGTATTCACTGAACTTCCCTAGTAGGGTTTGTAGACCCATGGGAGTTTGGGATATTAAGATGGTATCGTCTGCAAAAAGGAGGGCAGGAACTGGATCTCCATTTAGTCTTGGCGAGCCATGATTGCTCTGTTTTAGGTACTTTACCAGATCATTATTATATAATGAAAAGAGAGTTGGGGCAAGCACACAGCCCTGCCTCACCCCCCTCTTAATGGGTATTGGGTCTGTCAACTCTCCCTTTGGACCCCACCGAACCTTTGCAAATGTATTTTCGTGCAACCTCTCTATCTGGCGCAGGAGACTCCCCTGCCTCTCATATCAGTCCTCTGTGTTGCTTGACCACCCACCCGCTTCCACTCAAATTTTGTATTATTTTTTATAGCACTTCGGTGCTAACTTTTGAAAAGTGCTTTTATGCCACATATTATTCATTTGCCTATCCATCTTCTATTGGGAAATAAAAAGAAAAAAATGCCAGTTTTGTTTTGTAGGTGCATGCTCACGTGCTAAACACATACACAGGCTTACAAAATAATGTGGTGGCCACTTCATCACATCCTTTTTTTAACCGTGCTACACAGCAGCCACAATTCAGTACAGTATGGCTACGAACCATTGGCAAAGTCAATAGAACTCGCAGGCCCTCACCCCAACACCGGCCATGCGCAGAACAACAAATTAATTTTGTTGGAAGAAGTTTTATTTAACTTTTACTTGTTAATTCCATGACACACGTTTAGCCATAAATCACTTCAAGAAACTTCAAAACATATTTACAATAACATAACTGTATTCGTACATTTCAATCTGTAACCATAAATCATTGTGACAGGATCCCTTCCTGTCCTGAACCTCCATTGGACCACACAGGTGAACTGTACCTCACCTGTATCCCTGGGGGGGGCGGCTCCCCTGACTTCACCGTTCCTTGCCCACATGCTCAGGTTCTGCCCCCCTCTCCAAACACCAATCTGCCAAGGGGTGTAACGGGGCAGCCAGGAGTGGGAGCCCCATGGCCACCCCAGAGATCTGGGCTCCCTACCCTCTAATCTGGTGTGTACATCTGCAGGTTGGTCAGGACTTCAGGATCCTATCTCTGGTGTTATCCCAGGGCCCCAGCCTTGGGGACCCCTCTGTTGCTTCTGGTTACTTTAGTACTTCTTCTCCAACCTAAAAACAAGGGAGAGGGTGGGTGGGACAACAACGAGCCGTCTGGTCGTCCTCCGCCGTGCCACAACAAGGCCAAGCCTTTCTGGGGGGGGCGCTTAAGTAGCCCCCCACTGGCGTGCGGCGGTTGAGACCGGATCGGCGGCTGCAGCCGCAACGTTCTCTCTGAAATTTACTTCCGCCCCCACACCTCGCGAGGTGTGAGGGCGGAAGTACCTGGCCAGCCCGACACACAACTGGAAGTACCTGGCCAGCCCGACACACAACTAGTGCGGAGAGTCCGGCCCACGGCAGCCCCGATCACTAAGGGGCTACGCTCCCCCAATATTGGGGGGGTTGCTTTTCCATAAGCCGAATAGGCTAGATCTATTAGCTTTGCCAATGCTTGTTTATATTTTGTACCAAAAGTGAGAAAGAGTAAAGATACACCATGTGATAACCATGTGAATGAAGATGGTGTAGCGGTGCGCATGTATTCATGTAAATATACGTTGTATTTATGCTTGTTTTAATAACTATTCCTTAAGATTATGTACACTTCACAACTTTGTCAGAGTCCTATTTAAAGAACATAACACTTTTTGGCTGCTGTTCAGTACCAAAAGAATAAGCTGGTTGTTGTACAAAAAAAAACACTTTAAATGTGTCAAAGGCAAAATAAATGAAAAAACTTTTTTTTTATTTGGAATATTATTTGTATATCACATCAATATTTAAAACAGTTGTAATTGAGGTTAAAAAATACACTTTAAATGTATCAAAGGAATTCTAATTTTTTTTGGGGATATCCTGATTCCTCAGCTGCTGGCCCTCTATAAAGAAGTTGGACAGAAAGGTGCCTTTCCGCCAGAGATAGATACCGCTACGATTGTGGTGATTCCAAAAACACAGCCTCCATCCACATCATGTGCTGCTTATTGTCCAATCTCCCTCATCAACTGAGAGGTTAAGATCCTTGCAATCCTACTGGCTACTCATCTTAAGCACTTTCTTCACACCCTGTTCCACCCCGACCAATGTGGCTTCATGCCAACCCGCAGCACGAAGCTTTGCATCCGACGCCTCTATGTAGCCCTGGCCTACCATCATCTTCTACAGCCTGAATTAGCCCTGCTTTTTTTCAACTTTGAAAAGGCGTTTGATAAGGTAGACTGGGGATTTCTGAAGTCAGTGTTGGTACATGCTGGGATGAGACCCTGTTTTCATGGACTGGTGCAGGCCCTCTACTCTAATCCCACAGTAAGAGTCCAGATTAACGGTACCCTCTCACATGCCTTCCCTATGAGGCGAGGAACTAGACTGGGCTGCCTCCTGTCCCACCTCCTCTTCATGTGGAAATTGAGCCATTGGTGCACTTCATTCGCAGCGATGCCCAGCTGCGCGGATGGAGATGGGGGAAGGGCATGAGGACTGCCTAGCCTTATATGCGAACGACGTCCTTCTTTAGCTGACAGATCCTGAAAGAACTGGCCCTGGCCCTTGCTTCCTTCATATTCTTCGCTGCTTTGATAAAGCCTCTGCACCTTAAGAAGAACACCCTCAAGTCAATATTAGTGTCCCTGGCCCCGACCCAGGATTGCTTTGACTAGCAAAACAGAACTCCCATCCGTCGTCTTAGTTTCATATTCTTAGGTATCTGGGTGATGCTTCACCCCGACCTTAACTGGTCCCTACACCTTGAGCCCCTGACACAAAGGGCTAAAAATTATCTTCCTAAATGGCAATCCCTTCCGTTGAACGTCATGGGCCATATTGCATTGTACAAAATGATGATCCTGCCAAGGTTCCTGTACATGTTTCAAAATGTCCAACTCCTCATTGCACAGTCCTGATTTCAAGCCCCAGACAGGGCTGCCACCTCATTTCTGTGGCGTAGATCCAGTTCAGCCTCATCCACAGTCATTGCGAGCATGCCCCATATGGTGCAGTCCTGGGAATTACCAACCTACATCTTTATTATCTAGCCTCCCACCTTCTGGTGATCCATGATTGGCTCAGCAGAGGCTGGTCAGATCCTGCCTACCAGCTGGAACTATAATTTCTGGGATTCTTCCAAATACTAGCCATGGTGTACGGCTTCCCGATGCCCTATGATACTGCCCCAGTGATCAAAACGGTTCTACTGGTTGGGTCCCTTTGAGGATATCGATTGGAAGGACCCCTAGATGGCACCAAGGAATATTACCAACTCTTCCTGATTGCACATGATTCAAAAGTATTACCTCTTTGGCACCTAGCTCTCCCTGACCAGACTACACCATGCAGACCTCCTCCCTGAACTCACATGCCCCCATTGTGACGATGCCGCTGCTATTTCTACCATATGGTTTGGTTGTGCCCCCCGGATTCAAAGATTTTGGTCTACAGTAGTGGGCGAGCTAACTGAAGTGTTGGGGTGGGAGGTTCCACTATCTCCCATGATGATTGTACTGTGGATCCTGGACAGCGCTGGGGGTACGAGGGCTGACCGATCATTCCTGACCACAGCCCTGCTGGTTTTTAAGCGCGACATTACAGATCGCTGGAAGGCCCCCGCTACTCCAACCCTTTCACAATAGCATCAGGGGGTGAACTGGTGTGCACAGCAAGAGAGACCAGTCTACGAGGTCTGGGCCTTTTCGTAAGCATGGTTGAGTGTGGGGGAAATGGCTTGGACAAATATCTTAAGGTCCTAACTAGAGATAAAGTGGCTGTTGTTGTCCTGTGCTATTGTATCATGCTGATCAATCACCTGAGTTGTGCTCAGTTGACCAAAGCTGTGACGTTTCTCTGGTGTGCTGCCTATACATATTGCTGTTTTTTATGTGCAAAACATATTAAAATCTATTCATCAAAAAACTGTATCAAAGGAAACATAAATAAATCAAAGAGTCTATTTCATGCACTGTGATTCACACCCTAGTGGCTTTGGTGGTGCAGTGTGAGGTAAATCCCGGTAGTTTTGTCTGGTACACCCTGAGGTAAGTCCCAAACAGTTTTGTCAGGTACACCCTGAGGTAAATCCCAGTAGTTCTGTTTGGTACATCCTGAAGTAAGTCCCAGTAGTTGTGTCTGGTACACCCTGAGGTAAGTCCCAGTAGTTTTGTCTGGTACACCCTGAGGTAAGTCCCAGTAGTTTTGTCAGGTACACTCTGAGGTAAGTCCCAGTAGTTTTGTCAGGTACACCCTGACTGAGGTAAGTCCTAGTAGTTGTGTCTGGTATACCCTAAGGTAAGCCCCAATAGTCAGGTACCCCTTGAGGTAAGTCCCAGTAGTTTTGTCTGGTATACCTTGAGGTAAGTCCCAGTAGTTTTCCCAGTAGTTTTGTCAGGTACACTCTGAGGTAAGTCCAGGTAGTTTTGTCAGGTACACTCTGAGGTAAATCCCAGTAGTTTTGGCAGGTACAGTCTGAGGTAAATCCCAGTAGTTTTGTTTGGTACACTCTGAGGTAAATCCCAGTAGTTTCGTTTGGTACACCCTGACTGAGGTAAGTCCTGGTAGTTTTGTCTGGTATACCCTGAGATAAGTCCCAGTAGTTTTGTCAGGTACACTCTGAGGCAAATCCCAGTAGTTTTGTTTGGTACACTCTGAGGTAAATCCCAGTAGTTTTGTTTGGTACACCCTGACTGAGGTAAGTCCTAGTAGTTTTGTCTGGTATACCCTGAGGTAAGCCCCAGTAGTCGGGTACATCTTGAGTTAAGTCCCAGTAGTTTTGTCTGGCACACCTTGAGGTAAGTCCCAGTAGTTTTGTCAGGTACACTCTGAGGTAAGTCCCGGTAGTTTTGCCAGGTACACTCTGAGGTAAATCCCAGTAGTTTTGTTTGCTACACCCCGAGGTAAGTCCTAGTAGTTTTGTCTGGTACACCCTGAGGTAAGCCCCAATAGTTGGTCTGGTACACCCTGAGGTAAATCCCAGTAGTTGTATTTGGTACACCCTGACTGAGGTAAGTCCCAGTAGTCAGGTACACCCTGAGGTAAGTCCCAGTATCAGGTACACCATGAAGTAAGTCCCAGTAGTTTTTCGCGTGAGCACTGAGACGTAAGCCCCCGTACTTCTGCTGGGTACACTGTGAGGTGCACACCAGCAGCGGTCCCCAAGTCGGCCGCACTCGGAGAAATCGCAGACGAGACTCAGCTCCCCCGCAGCTTCGGTGTCTCCGGGAGGGAAGGCGCTATCTCGGCTCAAGGCGCTAGGAGACATTCGTGCCCCCGCGGTGTTTGTGTAACTCGGTGCACCGGAGCTGGGCCCGGCTGATAAGGACCGCTAAGTGGTGCAGGCTCCGGGCATGTCTCCCTTTCTCCTTCACAGTCACCTTCGCCATGTGTCCATATCAAGGTCACACGGTGATAGGGGGTATTTACAGCCTTCTGAGGGCGGGGGCGCGTGCTCTGGGCGGCACTGCTTCATCAGGGGGCAGCTTTACTCCTCTCAGCTTCCAGAGCCTCCTTTCCCGTGTGTAGCGCTATCATCAGTGCTACAAAAACAAATGAATGACCTCATTAAACGCTGAGGCGGTGAGGATGGACTCCGTGTAGCTCCTAGTTTGTACAGACACCGGAGACCCTGAAATTCAAAGGCTGAGGGTACAGGGCGCGCCAGGATGAGATAGCGCTCCCTGAGATAGAATATTTACTGTACTCGTGTGTTTTCTTATAATATGCATAGCTATATATTCTGGGATAAAAGGCTGTGAATTGAATATATATTTGCGTTAAGAATTCACTTGAGGTTTGCATAAATCCTGTCCCCTCCGTGGTGCCCGTTTCCAAACGGTCAAGTCTCGTTCTTTGGCTAGAGGGTCTAGACAACCTGCTCTTCACCACGGAATCGTGTTTTTTCACAGCGCCGCGAAGCTGCCAAATGGGCCAAACGCGCTGGCGGCTTCTCGCCGCATGGAGCCCAGAACGCTGCGAGTGTTCATTGCAACTGCACGGGAGGTTGTCACGATCAGAGATAAGGTGTGTGTATGTGTGTGTAGGGGGGAGGATAGCAAATGGGCGTTAACATGAGGTTACTGGCTCCCCTGCATGGTTTACATTTTTGTATGAATGGGGCGGTCTCCACGGATGAGTAGTGAGTGCTTTGTGTGTGCACAGTCTGTCCTCGTACTTTAAGACGAGAGGGATCCCTGTCCACACCAAGCCCGAGAAGCACATGGCTGACCACAGCATGCCTGTGCATAGCGCATAGAGGCGAATTCTTCAGCCCAAAGCGCTAGAGAAGTAAAGCAAACCATTAGCCGACCCGATTTCTTTATTATTTGTTTTTTTCACCGAAAGCTGAAAAACTGCATATTTTGTACCCTCCAGTGAGACCGATCGATTCTGGCTAAGAATCTTTGCCTTTACTGCTCGCTCCCTCTGCATTGCTTGTATGATGCAGTAACTCTTCGTGGGCGCACATTAGGACGAAAAAGGTATTAAACTGCTGATCCTGCGAACACATATGCAGTCGTGTTCGTTTGTTGCCCAGTTGGGGCGGAGAAGGGCAATTCTTAAAGGTTAGAAGGAATGAAAAAAAATTCGCATCAAAGCAATATGTGCCACACTCCCTGGTGAACATTTCACCTGATCTTTCACCACTGTAAATAGGTGAAAGCATGTTGAAAACATTTTCTAGTTGCTTTTTGAAAATGGTAATTTTTGTTCTGTTTAAGGGTTTCATGTGGTAACTTTACGTAACCAATTAAACATGCTTAGTTGCAAAATTCAGTTTCATTTTTTTTAAAGCCTGTTTGCTTCAAACTGTACAATAAAACATAAATCATTCGTGGCTGGTCCTCTGGGATTGCCAGCAGGGCTCGGAAGTGTCACTACTCGGCGCTATGTCGGTTCCTCTCAAAGTTGATTCACACCCAAGAACAAAAACTTTCCATCAACAGGATACACTTTATCTGACAGTTCAACTGCTGTTATAGGTTTTAAAATTAAGTCCCCTATGGCTAAATGCCAAGGGAGATCAGGTTCTGTGACAGTTATGTATGGTAGGTTGTGATCGCTCTTGTGCCATCAATAATGTCACTGATATTGTGTGGTGTCTGGTTATATCCTTGAAAAAGCTTTGCCAGCGCCTCGAACCGCTTTAACTGCACTAATTTTGCGTGATGTGAACGTCAATGTTTATCAAATGATTCCCCACACATCGGACATCTCAACAAGGCAAAGGCACCTTACCGTGTTCAGATCGCGCCACATACAAGGCAGCCATTTAATAATTGATTGCTTAATAACTGTGGACTAGGATTTAAGTGGTTAGCAGCAACGTGCCTGCACCTATGGACGTCAAATCACCAAAATGCCAGGGGTAGTGGAAGTGACATCACACACCATTTCATCTTTACTTTCACTCACACACCCATGCTTGCACAAACTTACATTGAATCACACATACGCTCTCTTTACATAAGCACACTCGCCCGCAAACATGCACCCAACATACACTTAAAAGTGTTTTTACTTACCTCAGCTCGAAAGGAGGGTCATATTCCAGCTAAGTGAACTCCATTTCTATTACACTAATAATGAATAACACATTATTCACTATTAGTGTAATAAAAAACTGACTGAAAACAAGGAAGTGGAGGAGCCCCAAGCAACGTCAATAAGGACGAGCTGTCCCTGTGTCCTTGGCACTGATTTTGCCACCTTTGAGACCAGGAGTCGCAAAGACTGTGCCAGGGGTCGCAGCTGCGACCCCTGGCCCTCCTAAATGACGTCCCAAATGAACCCATTGTCAGACCCCCAGCACCCCCTTTCCGCTGGCTGCCCTTTGTCCCACGTGGATACTTCCCCTGATACTCACACAACCTCAGCTCACACTCCCCTGTGCCCTTCCCGAGCTCCTCTGGCTCCAGGGAGACTCTGGCCTTTCCTTCCTCGCACGTGCCCGGGCAGCCGTGCGTCACCGCGCGTCACCACGCGCCCGGAGCCCCACGCGCAGCGCTCGCAGAGCGGTGCCGTAACGAAACCTGAGGGCCCCACGGGCCCTCCCCTCTGGGCCCAGTCAGGGGTCTGCCGCCCGTGCACAGTGTACGGTGCTGAGGGGGGGGAGCTCGGCGGGGGCATTTGTTACTCCCATGGCGTAGGGCGGCAGCACCAGACAACGGAGACTGCACCCGGGAACGGCGCCTTCCAACCCCTCATCTTACACCCAGCCACCCCTCACCGCCCCCAGCGATGAGAACGCTAACCCGTTTGTGTGTAGCGCCTCAACCGCGCTTCTCCGGTTTCTAAGCCCACACACGTAAACCACACGGGAGTCCTCAGTAATATTGGCGAAATCCTCTGTTATGTAGCGCTTCAACCCCACAGTGCTATAAATAACAGGACATCAATGCGCAGCATCTTCTCACTGCTCACACCTTGCTGAGAACCCCGAAGTAATAAAGAAGAAACTGTGTTTTTATATAGTGGTTCAAACCACATCTCTACGGTTCCTGCAGCGAGACTGTCACCTCGCAGCACATCCTTTTCCTACTCAAGGGGGTAGGGTAGTCAGTAAGAATGAAGGATATGAACTTCAGAGTTCCCAACAATCATGCTGGTATTTCCACGCCTCGTCAGGGGTAGTAAGCGCTATATTAATACTATTACAATTACAATATCCTGTGAAAATATTTTATGAGAAGCAGGGCATGAGGGGATTTAATGGGTAGTGCGCAGTGCTTATTTTGTGCTTGTTGTTTCCGGTGCTGAGCACCGGCACTTATTTTTGCATGCCAGGGCTTATTCTTCTGCCTCAAGCATTTGCTGCGAGCAAAATACATATATGGGACAGACGGGAAAACGAAAAAGCGTCACAAAGGGAGAAAGAAGAAAGCTTTTAGAGTGAGCTGAAGGGGCAGGGAGTGGCTTTATAAGGATTGAAAAGGCCCTAGATGGCTTTAAGATTATGCTGCCTCAGTACTCTGTGTTCACACATTTAATTGCAGCAGGAGCTTGTTTAAGAGGAGGGCTTTGGGCACCACCACCTTTATGTTTACAAATTAAGCACTGGTAGTGCTATCATTAGGACAACTTTAAAACCAAAATTGTTAAGACCTTCAAAACAGAGCCGAGATTGTGTGTGTGTGTTTTGTATGTGTGTATGTAAAAATCCCAGGTGAAATCCTACAGACACCTCACCATACCTAACTGAAAGCACGTGTACCCGACCATTTACAGCAGAATACAATTGTTAGAAGTGTAGCCCCTCCAGCTAAACTTCGGTTCCTACTGCCCATCCCTTGCCGAGATCCCCGCCAAAAAACGACGATACTTAGTTTTCTTTAAATAGCGCCTCACTGCACGTTTGCCGTTTCTCATCGCAATACATAACAGGTCACCTACATGACGCTCTGGTATCCAATCCACGCCCAGTTTCACAGCACTGGGGCTACGTGTAAAGAGACCCTGAACCCTCACACCGCTGATATCCTTTTATTGGCTATAGAATTGAACAGACCACCAAGGAAGGACTATCCTAACAGGGAAACTTTGCACGCAAATGTGCACGGAAACAGTGACAACCAAAAAACCCCAGAGTGACGTTTCATTGCCTTACCGCTGCGCCATGTTTTTTACCATCACATTTTTTAACCAAAGAATCGCGGTGAAACAGAATGCGGAATATTCTTATTTTTTCATTAGGATGCCACCTGTCACATTAGATGACGTGAATGAAAACAGGGCTGCCCGCTGAAGACCTGTCTCTCTTAAGGATGTTCAGCAACCAGAGGTACACATTGCCCTGTTTGCAGCTCACCCGTCTGATGTGGAAATATCATTTCATGTTCTCCATTTGCATTTACTTCCTCGTTGTTCCCTTATTTCACACAGTGTGGGCTTCCACGAGACTCTCTGTGCCATGCCTTCACTAGTGTAAAGCACTGTGTCCACGTGGTCCGCTGCGCGCTATATGAAATCTAAAATAAACAAGTTGCAGAGAGCAGTGCTTCTGTGTGGGGGGAAATGAAATGTGTAGATTTATGTAGCGCAGCTTATCACTCGTGGCGGGTATCCGGGCGCTTTCTCTGGGCACGGGGATGATGAGTCATTTGTCCAGAACCACAGGGGATTGCGCCGCCACCGAGGCTCGAAGTCGGATCCCCAGTTTCCGGGGAAGGTAAGCTGACCGCTTCGCTACGCCCTCTCCCGTTTCTAGCTATAGGACAAGTTTAAAAAAAAAAAAACTAACATGAGTAAGAACTATATCTGGGGCTAATAATATCTGCACTATTTTTCACACTTGGTCCTACAGACTCAAGTCGGAAAAATACTAGCGAACCCACGTAGAATTCGAGTAGTTCTCCATAACAATATAGGTTAGTGTTAGTAATATTTGGGAAGTAATGGACTTATGATGTGGGGTAAATAATGACCGGCGCATGTGTTGAGAGCGCTTGGAATCCTGGGTATTTTTTGGCTTGCAGGAAAAATATTTTTGGGAAAAAGTAAACTGAAAAAGTTGTGTCAAAAATGCAGCCTACTGAAAACTTAAAATGACAATAAGTTGCTGCTATGGTAACATTGAAAAATATCGTGCCCTACACGGCAAAGGTAACCTTGCTCGGAGCAAGGGGCATCCTCCTGCTAAAGTAGAAACGAGCAGCTAAGGTGAGGTGGTGAAAGGCAGGATGCCAGTAAGGGATTTATAAGATTCAGGGATTGGTAGCGTTAAGGAGTAGTTAGGAACTTGTATAGTTCAGGGAAGAGTAGGTTTCAGGGGTAGTAAGGGTTCATCAAGGTTCAGGGAAGGGTAACATTAAAGGGTGGTTCAACTTTTTTTTTTTTAGAGTTCAGGAATAGTAGTGTTAGAGAGCAGTAAGGGGGTTTTAGGGTTCAGAGAGGGGCAGTGTTAAGGGGAAATCAAGGATCTTTAGGTTCAGCAAAAGGGAAGCTTGTAGGGGCAATTTGGGGTTGTTAGGTTTCACGGATGGGTCGCAGAAAATAATAGTAAGGGTTTTTAGGGTTGAAGGAAAGAAATCGTTGAGGAGAAATAGCTTTTTAATGTTTATAAAAGGGTAGTCTTAAGGGATACTTATTGATACTTAGGGTTTAGGGAACGGTAGCTAAAGTGGTAGTAAGGGGTATTTAGGGTTCGGGAAGGGTAGTGTTACTAGGGAGTAAGCGGTATTTAGCGTTCAGGATAGGGTAGCGTGAGGGGGTGTTAGGTGTTTAGTGGTCAGGAAAGGGTAGTACAGGATTTTAGGATTAAAGGGAAGGATAGCATTATGGGTTAGTATGGGTATGCTATTATTCAGGGATTGGTATCATTAAGGTGTAATTAGGAGCTTTTAAGGTTCAGCGAAGGGGGTGCATTAAGAGGTAGTTTGGGGTTTTAAGGGTTCAGGGATGGAAAGCATTAAGGTATACTAATACGTTATTTGGATACCATTAGATACATTGAAGAATGCTTCTAATAAAAACAATTTATACTAGCCAAGATTTTTGTCCCAGGTAATAACGAAGGGCACAACATTATTAGGTGAACAATTTCAACTCAACTTTAATGTAATGGTCATTTTAAAGGTCACTTTTATCACATGCTACCATTTTTTAAAGATGATAATTTCAGTCAGTGTACATTTTCATGGTACTATGAGACCTATTGAGACCATCAATGCACTCAACTGGAAAAAAGGCAGAACAGGAAAGGTGCTAATATTAATGGTAGAGGGAGCATTGATGCCGGTAGTGTGCTTACAGGAGACACCTATAGGTGAGGTGAGTGGACAGAAAATGGACACAGAGGGGCACAGCTGCCAAATTCACAAATCTATAATTCAGTTTGTGACGATAATGCTTAAACAGATTTCATACAAGAAGATTCACAAAATGTTGTTGCACTTGTACAAAAAATGCTATGCTTCACATGATAACGATTTCCTTTAAGGGTCACCCAATGAGGATCCGCTATCAAATGGTGGCAGGGAAAACGAGCTGCAGACCACCACAAATACTTTGAGCAGCCAATGTCCATTAAGTGGTGTGAACACACTCCATGACTGTGGCAATAGCCTCAGCAAGCTTTTTTTTTTTTTTTGGAGGAGGCTGGCTTGTGGGGTGGGGGCAAAAGTGCTTCAAACATCTCAGCATGCAGCCCCTTTCTCCTCACATACTAATTTTTGTAAAGTTGGCATGTCTGCTCTTTGTGTTCAAGTCGCATGCAAAATAGGCATGTGCCAATGTTGAGGTATGGCCCACAGCTGGAAGATGGCAGAAGCTGTCACATTGTATGTACTCTCTTTCCTTCTGTCAGTCAAGGGCATAACTTCTAGAGAAAAATGTTCAACACAGACATGGCTCAAATGTATCCCACCCTCGCAGCATTCACTGCACTTGTGCATGTGCCTGGCATGCATTTTGGTATGTCTTGTCTCATTCAAATTCTATCTCCTAACCACATGGACACATGGAATGTGTTCCAATTCCCTTCACAGGCCTGTCCATAGCAATTAGATTCCACAAAAATGCGGGAGAAGGTAACCTGGCTGTGGCACGTGTGTAGAGGGTTGTTTGCAAACATTGCTATTTTTGAAGGTAGTTTTAGGAATATGTTTTTTTTTAAACTGTTTTTATTGAGTTTAATAAGCTATGAACATACAGTGCAGCACAGGTTATTGCAAGATATAATAGTCATAGTGTATTACAGTACCAATGAATGTTATTGAGCTAGATCCAAGCTAGAAGCCAGTCACGTCCGCTGTAGTAGAATTGCCCTCCAACTCTCCCATCCCACACAAGATCCACATGAGACCAGACATTATATAGCTTGTGGAAATCAGAAAGATGTTGAGACCATAGTTGGCCGTCACCTGTTCGAGAAGTTCAATGTGTATGTTACCCCCCTCATCCTTCGTACTTTCCTTCGTACTATCTGCAGAGCTTGTATCCTCCACACCCGTGAACCAGTCCAGTAATGTTTCCCAAGGTGCCAAATCAGTGAGTGCTTTCTCATCCCTACTTGTTAGGTGCATATGTTGTTCCTCAGCCGTACCCCATTCCATTAAGTCACGTATCCACTCAGGGATCAATGGATTCCTGGTGCTCATCCACCCAATTGCCACCCTGCGCCTGGCCAACACCAGCGCCAGCTGTGCTAATTTATATGGAATACTGAGGGCCCGCGGTCTCTGCACCACTACCAAGAGACAAGTCATCGGTGTTGCCTCTAACCCCAGGCCAGTCACCTTCTCCACTTTCGCTACTACTTCTTGCCAAAAATTGTTTATCATTCTGCAGGTCCAAGCCAGATGCGGGAACGAAGCACCCAATGTGCCACACCTGGGACACCCCGCTCTTCGTCGCGCGTCAATCTTGTTTAGGCAACTGGGTGTAAGGTACGTTCTGTGTACAAAATTAAAATGCAGTAACTTAAATCTATTATTACATTACACCATACGCACCATAGATAAGGCCAAATCCCACTCAGTATCTGCTACGGGTGCCCCCAGGTCCCTCTCCCACACCGTGTGCCCCACACTTATCACACCTGGTTGATCCTCCCAGAGGGCTTTATAAAACCGGGTAATCAAATGCATCCCCTCACCCCAATTAATCAGGCCATTCAGCACCCCAGGGGCCGTAGGGGCTACGCGGAAACCACTCCAGATCTCACTTTCAATTTTAGCGTATTGCAAGAATTGACCAGAGCCCAAACCAAACAAATCCCTACCTTCAGTAAAGGAAAGGAACTCCCCATTGGGGTAAAGATCCCTGGCTACCTCACATCCACCCAGTCTCCAGGCTTCCACGGACATCAACTTTTCCATATTCCAAAAAGGTGCTAAATCCCATTTTCTCAGCTCTCTGTCGAAGGGGGCTCATTGGAGCACTTGTTTAACTGCCTGTTCCCAGATCCCTGCAGTGGACCTGACCAAGTAGGGAGCAGCTGGATCAGATCGACCCCCCAGACATCAATAGATGCACCAATGCCTGCCCATCCAACATTCCTGCAAACAATCTCTTCTCTCAATTATCTGCATCTGTCATCCACTTGGCAGCATATTGTAGGTGTGCTGTGTAATAATAATGTCTAATATTGGGAATCGCCAGCCCTCCACCCTCAAGATCCTTCTGCAACACCGGCAGAGCCACCCTACTATGTCGCCCAGCCCACACCAAGGAGATCAATAGGCTGTCCAGACTTCGAAAGAGCCGAGCGGTCAATGGGTCTAGCGAGTTCTGGACTAAGTACAGACACCGCAGCAGGAAGACCATCTTTGTGACAGCAGCCCTGCCCATTACAGAAAGAGGTAATCTATTCCATTACGAGACCGAACGCAGCAGACCAACAACCACTCGCTCAACATTATGCTTGGTATGCGCGGCCATAGTATGGGTGACCCAAATGCCCAGATACCGGAAACTCTCAATTTCCTTAGGTAAGTCAGCATGAGCAACACAGCAGAAGAACACCAGGGGAAACAGGAACAATGTTTCCTGGTTTACCCTGAGACCAGAAACAACCCGAACACATCCATCCTCTGTAGCAACATCAGAACCGAGACATGGGGTTCCCAGAGATAAACCAATGCATCATCCGCATATAGAGAGACCACATGGGTGGGCTGCCCCACCTGGATTCCCCACGGGCCCATCCCCTCACAAAGCCAGATTGCTAGGGGCTACACCGCAAGTTTATATAAGGGTTGAAAATGATTTTAAGTTTACTTATACCGTGTATTTTAAATACTGTTTTAATTTTTATGCTATGTTTTTAACTATGGTGACTCTGTTCACATTCAGAAATAGTTTTATGAAGATTATTTTATCACCTAGAAAACTGTTCCTCTTCTTCCTAAAGCTTCTAGAGTTACATCGCTCCATGCCCTGATACTTTCCAGGCTGGACTATTGCAACTCCCTATGAGTTGGCCCCCCCCAAAATAACTGATTCGGAGAGTTCAGGTAGGTCAAAATGCAGTCTCTCAGTTGGATGTTAGACTAAATCAAAAATCATCAATTTCTAGCCATGGTTGGCACCTCCATTCTATGGCAGGACTGGAGGCTCCAATTATGCTTCTCTTTCTATGCTTTATTTTGTCAGCAGCCAATAAAAAGAAAAGTTTAACAAAACTACATTACCCAGTAACCATATCAATGGCTTGATCAACCATAGAGTACAACTCTACAGAATTCGATCACAGTAAAACACTTCCTCTGCAGCCAGTTAAGTACATGCTCTTTTTCAATATTTGTGATTATCCATAAGGTAGACATTGTGTTTGTTATTGAAATTTGGTGTGCTTTATGCCGACTTCCTGGCGCATAGGCCGTTTGAGAAGCCACTGTCACACGTCAGGTCTATGATTATTTTCTAATCACATCTACTGTGTTTGTTGTATTTGAGATTTATAGGCATTTATTATGACGGAGCGGTTCTCGCCCTCCGACAAAGCTGTGTGGCGCTTTCATCTTGTTGGTCAAGTGGAAGACTGGGAGCAAGGATTACAGGTAGTAATCTTTCTACTACCAGTGTAGCGCGCTTCACTCATGCGCACCCCAACTTGCAGTCTAAGCGGTCTGTTCAACGCACTGAGAGTCGAGGTCTGAGTATATTGAGAACAGTTCTTGCAGCAGTTGCTCCCGGCGATGCCCTGGAGTGACAGAGTGGAGTCCCCAGGGTTGTAAAACATAGCAGAGGCTTTGCCCAGAGGGAATATTTCTCCAGGCCCTCTCTCCACTGTCTATGTTTTGAGCCCATACTTTGGCCTGGCTTGGGGTCTTTAAGTTACCGTGAACATTTGATTGCTCCCCCTGAAGTCCCCTCTGGGGCTTTAAATTCTGTCACTCGAAGAGGTTGCTCTGGACCTCGTAATTGTTCTGAATGCATATTCAACCTGCATAACTGCCGAAAATATATGAAGATTATCAGGAGGTCGACGAGGGCCATTTCTATGAGGAAGCCCTGGTACCTTCTTATGAACAAAAGTGAGTCCAAGCACTGGACACAGCTGTGTGCCAGGCAGTTAATGACGCCCTGGTGAAGGCTATTGCACCCTTAAAACAACACCTGTATGGTTTTGCACAGCAGCAAGGTTGGTTACCACCTCCTGCGGGCATGGTGGGAGAAAGCGAAGGTAAATCACATACCAAAGTGGATAAAGGACCTCACACGGAGGCCTTTGAGAAGCTGTCCGCTTCCTTTACTGATGATCACGCTTATACTTTATTATCAAAGTCCCGTTCCTCTCAGATCTCGGTGCACGTAGAGAACCAGGGACCCTGCAAGTATAAAAATAAGACTCATTATAAGGTACCTTCCAAACAGCCCAAAGTTCTTACTTTTGAACCGGGGATATTATTCACCCCAGATCTGGCCTATATTACCGGTAACTTACCTGAAAAAATACACTAAAGACCCTAAGAAAGGTCTGAATAGAGCATGGAAGTCCTGTCAGGACAAACTTTTGGACATGAGAAGACCACTAACCAAGATTTTGGAATTAGCCACATCAAAAGTTCCAATTGATGCAGAGAATCTAGTGGGTTGGGCCCAACGGGCCATATGCCAGCTCGGCAATACCAACTGTGCCATCTTGAGTAAAAGATGCAGGTCCATACTGATGAAGCTAGATCTCAAGTTGGTAGACCTTGCCTCTTCGGAGGCTGGCCCAGTCGCACAAGGCCTACTATTCAGCACCCTATTCCTGAAAGAATAGGGTTTACACCAACTCCAATCTGGACAAAGCTCAGGGATAAATTAAAAAGGTACTGAGACCAATTTTTGGATGGGATGGGCGCTTCGGGGGTGAGCGTTCAGCCGAAACTACTCATACCAAACTACTACTACCAAGGCTCTCCAAGAGAATACATCCCTAAATGTAGAGGTGGTTATCAGAAACAAGTCCCCACCTTCTCCCCTTCTAGATCACGTTCCTTTAGAGGATTTGTCCGCAAAGGTCGATCAAGCGTTTCTCAAGCTGCCTTCCAGGATTCCAAACCTCCAAGAGAGAATTATTCCTCTGTCCAAAATGTCTTTTGGGGTTAAAAACGAGTATGTTTTTACACAATTGGCAGAAAACAACACAGGACCCATGGGTTCTGGAGACTATTTGAGCATTCAAGTTGGAGTTCTATGAAACCCCATTTCAATCAGGACCCCCTCACATGATGTATTTTTCCCATCTAGGTCAGAGTTTTATCACTTCAGGAATCCAGATGCTTCTTCAAAAATGCACGATAGATGAATCCAAGTGCCACCCGCATGGCTTCCTGAGTTCCATTTTCCTAGTGGACAAGAAAAGGGTAGGTTCCAGGTTGGTTCTCAGTGTTCAAGAATTCAACCAGTGGATTCTCTACCATCATTTCAGGATGGAAGGGATCCACTTATTAAGGGATATGCTGCAAGAACAGGATTGGATGGTTCGATTGGATCTCAAGGATGCCTATCTGACCATTCCTGTCTTTCCTCCTCACAGTCTCTTCCTACAGTTGCGTTGGAACAACAAGTATTATGAATTTAAAGTCCTCCCATTTCCCCTCTCTTCAGTACCTTGGTGCTTCACGAAGGTCTTGAAACCAGTAGTGGAATTTCTGAAGTCCCAAGCGGTTCGTTTCATCATTTATCTGGATGACATAATCATTATGTCCCAATCCCTGCAGACAACCTTGGAACATCTGGAGTGGACTATCTCCCTTCTCCAAGATCTAGGCTTTATTATCAATATTGAGAAATCACTTCTGACTCTGTCCCAATCTATAGAATTTCTGGGGTTTCTAGTGGACTCTCAGTTAGCTCTGCTTTTTCTCCCACCTCTGAAGGTGAAGAACATCAAGAGGGAGTTGAGATCAGTTTTGTCCAAGGTGACTATATCCTAGAGGTCCCTAGCCTGTATAGTGGGACTTCTTGCTTCCTCCTTTCAAGTGATATTTCCAGGGCCATGCCATTATCGGGCCCTTGAATGCTTGAAAATCCAACATTTAAGCAAGGGTCTCTCCTATTCTCAACAGATATCCCTATTGGAGGAGGCGAGAACAGAAATAATTTATTGATGGCTGAGCCACATGGAGGCTTGGAATGGCAGGGCCATCTTTGGTTCAATGCCAGAACTGACAATCTATTCGGATGCCAGCCGTTGGAGCCATTGGAGCTGGTGAGCCCGATGTGGCCAATTGTCCACAGGTGGTCGTTGATCCTTGAAGGAGTTGAACCTGCATATCAACTGCCTGGAACTCCTGGTGGGTTCCTTTGCACTTTGGAGTTTTGCAGCGGGGAATGTGAAATGCTGTATTCTTCTACGCGTGGACATAATTTCTGCAGTCCATTATGTGAACAAGGTCGGTGGGACCAGATCCCGAATTTTGACGGAGATAGCCAAAGACTTTTAACATTTCTGCCTGCAGAATCACAAATCTGCGATGGAGGAATATCTCCCCGGCCAATGCAATGTGATAGCGGATTGGCAGTCGCTCCTTTTTTACAGGATTTCAGTGATTGGCTCCTTCATCCCAAGAGCTTTCGCTCTCTGATGCAACAATGGGGTCCTTGTGAGTTCGATCTCTTCGCATCTTGTTTGAACAAACAACTCCCGGCGTACTTCAGCTGGTGCACAGATCCGGGAGCGCAAGCAATGGATGCATTTCTGATGGACTGGAGCCAAATTTGCTCCTATATCTTCCCTCCATTTATGATGATTCACAAGGTATTGGCCCAACTGAAATAACAGAGAGCGGAGATGATCATACTGACTCTGCTTTGGAGGGCAAAAGCATGGTTTCTGACTATTCTAGAGGTGGCATGTGCTTCCCCTGCTCTACTTCTTTGGCGTTGTAACCTGCTACTGGACCCAGTGGGGGTTCCTTATTCCTTAATCCAGTCGGGTCAATTGTCACTGGTACCCTGGCGACTTCTGGGAAAAGATGGAGTCTCTGATGCCTTTCGCGAGAAGCTCAAGAATACATTAGCTAGGCATGGGCAGCAGGAACTCATAAATGTTACGTTTCAGCGTGGAAACAGTGGTGTAATTGGTGCAGGTCATAGGGAGCTGATCCCTCTAACATGGATTGTACCATAATATAACATTTTCTGGCTTCTTTAGCTGCTGGGATGGCCTCTCAGTCTATTAAAAACATTTGTTCAGCCATTTCTGCTGGTCAATCTTTAAATAACGGGAGACCGGTTGGTCAACTTCCCATGGTGTGTAAGTTGTTACGAGGTGTGAGGATGTTGAAGCCGCCTCTTCCCAGATATTCGGAATTATAGGACAGAAATGTGGTCCTTAAGTTTCTAGATCCATGGCTGGGCAATAAGTATTTGACCAGAAAATAACTGTCAGCTAAGTTGACTATGTTGCTATGGGGGTCATTCTGACCTCGGCGGTAAAAGACGCTTACCGCTGGTCAGAAGACCGCCATAACACCGCTGCGGTCGCGGTAAACCGCCACGGTCATTCTGACCCGCAACTGGCAAACCGCCAAAAACCCGACATCAACAAAAGTCCGCCACAGCAACGGCCAGCGAAAAACTGGCGATGACCAAACCTCGACCGTCATGCCAACAGAAATACGCCCATGCCATTCCGACCCACAAATCCCCGCAGCGGTCTTTCAACCGCGGTATTCCATTGGCGGTACACACCGCCGCGCTCAAAATACACACACCTCTACAAAACACAGCCACATTGGACAATTCAAAATACACACACCTGAGACACATACACACACCACTCCCACACACCCAATTAAATATAAAACACACACCCACATCACCCACAAACCCTTACGACCACAATTGCGACTGAAGGACAGAGATAGACAGCACAGAATAGAGTAGACCATCACACAGAGGCAAATCACAACATCACCCACACAATATCCACGCACAAAACACCATACACCACCACACTCACCACACTCTACAACACATACACCACCCCTCATCTCATCCACAACACCCCATGGAACCCCAAAGACACCCCAGGTTCTCTGACGCAGAACTCAGGGTCATGGTGGAGGAAATAGTCCGGGTAGAGCCCCAGCTCTTCGGGACACAGGTGCAGCACACCACCATTGCCAGGAAGATGGAGCTATGGCAAAGAATAGTGGACAGGGTCAACACTGTGGGACAGCATCCACGAAATCAGGACGACATCAGGAAGTGGTGGAACGACCTACGGGGGAAGGTGCGTTCCATGGTATCAAGGCACAACATCGCGGTGCAGAAGACTGGCGGCGCCCCCCCCCTACTCCCCCAGAATTCACAGCATGGGAGGAGGAAGTCTTGCACATCCTGCATCCTGAGGGCCTCGCAGGAGTAGGCGGAGGAATGGACTTTGGTAAGTCAAATCTTCACTACTTCATTCCCCCCACCCCACCTGCATGCCAAATCATACCCCACCCTCACCCCCACCCCCATCACACCAACTCCTTGCAAATGGCTCACCATCACAACCCACCCATCCCAAAACCTAGCCCTGCATGCGTCCACAAAGCATGGACACCCATCACCAAAGCATGCCCACTGCACATACCCATCTCCCACACAAGCCACCGTCACAAAAGCCCCCACAAGGGAATGCCAGCACTGGGGTACACGGCCACCCACCCATTACATGAAATGGCACACACAGAAGCAATAACCATACTTTTATACCCCTGCAGGACCCGAACGCCACCACACCGCCCAGGAGGGTCCAGAGATGTCGATCCCACCCCCAGAAGAGGCCCCCAGTGATGACAGCAGCTCTGTCTCCCTGGACCCAGATGACCAGCCCGGCCCATCGGGGACCACGGGACAGTCGGTTCCCCACAGACAGCCACAGGCTACAGCAGACCTAACCCCCTCTGGGAACACCAGCACAGCTCCCACCCAGCGGGCCCATGCCTCTGTCTCCAGGACACGTCAATCAGCGGTGTGTCCACCACTACAGGGCACCCAGGTTGACCCACCACCCCAACAACAACAGGGACCTGGGGGCAGTGGTAGTGGGCACACGGTCCAGGGGACAGAGGCCCAGGGAAACAGGGGAACTGGGAGGGCTGCTGTGCGACAGGGGGGGGGGACAGGCCCAGGGAACCGACTCTCCAAGAGGCCCTCTCCTCCATCATGGGAGCATACCACCGCTCCCAGGAGACGATGGCTACGGTACTGGCCAGGTTCCAGGAGATCCAGGTACTGCAGGAGGAACAGTACATGAGGTTCAGAGAGGAACTGAGAAACATTAGTTCTGCAATGGGGACCATCGTCGTGGCCCTTAACCAGATAGTCACCACATTGCGGGGCCATGTGGTACCACAAAGGGCCCCTGTCACTAGCATGGACCCAGACCAGGCTACCACCTCCGCCGGCGCTAGTGGACAGGAGGCCCCCACACAACGACAGGCCACCAGAACCCCACCTCCTGCAGAAGAAGAACCACCCCGCAAGCGACACCTGAGATCTCAGAAGAAGACAGAGTAGGATGCCAAGACCCCTGCCAGCAAAGGATACCCCCTGATGTCATCCCACTGTCCCACATTGTCACCCTGTCCAAACTTAAACTGCCCCTGCTCCATCTTTCCACAGGCATATGGACAATGCACCTGTGAGACTGAAAACTGGACTCTGCCATAGACATTACTCCACCATCACCCATCACCGTTTTACAATCATGTCCCTAAATTTAGCACTTTAATAAAATCACTTATTGCACTTAAAAAATCTGGAGTCTGCTTGTATTTTGAACAAATGTATTAGACATAACGGTGCCAAAATGTTCAGTTACATTGTGATGACAACATACCACTGTCACACAGCTGTAGTCCATAGGCAAACAAAGCAGAGGTCACGCAGTGGGGCCCACAGCTCTGAAAACGGAAGGGAAAGTCACAACTCAGTTAACAGGAACTGGGGGGAAACACATACAGTAGAGAGGCAGGAGACTTTAAGTAAATGTAAAATGGCGGGGTTGATTCGTACCTGTGTGCTACTGAAAATACTGTTGTATCACTGTGTCCCTGTTGTCTGTGTCGTCCCCGTCGTCTTCCTCCTCTTCACTCTCCACAGGCTCCACAGCTGCTACAACACCACCATCTGGACCATCATCCTGCAGGAAAGGCACCTGGCGTCGCAAAGCCAGGTTGTGAAGCATACAGCAGGCCACGATTGTAGGAAGTTGGCTCTGTATGCACTATTTCAAAGTAAGGAATAGTATGCACAGAGTCCAAGGGTTCCCCTTAGAGGTAAGATAGTGGCAAAAAGAGATAATACTAATGCTCTATTTTGTGGTAGTGTGGTCGAGCAGTAGGCTTATCAAAGGAGTAGTGTTAAGCATTTGTTGTACATACACACAGGCAATAAATGAGGAACACACACTCAGAGACAAATCCAGGCCAATAGGTTTTGTTATAGAAAAATATATTTTCTTAGTTTATTTTAAGAACCACAGGTTCAAATTCTACATGTAATATCTCATTTGAAAGGTATTGCAGGTAAGTACTTTAGGAACTTTGAATAATCACAGTAGCATATATACTTTTTTCATAAAACACAATAAGCTGTTTTAAAAGTGGACACAGTGCAATTTTCACAGTTCCTGGGGGAGGTAAAGTAATGTTAGTTTTTGCAGGTAAGTAAACCACCTACGAGGTTAAGATTGGGGTCCAAGGTAGCCCACCGTTGGGGGTTCAGAGCAACCCCAAAGTCACCACACCAGCAGCTCAGGGCCGGTCAGGTGCAGAGTTCAAAGTGGTGCCCAAAACGCATAGGCTTCAATGGAGAGAAGGTGGTGCCCCGGTTCCAGTCTGCCAGCAGGTAAGTACCCGCGTCTTCGGAGGGCAGACCAGGGGGGTTTTGTAGGGCACCGGGGGGGACACAAGTCCACACAGAAAGTACACCCTCAGCAGCGCGGGGGCGGCCGGGTGCAGTGTGCAAACAAGCGTCGGGTTCGCAATGTAAATCAATGGGAGACCAAGGGGTCTCTTCAGCGGTGCAGGCAGGCAAGGGGGGCTGCTCCTCAGGGTAGCCACCACCTGGGCAAGGGAGAGGGCCTCCTGGGGGTCACTCCTGCACTGAAGTTCCGATCCTTCAGGTGCTGGGGGCTGCGGGTGCAGGGTCTTTTCCAGCCGTCGGGATTTTAGAGTCAGGCAGTCGCGGTCAGGGGGAGCCTCGGGATTCCCTCTGCAGGCGTCGCTGTGGGGGCGTGGGGGGCCAACTTTGGTTACTCACAGTCTCGGAATCGCCGGAGGGTCCTCCCTGAGGTGTTGTTTCTCCACCAGTCGAGTCGGGGTCGCCGGGTGCAGTGTTGCAAGTCTCACGCTTCTTGCGGGGATTGCAGTGGTCTTTAAATCTGCTCCTCTGTAACAAAGTTGCAGTCTTTTTGGAGCAGGTCCGCTGTCCTCGGGAGTTTCTTGTTCCTCTTGAAGCAGGGCAGTCCTCTGAGGATTCAGGGGTCGCTGGTCCTTGAGAAAGCGTCGCTGGAGCAGGTTTCTTTAGAAGGCAGGAGACAGGCCGGTAGGACTGGGGCCAAAGCAGTTGGTGTCTTCTTTCTTCTTCTGCAGGGGTTTTCAGCTCAGCAGTCTTCTTCTTCGGTAAGTTGCAGGGATCTCAATTCTTAGGTTCAGGGGAGCCCTTAAATACTAAATTTAAGGGCGTGTTTAGGTCTGGGGGGTTAGTAGCCAATGGCTACTAGCCCTGAGGGTGGGTACACCCTCTTTGTGCCTCCTCCCAAGGGGAGGGGGTCACATTCCTATCCCTATTGGGGGAATCCTCCATCTGCAAGATGGAGGATTGCTAAAAGTTAGAGTCACTTCAGCTCAGGACACCTTAGGGGCTGTCCTGACTGGCCAGTGACTCCTCCTTGTTATTCTCATTATCTCCTCCGGCCTTGCCGCCAAAAGTGGGGCCGTGGCTGGAGGGGGCGGGCAACTCCACTAGCTGGAGTGCCCTGCGGTGCTGGAACAAAGGGGGTAAGCCTTTGAGGCTCACCGCCAGGTGTTACAGCTCCTGCCTGGGGGAGGTGATAGCATCTCCACCCAGTGCAGGTTTTGTTACAGGCCACAGAGTGACAAAGGCACTCTCCCCATGTGGCCAGCAACATGTCTCGAGTGTGGCAGGCTGCTAGAACCAGTCAGCCTACACGGGTAGTTGGATTAGGTTTCAGGGGGCACCTCTAAGGTGCCCTCTGGGGTGTATTTTACAATAAAATGTACACTGGCATCAGTGTGCATTTATTGTGCTGAGAAGTTTGATACCAAACTTCCCAGTTTTCAGTGTAGCCATTATGGTGCTGTGGAGTCCGTGTTTGACAGACTCCCAGACCATATACTCTTATGGCTACCCTGCACTTACAATGTCTAAGGTTTGGTTTAGACACTGTAGGGGCACAGTGCTCATGCACTGGTGCCCTCACCTATGGTATAGTGCACCCTGCCTTAGGGCTGTAAGGCCTACTAGAGGGGTGACTTATCTATACTGCATAGGCAGTGTGAGGTTGGCATGGCACCCTGAGGGGAGTGCCATGTCGACTTACTCGTTTTGTTCTCACCAGCACACACAAGCTGGCAAGCAGTGTGTCTGTGCTGAGTGAGGGGTCCCCAGGGTGGCATAAGATATGCTGCAGCCCTTAGAGACCTTACCTGACATCAGGACCCTTGGTACCAGGGGTACCAGTTACAAGGGACTTACCTGGATGCCAGGGTGTGCCAATTGTGGAATCAAAAGTACAGGTTAGGGAAAGAACACTGGTGCTGGGGCCTGGTTAGCAGGCCTCAGCACACTTTCAATTCAAAACATAGCATCAGCAAAGGCAAAAAGTCAGGGGGTAACCATGCCAAGGAGGCATTTCCTTACAACGATGATATGGCACACCTTCTTTGGTGAGTACATTAGGGATCCACCTGTCATATGCAGGCACCTAAACCTGGCCTTCAGGAGGCCGAAGGTCCGCTCGATGACCCTCCTAGATCGCCCATGGGCCTCATTGTACCGTTCCTCTGCCCTTGTCCTGGGATTCCTCACTGGGGTCAGTAGCCACGACAGGTTGGGGTAACCAGAGTCACCAATTAGCCACACACGGTGTCTCTGTAGCTGTTCCATCACATAAGGGATGCTGCTATTTCGCATCATGTACGCGTCATGCACTGACCCAGGGAACTTGGCATTTACATGGGAGATGTACTGGTCAGCCAAACAGACCACCTGGACATTCATCGAATGATAACTTTTTCTGTTCCTGTACACCTGCTCACTTTCACTGGGGGGAACCAAAGCCACATGGGTCCCATCAATGGCACCAATGATGTTGGGGATATGTCCAAGGGCATAGAAATCACCCTTCACTGTAGCCAAATCGCCCACCTCAGGGAAAACAATGTAGCTCCGCATGTATTTCATCAGGGCAGACAACACTCTGGACAAAACCTTAGAAAACATAGGCTGAGACATCCCTGATGATATGGCCACTGTTGTTTGGAATGATCCACTTGCCAAAAAATGGAGTACTCACAGAACCTGCACCAGAGGGGGAATCCCTGTGGGTTGGCGTATGGGGGACATTAGGTCTGGCTCATGCTGGGCACACAGTTCCTGTATAGTGGCTCGGTCAAGTCTGTATGTCAGTATGACATGTCTTTCTTCCATTGTCGACAGGTCCACCAGCGGTCTGTACACGGGAACATTCCTCCATCTCCTAGCAAGTCCCAGCGGACGGTGCCTAGGAAGGACAACATGGAGCACAGAGTCAAGCAACCCACAGGTACGTAACCACAGCTTGCACAGAACACGAATCGCTATGCATTGAATGGCTTGTATGAGTGGCAATGCAAGGCCTAGGCCTGTGTGACGCAGTAGAAATTAAGCCATGTGGGCCCTTGAAATGGCGGCTGTCTGACCTGTGAAGTGTGACAATGGGATGTGAGGTCAATGCGCTGGCGTGGCACACCGTGGCGGTAGGCGGTCGAAGACCGCAGCGCAAAGCAGCATTGGTTAACATTGAACCCTATGGGTCTCAGGAGCCAATGACGATGTGCGCTGGCGGTCGCGGTACGCACCGCCGCGGTACGCACCGCCGCGGGCGTGACCGCCATTTTCTATCTGCTTAATCACTCGGTAGCTGACATTCCACAGGAGAGGACCTATACTGCAAGTGCTGCTGTGACCTCGGTCTGGAAGAGACAATGGCTGCTGCGACTGGGGAAAGGGCCCCTGCCTTCACATCTGAGGAATTGGAGAAACTTGTTGATGGGGTCCTCCCCCAGTATGCGCTACTCTACGGTCCTCCAGACCAACAGGTAAGTACACTGGGACCATGCTTTGTGGGCAATGCCTTTGTTGAGTGGGGTGGATGAAAGATGGTGGGGAGGGGAGCGAATGAGGCATGCATCGCACGACAGATGAGAGCATGTGCCATATGGCAAGGTTGGGGACGGGGGGCCACTCACATCGACCATGCAGAAAATGATGATATTTATTTTCCCACCCTGTCCATGTCACATAGGTCAGCGCCCATCAGAAGATCGACATTTGGCGTGCCATCGCCAAGGACGTCCGGACCCTGGGGGTCCACAACAGATGGGGCACCCACTGCCGAAAGAGGTGGGAGGACATCCGCCGCGGGAGCAGAAAGACCGCGGAAGCTCTGCTGGGGATGGCCTCCCAACCTAGGAGGGGTGCCACACAGCAATTGACCCCCCCTGATGTCCCGGATCCTGGCGGTGGCCTACCCCGATTTGGATGGGCGCGTGAGGACATCACAGCAGACACAAGGAGGTGAGTACCAGCACATTCTGCTATATTAGCGCACAGTGGAGGTGTCTGGGTGGGGGAGGAGGGCTGTGGGTATCTCTAGGCCAGGTCGATTTCTATAGGCTAGGCCCCTCCGTAAGGCATGGCCCTGTGCCCCCGCCCCCCACCTCTGTAGAGTGCTAAGTACAGCTATCCATGGCCCTGGGTCACCTATGTGTGCAGTTGTCATCCATAGGCTTGTAGGCCAAGTCACAATAATTGAGTAGTGTACACCGAGTGCGCGGCGTAGTGCAAGGGGTTTCTGTGTCTGTCCTCTCCGCCAACGGTGTCGCCAATGCATGCACTCAACATGTCATTCTTTCTCCCCCCCCCCTTTTTTTTTGGTCTTCCTGTTCATGTGTGCATTAGCATCATCAGGCGGAGGAGAAGTGGCATCGGAGCACGAGGGAGCTGCATCTCACATGGCCCCGGAGGGCCATGCAACAGACTCCGAGATCACCAGTGAGACGGAGGGCGAGGGGAGCTCCACAACGGGGACCCGTGGAGACGTCAGCGACACAGACACGTCCTCGGAAGGGAGCTCCGTTGTGGTGGCGGCAACATCCGTGCCCACCGCTACAACAGGTACAGCTGCCACCCAGCGCACCAGCTCTGCCCTCAAAGCAGCCCCTCAGCGTTCGCCCCGTGCCCGCTCGGCCAGGAAGGCGGGCATCTCCTTCGCCCCAGGCACCTCAGGCCCTGCCCCAGTTACCCCTGCTGCCCTCAGTGAGGAGATCATTGACCTCCTCCAGACGCTCATTGTTGGGCAGTCTACCCTTTTGAATGCCATCCAGGGTGTAGAAAGGGAGGTGCACCGGAGCAATGCATACCTGGAGGGCATTCATTCGGGTCAGGCTGCCCATCAGCGATCGTTCAACGCTCTGGCCTCAGCACTGACGGCAGCCATTGTCCCTGTCTCCTGCCTCCCCCCTCCAATTTCTTCATCCCAGTCCCACTCCCCTGTTCCTCTGCCTATCCCAGCCACACCTACAGACCAGCCTGCACACACATCAACACCCAAGGGCAGCTCATCCAGACATAAGCACCACAGATCACACAAGCATTCACACATGCAACATCCACATGCAGACATGCCAACAGCCACTGCCTCCTCTGTGTCCCCCTCCTCCTCGTCTCCCTCCTCTCTCCCTGTGACGTCTCCACTCACACCTGCATGCACACCACCATCAGCCAGTACGTCCATCACCAGCACACCCACCAGAACACTCCGCACACATGCAGTCACCACCCCCACTGCCATTTACACGTCCCCTGTGTCCTCTCCCAGTGTGTCTGTCACCCCCTCTTCCAAACCACACAAACGCAGGCAGCTACCCACCCAACAGCCATCCACCTCACGACAGCCTCCGTCACAAGCACCTGCACCCAAAGACACCACACTTGACTCTCCTACAACCACATCCTCTTCCTCCACTCCCATACCCACTGCACCTACCCTTCCCACTGATCCTAAAAAGTTTTTCCTCTCCCAAATTAACCTCTTTGCCTCACCTGACCCACCCCCTCCATCTCGTAAGAGTCCAAACAGCACCTCAGCCACCACAAGCCCTGAACCTACAGGGACCATAGTCCAGGGCTATTGGAGTCCACCAGCTTCTAGGGCAGCAACATCGGCCAGCAGCAAGGGGACAGCCAGCACACCCCCTGGGAAAAAAACTAAAAAAGGGAAGGGCCGGCGCGAGAGGCCAGAGACTGCAGCCCCCAAAGGCACTACCCTGCCACCGTCACCTGGCACATCCACAAAGGGAGGCAAGGGCCCCAGAGAATCGGCGAAGGAGGGCAAGGGCAGCAGGGCGGACAAGTCCGGCAGCAGGCGAGCTGCCCCGGAGGGCCCCACCAGCCCCATTTCGGGTGTGAAGGAGGACACCCACGGGCCCAGGACTCCAGCACAGGAGGGCCCCGCAAGCGAAAGGTCGGGTGGCGACTGAGCGGAAAATATTGGCCCGATCTGGTTCCCTGGGAACACATGTCAAGCACCGCTGAACAGGGCCCCGCCTTGACAAGCACCGCTGAACAGGGCCCTTCAAGACAAGCACCGCTGAACAGGGCCCCGCCGTGACAAGCACCGCTGAACAGGGCCCTTCAAGACAAGCCCCGCTGAACAGGGCCCCGCCGCGACAAGCACTGCTGAACAGGGCCCTTCAAGACAAGCACCGCTGAACAGGGCCCCGCCGTGACAAGCACCGCTGAACAGGGCCCCGCCGTGACAAGCACCGCTGAACAGGGCCCTTCAAGACAAGCACCGCTGAACAGGGCCCTTCCTGTCAAGCACCGCTCCGCTGGGCCCTTCCTGTCAAGCACCGCTCTGCTGGGCACTTCCTGTCAAGCACCGCTCCGCTGGGCATCGCCGTCTCTGCACCGCTCCGCTGGGCCCTTCCTGTCAAGCACCGCTCCGCTGGGCCCTTCCTGTCAAGCACCGCTCCGCTGGGCCCTTCATCTCAAGCACCACTCCGCTGGGCATCGCCGTCTCTGCACCGCTCCGCTGGGCCCTTCCTGTCAAGCACCGCTCCGCTGGGCACTTCCTGTCAAGCACCGCTCCGCTGGGCATCGCCGTTTCTGCACCGCTCCGCTGGGCCCTTCCTGTCAAGCACCGCTCCGCTGGGCCCTTCATCTCAAGCACTGCTCCGCTGGGCATCGCCGTCTGCACCGCTCCGCTGGGCCCTTCCTGTCAAGCACCGCTCCGCTGGGCCCTTCATCTCAAGCACCGCTCCGCTGGGCATCGCCGTCTCTGCACCGCTCCGCTGGGCCCTTCCTGTCAAGCACCGCTCCGCTGGGCCCTTCATCTCAAGCACCGCTCCGCTGGGCATCGCCGTCTCTGCACCGCTCCGCTGGGCCCTTCCTGTCAAGCACCGCTCCGCTGGGCCCTTCATCTCAAGCACCGCTGGCCCATTGGCAGGGCCGGATCTGTGTCGGCCAGGGCTTCACGAAGCACTCTGGGCACCATGCCTCCTCCAGAACCAGTGGAGTCTGTAATCCACTTGATGGACTGTGGCTTTGCACTCCCCAGGATGGTACAGTGGGCAACCCACCCACTGTAGAGACTTGTGAGACTGTGGCTTTGCACTCCCCAGGATGGTACAGTGGGCATGGAGGCCCCTCGTGGATCTGGCGTCGTGGACTCAACAGGCTGAGGTGCCCCCCCTTCCCTTCCCCCTGAGGTGCCTGTAGTTTTACTATCTGATGCCCCTGCAGTATTCTCTCCAATGGAATCGGGTCTCGTGTGTGGGCTTTGCCCATGTGTTTAGGCCCATTGGCCCACGAACAATGGATGATAGCCAATATGGGCCGGACTTTTGACCTATGTATATATTGTTCATGATGTAATATATTTTATTTATATATTTCATATTTCACTTAACTTCAATTATGTTATAATATACTTCATTTTTAATGATCATTTCATTTTGTCTTTGCATTCTTCCGGGGGGTTTGGGGGGTGTCACTCTGACTTGTTGCTCTGCATTGATGTGTGTGTTGTAGTGGGTGAGGGTGGGGGTGGGTGTGTGGCGTATGTGTGTCCCCGTAATTTTTTGCCTCCCCCCTCCCCTGTGTCGTATGTGCAGTACTCACCATTGTCATCTGCGCCGGCGTTCGTGCTCCTGGTAGAGGAGCAGGAAGACAATGGCTGGGAGGATGTGTAGTTCCGGTTCCATGCTGTCCAGATTCCTCGTGGAGTGTGTATAGGTGAGCGTTTTCCCGTTCGTAGTCTGTTTCCGCCGTGTTTTTATCGGCGGGGCTCCCGCCCCAGAAAAGGTGGCGGATTGGTGAGTTGTGATAGGGTGGGCGGTACATTGTCTGCCGCCTGTCTGTTGGCGGTGACTGCCGCGCTGCTTGTCTGTACCGCCGTGGCGGTCGGAGTGTTAAAGTGGCGGGCTGTGTTGGCGGTTCCCGCCAGGGTCGGAATTCAATTTTTTTGGCCGCCTGCCTGTTTGCGGGTTGGCCGCCGCTTTAACACCGACCGCCAGGGTTGGAATGACCCCCGATGTCTTGTAAAATAGTGTCAGACGTGAAGGCTTTGGATCTGGGGGGATGTCAATATCCTCCGGAGGGAGTATCCTTCCTCATATCAAAAATGACAAAATGTAATACCAGGTTGGTATCATATCCAGCTTTCCCAAATAATTCTAAACTTTGTGTGGTACAATGTCTGAAGGATTAAGAGGTCTGTACTGCTGAGTTCTGGACGGACATGCAGGGTCAATTATTGATTGCTTTGCAGAGGCCCTTTCATCCAGTTTCATCCACTACCTTAGCTTGATGGATGAGATGGCTTCTATCAGAAGTAGGTATAGATGTTTCTAAATTCGGTGCTCATTCGGCTACAGGAGAATGGCATCAAAATCATTCTCATTGGGTTCTCATTTGGAGGACATACTAAAAGGCGGTGATTGGTCATCAGAAACTACTTTTAAAACATTTTATTACAAACATATCATTAATGTTTCTTCTATGGTGACTGGTCAGCTTTAATCAAGCATAATCAGAGACTCTGGTCATGATGTAGCTTTCGTGAAAATAATTTTCAACTCTATTAAGGACATGGAGGCGAGGATTATCCCACCCAATTGTTATAACTTTTGATTGATCAACTATATTCTAAATCAAAGAATATAATTCTTGAGAGTTTTTATTAACCAAGTTATTCCCTCCCTTCATTATTGAACTGAGGTTTTTTTTATTAGGTGAATGTCATTATATCTTGAGACAAGGTTTGTGGCTTGTGTTTTTTCTTTTCATTGTAACTGTCTAGATCAAGACGACAAATGATCAGAAGGTTCTTCTGCAAGTCCTCGAGTTCTGATTTTCCATTGTTATCAAAGGAGAGTTCTCTGTTTTTCTCAGCTGTTTGCCCTGTCGTGAGGTCAGAGTCTGGTTCACTGTAGGTCTCCAGTTGGATTGAGGGATTTTGTTCCCTTATGCACTTCCATTCAGTTTTGAGGTTACATGTTTTACATGAGGCAAAGAATGAAGAAGTGATTTACTGTCATTGGATTATATGGGGTGGTACTTAATGGTTGATGTGATTGATATGGTTACTGGGTAATGTAGTTTTGCTGAGCTTTTCTTTTTATTGGCTGCTGATAAAATAAAGCATAGAAAGAGAAGCCTAATCCTCGCCTCAGTATCCTTAATAGAATCGAAAATTCTTGTCGTGAAAGCTAGAAAATGTAATATTGACTGTCACTGTCACTAGGAGGAACCTCTTCAAGGCACTCTACCTTTGTCACAAAGATTTCCATGAAACGAAGAGGGACAACAGCATGGCTTCCTTCTTTGTTTGCTACATCCTCTCCCGAACTTTGTGTTCTGCATCCCGATTTCCAACATCTACTTTGCATTCCAAGATATAAAAACTCAGAATAGGAGAAAGACCCCTAGCAATGGTAACCTCGAAAGCATGGAATGTCATGCCTAACTCTGTTAGACACAAAAACAACTTCCTGAGCTTTCACAAACACCTGAAAACCTATGGTTTAATCTAATATTGTAATATTGAGTCCCTACTTTTAGCCTTAAATTTTTCCGTCCAAAAGGGTCGATATGTAAGATCACTTGGATACCTCTATTTAAAGTTTATGTTGAATTTTAAAAATTTTAAATTCATCCATTCATTTTATAAAGTTATGTTGTTTGTGCTGTAAAGCTATTTATATTGTAATATTTCTTTCCATTTGTATTTTTATTTTTTTATACCATCGGTATTTTTTATTTGGATGCATTTTACTTTTTCATTTATTTTAAAGCTTTACAAAATATTTAAATTAATATTATTTTGAAACTATTATTAATTTACTGTGCTTTTTCAGACCTCGTATGCAAGATAATTGTCATCAGAGAGGTGCACTGAGCGTGTTATATTGTTTTGATTATGGCAGATGAGCCATCAAATATCGAACCTAGAACATATTGGAGGAGACCTTCAGTCATCACCACCACCTAATTTAGTTGTTAGTGAGATTCTACCAGATAAATATTTCTTGTACGTAAAGGTCTCTTCAACAGTGGCACAGGACTATGGGTGATATTAGTACATTTCAATATTTGAGAAGACTGAGGTAGTATAATTATGTAGAAATGACATTATTGGTAGGGTAACTAGCATCTAGTCTACATTTCCTTATTTTGTTTCATTCTATTTAAATTAATGTAAGGTTAGGTTAGTGTTGGCATCGGCTTGACTAACAACTACTTATTAATAAATTTACTTAAAGTTAAAAAATGTAGGATTAGGGCAAGTGTTATCATTACATTTATAGTAAGGTTAATTGGTACATGTAACTTGATTTATTTTATTTAGGAATAGGGTTACATTCAATTTAATATAACTTCCTATAATTTTTACAAAGGCTTGGGTTGGCATGGTGGGAAGGTGAGGTTTGCTAGGTAACTTAAATTGCATTATATATTTTTTAATTTCATTTGCTTTAGGGCTATGATTAATGTATACCTTAAAGTTAGCTAAATCTTACCTACTCCATGAGTAGAATGTATCCCTAGTGTGCGTGAGAATATGAAGCAGGAGTCAAGCTAAACACCTTTAAGTTGTCCTGGGGGAAAGAGGGGTGGAACTCCCATTCATGGATTTGTTCTACATTGCAACTCTGTTGCTACATGTAGTGCAATGGCTGGATAAAGACACCTGGAAAAAAACCTAATTACATGGAACCCACAAGATCCTACCACTGCAGGATCTCCTCATGATGGGTGGAAGCGTCCCGAAGCACTTTCTAAATGGGCTAAGACAGGTGTGTAGAGGGTGGACCGAGTGATCAAAATATCCTGAAACAACCAGTGTTCGTGGCTGACATGCAGTTGTGGAGTAAGGCAGTAGGGAGTTGATGAGTGAAAAGATGTAAAGTACTAGGTACTTATACCTAGGAAACAGGCTTGTCATGCTTGCATAACTGGAGGAGTTCTTCAGGATTGGGTTTACACAGCATGCATGCGTAACTTAACCCTCTAGCAAGATATGACTTACATTTCCTGACGAACTGGAAAAACAGAAAATCGCCATGATGCTAACATTAGCAGAGGATAAAAGACTAATGGCTAATATCTATAGGGTACTAACACTGGGGCAATAAAAGCTAGGGATTGTGAAGAGAGTCCAGGCTGGGCAGGACTCCTTAATTGTCAGTATTTATTTGTTGTTTCAGCTTTGCAATAGAGGCACACAATCAACGGACATAGGGCCAGTTCTACAAGAAAGTGGCGCATCGGTCCCGATGCGCCACTTTTCTTGCACCACCCCTGCCCCACCTAAAGACACCATGGTTGCGCCATATTTACAATGCGGCACACCATGGTGCTCGTTTCCACAATATTGTCATAATTTATGACACTATTGTGGCCTTTGCTGGATTAGCACCATAAATGATGGCGCCAGTGCAGTAAAGCACGAGGGAGGCCTATAGGCTACTATGGGCCCATCACTTAAATGCCTGCCCCGAGCAGGCGTTAAAAATGACAGAAAAAATGTCACAGTGAAATCTTTGCTTACATTGCAAACATTTGCAATGTATGCCCATACATGCGTACATGCGCAAGAGGTTACAAAGTGGTGCAATGCTTGCATTGTGCCACTTTGTAAGTATGGCGCAAGAAAAAAGGCCTCCTTAACACCACATTATCATTAAAAAAAAGACGCGAGTGTGGTGCTAAGAGGCACTAGGGGCTTGTAAACCTGACTCATAGAGTTTACAAATTGCAGAATTACATAAAAGCAGGTAGCACATTAAAACAGTACACACAACATATAATGCAACATTTTAAAAACATCTCCATAAGAATACTCCATTAATAGCGAGAGGCCTCCTCCTGCATCATAAAATAAAGGTTGTAGCCTATATAAATTGCACACCGATAGGTATACAATTAATACACATAACTTCGCTGACTGACATAGAAGGTTAATCCAAAGATTTAACATAAGTAGCGTCCTCCATTGTAATGCTGTTCAAATGCAAAGTTTCTTATCAGGAGGCTCACAACAGCAAGTAGCAGCATACATGGACTGAAGTCAAAGTGCAACTCTAGTGCAGAAGCTGCAGGAAAGTGTAGCTACTAAAGGGTAAGAACTTATCCTGCAAAGATTCTTCATAAGAAAAACCCACAATTGATAATGTAATAACTGCCCGGAGAGCAGGTAAGTACTATATGTGATTAGCTTAGTTTAAAAGTGTCAGACCATCTCAGTAGGTTGATGGAAGCAGAGGTTGTGAGAGTACAACTAAGCAGGGCAAAGCCTGAGATAAAACGTATCAATGCCAGAGGTGGGAAAGACCTATATTTAATCGATTTGCTTTAAAACTGTTAGTCCATCTCATTATCCTTATCAATGTGAAAACTAGTAAAAGTGCAACCATGTAAGGTAAAGCCAGGGGTACTATAAGTCAAAGCTCTCTGGGGGGATGTATTACCATAAAAAGTTATGAGGGGCAACTGTCGGGGCTGATCAACTACACACAAAAATTAACATCTGGTTCACTTAGGTGATCACGCAATGCCTCCATCAGTGCTGTTACAGTAAAAGTGCTAGTGCTGGTTCAACCATCAACAGCCAAATGTACTGGGAAAGAGTAACAGATGGACTTGTTTATTTATTTCCTTAACTTGCTGTGTGTGTTGCTCTCACCGTCCAACTTTTTGACCAGTTCTCTTTCCTTCCAAGCGGCATATATGTAGGATGCTACTGCCTTAAACGCAGAGCAATTGTGTCCTGGATATCTCTTAAGCCTCCTATCATGTTTTTTATACGAGACAAATTGTAGTAAAGCCAAACATAGATATAAGAAACATTGGCCCTGATTTAGATACTGGTGGAGGTGTTACTTTGTCACAACTGTGACGGATAGCCCATTCGCCGAAATCTAAGGGATATCTGTCACCTAAGGAGGGACATACGTAAAGCATTTACCAGCAAAAAGAGAGGATCAAGCCCACGAATGAGTGATAGTGATGGGCGTGCAGTGGGCGTGATTGAAAACCCAGATACATAACAACACCGCGGAAAAGCAGCACTTGCATGCTGCTATGCTTGACCTAAAAAGAAAAGATGATGGATGGAGTGAAATCCATGTTTTTTTATGCACCATGCCACCCCAGTTTGGACCCAGCCATATGCAAATCAGTCTTGACCCTTATCCCCATGGGAACAGTCCAGCCTGAACTCCCAAGCCAGGTCCTCACTGGACTGGAAACAAGCATCCTGGGACCAGTTTCAGGGTATCACCCCTCATCAGCCAGGCTAGCTTGATTCCAGTAGCACAGTGAGCAATGGACCCACATCTTGGCAATCCTTTCCCACTTAGGAAGATAAAAGAAAAAGAACTGATGATGGACAGAATGCTGAACAATGCAAACATTCACCCCACTCACAAAGATCTGGGTTTAATCCATCGTTTTTTTGCCCACCACTCCACCCCAGTTTGGACCCAGCCATATGCAAATCAGTCTTGACCCTGTTCCTCATGGGAACAGTCCAGCCCGAACTGCCAAGCCAGGTCCTCCCTGGACAGGAAACAAGCATCCTGGGACCGGTTTCAGGGTATCGCCCTTCATCAGCCAGGCTAGCTTGATTCCAGTGGCGCAGAGGGACCCCTCTATTGGCTAAGCACTCAAATGCAGCTAACCTTCACTCACATATATGCATGCATTGCATTCTCCTCCAGGTTATCATTTTAAATGTTCTCTGGCAGAAATCCACAAACAAGCATTGGCATAGCCAATAGGTCTCATCTTTGGGACCTTATAATTGTTTAGCCAAGCAGCACATTAAACCTTTATCAGAAATAAACTGTTAGTGCATTCCTTCATGCACTTGGCATGCCTATAATGGTCAGAACATCCCCTAGAGAGCACCACAATAAAGATAGCATTTGGAAGAAACATGACCATGTAACCATATACTCAGCCTCTTTAGGGCATAACCACATGAAAATAGAAGGATAGAGAGCGTTGCAGTGAAACCATGTATTCAACCACTACAGGGCATAATGCATTACACATTTTCAGGCCTAGCAGACCTACTAGAATGTTATTACAAACAAGCCCTAATAACACAAACTACTCCCAGCTATAAAGCAAAAGCTCCAGCCACAAGAGAGCTCAAAAAGAAATTGAATGGTAGGAGAAGTTATGATTTTGGGGTCCCCCACAACCTAGTGTGGGGACCCAGAGAATGAGCTGGAGAAAGAGCATGTTGTGCTAAACGTTTTGGTGGCGGTCCATTGTCCTAGGACCACCACAGGCTGCGTTTTGGGCAAAAATGGAATGCCCCGCAAAGCATTATGAGGCAATTTTCCAGAGTGCAGTGAATATTGTAGTATTGGCTCTCCTGCTGTGCTGGGGAGAGTTGCTTTGAGGGTTTCCCTTGTGGTTTTTCTATTTAAAAGGTGCCAGTTTGTATATTTTTCAACTGCTAAAGTTGGACAAGAATTTAAGAATGGGGCTGAAAATTTAACTGGTGCACCTGTAAAGCAAGCCAACCTTCCGGTCGAGTTCATGCTATATAAATAAATAAAAAGGAATCCCCATCCAGCGTGCAGCCTTTGTCGGCTGCAGATGCCGTAAAGAAACAGTGATATGCCACAGGAAGAAATAACATATGCCCATGAGTGCGAAACAGAGAGGCAAAAGTAGTGCGCCAACACTAAGGTATATGGCAGATCGTGCAATTATCCATGTAACAGGGTCAGTCTCCAAGGTCTTAATAAAACAGCCTCAAGGCGAGACAAACATAAGGCACTTACCAAACAAGCCAAAGGAATTTTGAAAGGCAGGCCAAGGAATGAATGAAAGTGATGAGTGTGTGATGGGTGTGGTGGAAGCCCACTGAAGTAGATTACAGCATGTCGAGACAGCGCATGCACGCTGTTAGAAATGGGGTCTCTAGTTGGCAAAGGTATACACCCTTGTCCAAGGAGGGACCACAATCCTAGTCAGGGTAAGTCACACGCAATCCAAATTATCCTGTGCCCACCCTCTGGTAGGTTGGCACTGAGCAGTCAGGCTTAACTTACAAGGCATTGTATTAAGTATTTGTGCAATAAATCTTACAGTAACACAGTGAAAACACCTCAAAAATACAACAAACAGGATCAGAAAAATAGCATTTATCTGGTTAAAATAAGGTCAAAACGATGAAGATTCAATAAGCACACGTTGAAATATCACTTTTGCAAGTTTAAAAAGTCTTAAATCTTAGAAATCAACAGTTGTCTCTTGATTTCAGAAAGTACCTGGTTTGTGTCACAAATAACATGCACAGAGACTGCAGAGAAGGAGATGCGTGGAAAAATAAGGTGTGCGCTGGATTTTCTAACGCGTCACAGACGTTGCCTTGTTTCTTTCCATGCTGCAAGGGACTTGCCTAATTTTTTGGCTCACTGTCTTGGTTCCTCACTGCGATGCAGGGATCTTTTTGATGCCCAGGGACGATGCAGGGAAATTGTGGGGGCGCTGGAAGAAGTCACAGGCATTGCGTTGATCTCTGAGGGTGATGCGTCAAATTTTCTGTCGCATAGCAGGTGCTGCATTGATTTTCCACTTGGGAAGTGGGGCTGCGTTGTTCTGGTTTGGCTGTGCAGTCATTTCTCGGTCGCAAGGCACGCAGTGTGTCGTTTCCGGCAGGCTGTGCGTTGATTTTCGGTGCACAAGGAGTTTCCTGAAGAGATTAACTCTTTTTGGTCCTGAGACTTCAGAAAACAGGAGGCAAGCTCAATCCAAGCCCTTGGAGAGCACTTCTCAGCAAAGTCAGAGGTCAGCAGGTCAGCAGGGCAGCAGGGGAATGGCAGGGCAGAAGTCCTTCTCAGAAAAGCAGTCCAGCTGAGTCTTTTGGACAGCCAGGCAGTTCCTCTTGACAGGTTCCAGGTTCAGGTCAAGAAGTGTCTGAGTTGGTGGGGTCAAAGACCCAGTTTATATACCCAAAAATGCCTTTGAAGTGGGGGAAACTTCAAAGAGTGGTTTTGAAGTGCACAAGTTCCCCTTTCAGTACAGGTCTGTCTGCCAGGGTCCCAGTAGGGGGGTTGGCAGACCATTGTGTGAGGACAGGCCACTAGCCATTAGGTCATCCACCCTTCCAGGCCAGGAAGACCCATTCAGTATGCAGATGAGTGCAGGTGTGACTTAGTGTCCTATGTTTGTGGTTGTCCGGGTGAAATGCACAAGGAAACTGTCAACCAGCCCAGCCCAGACATTGATTGAAGACAGGCTATAAGGCACAGATGGATTTTAAGTGCAGAGAAATGCTCACTTTCTAAAATTGGCATTTCTAAAATAGTAATATAAAATCCAACCTCACCAATAAGCAGGATTTTCTATTACCATTCTGACCATACCACAAATGACCTGGTTACCCCTTTCTGATCAGAATCTACCATTTAAACTGTATATGAGGGAAGTCCTAATGCTATCCTATGAAAGGAACAGGCCTCACGGTACCAAAAAACAAATTGAGGAGTTTTCCACCACCAGGACATAAAACACACATGTACATGTCCTGCCTTTTACCTAAACAGCACCCTGCCCTATGGGTTACCTAGGGCCCACCTTAGGCGTGACATATATGTAGACAAAGGGGAGTTTAAGGTTTGGGAAGTACTTTTAAATGCCAAGTCGAAGTGGCAGTGAAACTGCACACACAGGCCTTGCAATGGCTAGCCTGAGACATGGTTAAAGGACTACTTATGTGGGTGGCATAACCTGTGCTGCATGTCTACTAGTAGCATTCCGTTTACAGGCCCTGGGCACATGTAGTGTACTTTACTAGGGACTTACAAGTAAATCAAATATGCCAATTGGGAATAAACCAATGTTACCATATTTAAGGGAGAGAGCATATGCACTCTAGCACTGGTCAGCAGTGGTAAAGTGCGCGGATTCCTAAAACCAGCACAAAACAGTGTCAGAAAAGTGGAGGGAGGCAGACAAAAAGCTGTAGGATGACCACCTTAAGGCTGTCAGGTCTAACAACCGCTGTCTAGGCTCAACCTACAAACAACACAAATGCTACTGACTTCACATTGCTCTGTCTTCATTTTTCTGTCACATAGGGCCAGATTACGAGTACGGCAGTCCTAGGACCACCGTACCTGCGGTGATGGTCCGACCGCCACATCCTTGGCAGTTTGACCGCCAGATTTGGATGCTGGCAGTCGGACCCCCACATGACTGCTGCAGCTGCTAGGAGCAGAGATCCCACAGTTGTGGCGGTGAGGAAAGTTGTGGTCAAGCACAACTGCATTGGCAACAGGGTGCATTCGGACTGTGCTGGCGGCATTGGCCTCAACTCTCCCTGAGAACCAAATCCAATGCCGCCGCATTGTTTCCGCCATCTGGCCCCACGGGAACATGGTGATACGGCAGTCAGGAGGCTGCCGGCTTGGCGGTGTCCTCCCGACCGTCATCTTGGCGGTCTGACGGTCGGACCCCCAAGTTCATAATAGGGTCATTTCATCTCTGGTAATCGCAATCGAACATGAAATCCGCAGCTGCATTATTATATTCAGACATCTACTTCAATCTATATCTAATCCTCTGAAATCCCTGGTTTGTTTATCCCATGAAAAAGTTTAGTGTTGGTTTAGCGTTCCAAAATTAACGCTAACTCAATGCTAAACCTTTGAAAATCTGGGCCTTTGAGTCCTTAGGCTTTCTGCATCTATGGACAGTACCAGTGAGGGTCACCTTAAACTTATCATGTCATGTTAGGCCTAGATGTAAGAAATAGCTTATAGGGAAGCAATTGGGTTAACTGGGTTAACCCAGCTCAAGGGAGGGTTACAGACACATTCTTAGCTCTAAAACGTGTACATGCCTTTAGACATTATTAGGATGCGGAATGTGGAAAATCTGCCCTTTCTGTATCATCAGCCTGGATTTTTTACCTTTTGTTGTATCACATACTTTGCTGGCTTTAGAACTCTGCGGACCTTACCCCTGCTAGTCTGCGGGAAAGTGCCTGTGCGCCTCCATTCAAAATGATGAAATCGATATACTTCCATCGTAAGCCCCTACTGTATGGCACAAAGTGTACCCAGGGCCTATAAGCCAAATGCCACTAGTGGACTGTAGCGCCAATCATGCCATCATTTACTGTAGCAGTGTAGCCTGGCTGCAGCAGTGCAAAATCTGCAGTTCAACCTGCCAAAATAAGCCCTTTTGATTGGTCAAAACATCCCTTTTAGCTATAATTGAGTCATTCCTATGTAAGCCTTGTTGTCCACAGGCTAGGGTGCATGGTAAGTAAAAGGAGAAAATGTAGAAATGGAATATTACCTTGTCCTTACAGTTACTAGCACCCAAAAGCTACTTTTCAATGTAGCTGGCCTAACTGTCTTATATAGACTACCAGAGTACAGATTAAAATGCTAATACTGTTTTCTCGGCGAATGGGACTAGCTAGAAAAATAATTAAACACATATGTTTAATATAGCCTTAGAACCCGCCGTAGCGGGCTCTACCGGCTATTAAAGGCCCGCTCCCCGCGTTAAATGCCCGAGCCGAAGGCGAGGGCATTTAACAAGGGAGAGGGACTTTAATAGCCAGTAGAGCCCGCTACGGCGGGTTCTAAGGCTATTAGAACATTCTGCCACACAGGGCAGAATGTTCTATCAAAAAAAAAAAATGTTCACGGAGCCCGAGGGGATTTAAATCCCCTCGGGCTCCGTGAGGCTTTGTTCACAGCTGCTGCTGTGAACAAAGCAAACATTGGAATGTTGGCGCTGCGGGCTTTTACCGGCCTGTAAAAGCCCACAGCAGTCCATTGTCTTCAATGGACATGCCAACATTCCAATGTTCTAATAGAAATTAAAAATCCAATTCAATGGTGAAGTCAGGTGTTTAATAAATACAAAGAAAAGTAACTGTTAGACAGTTACCTTTTCCCTGCTTGAAGGTCCCGGAGGGTAATTTGCATTTGCTTTCCAACTACTTGCAACCAGTAATTAGCATTTGAATAGGTGTGAATTGTGAATAAGTTGTGGAATTCCTCTTAAAAGCTACACAATAGGTCATGCTGATTGATAAGTCAATTTGAATGGGCAGGGATGCCTCTTTTAAACTCAGCAGAATGGTGTGGCATGGAAGCATCCTATTTAGGTTGAAGCTACCATACAGCACAGCTGTCTGGTTTGCTAAAGATATCTTTGGGACTTTTGGATAGCTTCCCTGGAAATATATTCCCTGTTGGTTACCATTGGCTTTGTGGTTTGTAACACACATTTGCTTGCTTTCTATTTGCTAGCTTTATTTGTTTTAGGCTGTCCAGCTTGAGTTTGTCCCTCGCAAAGAATATTCCTTATTTACTGTATCCTTTCAAGTGCTCTCTTTCTGTAAACAGGTTTTTCAATCTTGTTCTTATTGTGCCACACTTGCTGTGCATTCAAAGACACAGGTTAAATGTCAGGCTCTGTCTTCTGAGGGAGCATAGTGTTTACTTTTCCTTCTCTCATGTCAAAGTAAGAGGATTTATGTTACAATCGTTCCATGAAAGGCTTTTTTCTAGCACACAACAAAGTTTAAATGTCTTAATGAAATGTGCAGACATTTCATGATATATCAGAATCAGGAAAGCACAGATAACTCTGAATTCTGTCTGAGTCAAATATTTTAATACGATCAAAACAAATCAAGGCACTAGCTGACGGCTTTTCCACACATTGTCGCTTTGTGCTGTATACTTTTATCAGTAAAACTGTATGTCTGTGCAAATGTAATGGTCATTTCAATTGAAAATGTGTTGTCTGTATGGCAGTGCCCTACCACACCATGCATACTCCAGTTTATGCCACTCCATTCAACTCTGCACCACTCAATGCTACTCCATTCTAGACCACTCCACTCTAGATCACTGCATTCTGCTCTGCACCACTCCACTCTGCCACTCCACGGCACTTCACTCTACGACTCTCTACTCTCCTGTGCACCACTGTACTTTATGATAACTTACTCTATGCCACTTAGCCCCAGTGCATTCTTTGCCACTGCACTCTACCCCACTCCAGTCTAGGCCACGCCACTCTCTTCTGAACCACTTCACTATGTGCAACTCTACTTTATGCCACTCCACACCACACTACTCTGCAACACTGCACACTATGCCACTGGCCTCTACTCCACTGCACTCTATGCCAATGCAGTCTACTCTGTACCTCCCCACTCTACGCCACTGCACTCCATGCCAGTCCACTCTATGCCACTCTAATCCACTCTATACTACTGCACTCAATGCCACATGACTCTATGCCACTCTTCTCTATGCTACTGCCCTCTACCCTACACCACTCCACCACACCCCACCCTGCACCACTCCACTCAATGCCACTTCACTCTATTCTGAAACAATCCACTCTACACCACTGCACTTTATGCCACTCTACTCCACTCTGTGCCTCTCCACTCAATCCTGTGCCTCTGCACTCTATTCAGTACACTCTACATCACTCTACTCTAGTGTGCACCACTCTACTCTATGACACTGCACTCTATGCTACTCTACTCTAAACCACTGCACTCTACACCACTCTACTCAAAACCAATTCACTTTACACCCACTGCACTCTACGCCAATCTACTTTGCGCCACAGCACTCTATGCCACTATACTCTACAACACTCTATGCCACTTCACTTGATGGCACTCTGTAATGCACCATTGCACTCCACATCACTGCACTCTATGCCACTATACTCTACAGCACTCTATGCCACTGCACTTTATGGCACTCTATTATGCACCATTGCACTCCACGTCACTGCCACTCTATGCCAAAGTACTCTGCAAACTTTCACTCTCTGCCACTGAATTCTACACCACTTTATTCTGCACCATTGCACTGTATGCCACTGCACTTTACACAACTCCATGCCACTCTGCTGCACTGTATGCCAATGCACTCTATGCCACTACACTCTATGCCACTCTACTCTGCATCACACTGCACCACTGCACTCTGCAGCACTCCACTCGACACTACTGCACTCTACTCTGTACCACTCTACACTATGCCACTACACTTAATGCCACTCTTTGCCACTCCACTCTAATCCATTCTACTCTATGCCACTGCATTTTACACCTCTACACTCTATGCAAATGTACTCTGCACCACAGCACTCTACAACACTCTATTCTGCACCACTCTATGCCACTGTACTCTACTCTGCACCACTGCACTTGATACTATTGCACTCTTTGCCACTGTACTGTACACCACTGCACTCTGTGCCACTCTCCTCAACTCTGCACGACTGAACTCTAGGCCACTTCACCCTAGGCCACTCTAGTCTACTCTGCGCCACTCTAGTCTATGCCACTGCATTCTACAACACTGCGACACTCTACTATATGTCACTCCACTCTTCGGCACTTTATGCCACATTATGCTAGTCTATGCTACACTACTCTATGACACTCCACTCTACAGAACTCTATGCCACTTTATGCTAGTCTATGCTACTCCACACTACTCCATGCCACTTTCTTGTATATCACAAACTTTTAGTCATACTGGACAGTAGCCACTCTCATGTACAACATAGCTAAAACACATTGGAAAAGCCAATAGCTCTTGCATACGTGAGACCTGTTGGCTTTGCCAATGCTTATTGACATTACACTGTCCTTCTTGGCAGGTCTGCTGACCCTATGTATAACACTAGGAGCCAATTTGTTAGATAGAAAACAGAATGCCAAAAATGTTTTGTATATCCACTGTCTGGTTGCCGGAAATACCTGCTTTTGTCCTACCAGACTTCTGTCTCAAGGTTTATTATGGGTACAGTGGTTGTGTCAAACTGGATTTTAGTGCTAAAAGTGTGAGGACACTAAGATACCATAGTACACTCCCCACACACACCCCCGCCCTCAAACTCCATGTTTAGTGTTGCAGAAGACTTTCACCATCTTGAAAATGCTGAAAAAAGTGAGTAGGGTTAGCCCCAAGAACCTTTACCCCATTTGTTAGGACATGCCCAAAAGTCATTCCAACTGTTTTGCTTGTGCCAGGTATAAATGTGACATTTCTGGGCACCCGCTTTAGAACACTCCTTGACTTGAGGCAGAACAGCGACGACTGAACCTGCTCTCTGTGACCTGAGATGAGCTCTGGAGGAATGGACGTGTATCCTCCTGTACCCAGGACCAAAAAGTAGGCTCCAAGGGTCATAAGGCTCAGCTCCTGTTCAAGCTACAGGGATACAGCATGATACAAGAGGCCTTTCTTTCAACTGCCCAGCTGACCAGTGGCAAATGAACCTAGATTGGACCCTGCTGTGGCCTCTGCCGACCCTCTACGAGATTCTAAGTGCCTCTCCTGAGGTTCTGGTAGAACTTAGAAATGTACTTCTGTGGTAGATTGGACTTAAAGTACTTTGGGCCTGATTTACATTTTGGAAGACAAGTTACTCCATCACAACAGGTGACGGATAACCAGTCTGCTGAAATATAAATCCCATTATATTTTATAGGATTTACATTTCGGCGGACAGGAAATCCATTACCGTGGTGACAGAGTAACTTGTTCGCTAACCTCTAAATCAGGCCCTAATTCAGAAGGTAACATTTTTGACCAGGACTAGCCCGGCTGGTGTATCCGACCCACGTTCCATCACAGCAAGCCACAAAATGTGTCTGGATTTCAGTCTACTATGACCAATAACTATCTTTGTCAATTCTTGCTTCTTGGTGCTATTCTTACTTAAAATTCATATATCCATTTTCCTGCTTTGGATTTTTGTGACTTTGTTTATTAAATTTTACTCTATTTTTTTTATCTCGGTTTGAGATTTTTATTATTTTATATTTTGACACTATTACTGTTTTGGTATTGCCTAAATACTTTAACATTTTCCTAAAATAAGCCAGTCAGCTCTGTGCCATGGCTGCCTGGGGGTTGAACTATGGTTAATTTAGAACCTTTGAGGGGTTCACCCTGACAAATGTTGTGTCACCCACCAAACATAATAATCCAATTTCTTACAAAGAAGAACTTGCAAAGGCCAAAGGTTTGTACATTAAATTGAGATTAGACTGTTTACCATTTGCATCCTTAACATATAATTAGGATTCCTCCAATAGTCAATTTATACCTTGTCACAGTTGAAAAGGGAACCTCACTGTTGGTTTCTTTGTCTAATGTGTGGAAGCCCAAGAAAAACTATTAATGATATTAATTGAGAAAGAAATCCATTCCTAACTATGAGAATAGTATGAGTATGTAAATCAGATGCTTCAAGAGTGCCAGTATTTGCAACATTTAGATTTGTGCTGTTCGTTTGGAGCATTTATTGATGTTCACTTAAAACTATAAAATCTATGTGGCACCAACTTTGATTTTGCTATATGTTTTATCTTGGTTTTCTGGTCAACAACTGTTGAAGCCACAATTATGTGATTTGGAGGACACTCAGGATACTAAACTCATAGTGTGCCCTCCCAGTCTTGATTTCTGCTGCCATAGTCTTCAGGACAACGGAGGGTGCCACATCCATCCGATTCACCGGCTGTTGACTTATAATATCATTTGTTACTGGACCTCATTCCCAACAGGTCTCAGTCTGCCAACTGGTGGTATGTTGGAACTGATAGTTTGGTCTTGTGGGTAGGTGTATGGTCATTTGTCGCTGAGGATGGCAAACAAATCTGGAGAGCAAAAGACAATAAAAAAATATTTTTTGCACAGATGAGATTACTTGATGGCCCATTGAGATGCCGGTTGAAAGGTCATAATAGAGAAACCCTTTTTTATTAAGACATAACTTAATTCTCTTTCTTCCCGCAGTGATCTAGTATTGTGCATTGGAAACTGGTATGGTTCTTGATTATAGTCCCACCTTTGTCAGGTCTGACTTTCCAAGGTACTTACCATTTAGTTTCACATTCAGAGTCCTGATAAGGAAATACTTTTTTTGTCTAGAAGAAGACATAATGAATTGTCTCCCAAATATAGAGGTCGAAATGCAATGACATAAACAATATAAGGAGCAGCGTCAAATAGAATGGACAATCAACTTATGATAAACAACATAAACTAATTCAAACAATATTTGTTGATATCCTTTCCTCATCAGGGACCACACTGATTGCTTTATTTCAATTACATAGAGGAGCGCCTGATAGGAGAATAATATTGGTTTTGATCAGCACGCTGTAAGTCATTTGATAATTGTTTTTGCCAGATAATGTCACTAGAAAATTCACTACGTTTACACGCTTGAGCGATATTTATATATGTTATGTTTGCATGCGTTTTTAATGTGTAATCAATGTATGTTTGATTATATTGCTGTTTGTGTGTTCATTCACAATACACACGGATGTGCTAATATGAGTAAAAACTGGAATCATAGTGAAAAACAATTAGATGCAACACATGGAATACAATCTGTGTATTGTTACGTTGAGTAATTGTAGTAGATTAATGGCCAATGTGAGGTTCTTTTTCATGAATATTTTGCACTGTCCCTCCCTTGGGGCCTAGCAACACCCCCCACACATTGTTGCATGTATTACAATAGAAGCCACCCTGAACAATCCCCCTAAACCGAAATGTAAATGTGTCAAATGTAGTAACTGTTTTCACCAAGGTAACACACAGGTGTAACACCAATTATAATGCTTGTAAGTATGATTTAATGTGACTTTTCTAAGCAATGCATCCATGATAAAGTAAAATAGCTTCAGTGTTGAGCAATTTAAGTTTGCTTGTTTAGTAATTAAAGGAAAATATCCAGGGTATGCAGAAGGCCTCTGTTGAGTAAAAGTATGTTGGCAGGCTCTTTTGCTGAGTTTTTTTAAATGTCTCTCTTGCCAGGAAAAAATCTGCTATCTATTTATAGAATATTGATTCCTTAATCAGGCTTTGCTCTGACATTTCACAAGGGTTAATTTGTGTTAACGCCTCTACTTCACTTTTATAGCTTTGCAGGTACTGAAATTGTATTTGGCTGCCATAACCCCAGATGGGAAAACAATTTGTGCCTATTTAAGTGATCTCCACCACTTCTTGAAAGTTCTTGATTTCTATTCTGAGGACTTCAACTGTGGCAGATGGGGGTCTCCATCGTATGTCATTACCTCCTGTGGCAGCTAAAGGTCTCCGAATGCACATCGTGGCGTGTGGGGGCAGATAACGACCTTCTGTGGCAGATCATTGCCACCTCTGGTAGATTACGGCCTTATATGGAAGGTCTTGGCCTCTAGTTGCAGTCCAGACCCTACAGCTAGCCTGTCTTGCCTCTTTTGTCACAGTGCTGCCAAAGTGTGGCTGGGAATATTGATAACTCCAATGGCCATTAATCACTTTATTTGGAAACATGAAGTCTCCCCACTCAACTGAGCCCAAGAGGTTGGACCTTTGAGGTTGTTAAGAGATAAATCACGATCTGCAGAACAATAATAATTCAACATTTATGCAATTTGTATTTTGATACGTCAATAATGAGAGTTGGATTCTCGTTCAAGTTTTTATGATATATTTTATTAATCAATTCTTTTATTTGGCAATTCATCAATATCTGATACAATTACAAAACAATTCATGAAGAGCGTCCCATAAATCTAACCCCTATAAGTAAAAGAAAACTTTAACAGAACCCGTAAAGAGCTCTAGACTCGAGATGTGGAAGCATAAAGACTGCAATAGAACTTCCTATGTAGGGAGGTTCAAGAACCTCTTTAAAGTTTCGATAGCATAAAATCAGACAAGAATTAAGTAGTTCTCAGAGTGAATCTGAGATGCATCAGCAAACAAGGCCTTCCTGGAGGTCATCCTCGGTGGGCTGGCGACCCAACAGAGATCGTATCAGGCTCTGGCCTCTTCACTGATGGCAGCCAGTGTCCCTGTTTCATCCATCCCCCCTCCTACTACCACTACCCAGTCCCAGTCTCCTTACCTCCAACCCATCCCACGCACACATTCTGACAAGCATGCACCCAAAACAACACAGAAGACCCGCACAGACAAGCACAGGCAGCACACTTCACTCCACAAGCACTCACACAGCCAACACCCAGATGTACACACAACATCATCCACTGTCTCCACTATCTCACCCTCCTTCTCCTCCCTCACAGTCACATCCTCACTCATACCTGCATGCACTGCATCAACATTCCCAGATCATGCCACCTGCAAAGCCTTGCCCACAGTAACCACAACAGCAGACCTGCAGACATGCACCCCACACACCACATGCGCAGTCACCACCACATGCAGCACACCCGCCTCAGTTGCAGACACCACCACAACATCCATCCACACGTCATGTTTGTCCTCCCCACCATGTCTGCCCCTCCTCCAGTAACTCACAAATGCTCACACTCAGACCCTCAACAGCCATTCACCTCACACACGCACACTGTCCATGCACCTGCACCCAAGTCCAGCACACCTCCTCCTCCTACAACCGCGCACTCTACCTCCACTCCCATCCCTCCTCCCACATCCCACCCCATTGTTCCTAAGAAGCTTTTCCTTGCCCGCCTTGACCTCTTCCCTCCCCCTCACCCCATCCTGCCCATAAGAGGAAGGTCACATCACCCCAGCCCAGTACCTCAAGAACCCAGTCTGACACAGCTCCACACCCAAAGTCTCCAGCTGCCACTAAGGGGCACATGAATGAGAAGCCAGCCTCCTACACCAAGGACACTCCTCCCCCCCAAACGGAGGGCTAAAGTGCCGCCCCATCCCAAACAGACTGGCAAGACCTTGGGGCCACCTCCAAAACACAGGGCCAAGGAGGCCCCAATGAAATCCATGCCCAAGGGGGCCCCACAAAAATCAAATGCCAAGAAGAAGCCCAAGAAATCAAAGGCAAACGAGGCCCCCCAGACATCCAAGGCCAAGGAGGAGCCCAATAAATCAAAAGCCAAGGAGGCCCTCCAGACATCCAAGGCCAAGGAGGAGCCTAAGAAATCAAAGGCTGAGGAGGAGCCCAAGAAATCAAAGGCCAAGGAGGAGCCCAAGAAATCAAAGTCTAAGGAAGCCCCTCAGACTTCCAAGGCCAAGGAGGAGCCCAAGAAATCAAAGGCCAAGGAGGCCCCCCCAGTCATCGAAGGCCAAGGAGGAGCCCAAGAAATCAAAGTCGAAGGCGTCCCACCAGACATCCAATGAGCAGCCTCAGACATCCATGCTAATGTGGCTACATGAGGCCAAAATCGCTGTGCCACATTTACAAAGTGGCGTAATGCATGCATTTTTTTCAGCACTTTTAACGCCTGCTTAAAGCAGGCATTAAAAGGAGTTACACCATAGCTTTCAATAGGCCTCAACGGGCTTTGCAGGATTACCCTCAACATTTTTTACGCTAATACTGCAAAGCTCCGAACTAGCGTCAAACTTTTTGATTCTAGTTCCCCTAACTACTGCCAAGGTACGCCGTATCTTAAATATGGCAAACACATGGTGGCGGTAGGGGTATGCTAAGGGGCGCAAGGAAAGTGACATTGCACCGGTGCAGCGCACTTTTCTTAAATCAGGCCCTAAATCATTGTCACTACCCACCCTCCCCTCCTCCTGCAGATAGGGTACATGGCGTCTGAGGGCCAAATTGTGCAACATGCAGCACACAACAACGATTCTGCAGACCTTCTCAGGGGAGTAGCATAGGGATCCACCTGTCAGATGGAGTCACCTGAAACTAGCCTTCGTCGTCTGAATGAATCTGACAGGCATTCGTCCATAACTCTGAGACGTATTGCGTCCTCATCAATAAATTAATTGAACTTACAGTGTTTGATGAGTGTATCCAGTCCCAACAAATTAGTCTGTGGTTTCATCAAGTCTCTGTTGTTCTTGCCTTTTGTAATCTACATTTGGTATTGGATTGAACTTGAGGTTCAAGGCATCCTTAATTTGACGGTATGTAACTTTGTCAGTTCGCAGAATTTTCTTTATGACTTCTTTTACATTCTCATCAGCAAGAATCTTAAGATACTTGATAATCTTCTTGTTATCTGTTTCTTCTAGAGCGTCAATGAAAGCATCAAATGTCTCTATCCAGACAGTCTACCTGCTTTTTGGCAAATATTGAATGGTGGTGGTGGTTTCAGTAAGGCGGAATTATAACTGTTTGTGGAAGTCACTGATGTAGAAAATAGCGTTCTGTCCAACACTGCTTGGTGGTCTTTGTGAACTTGTTTATGTGAACCATCTCTGAGGCCTTGCGACTTGCTGTCCTCTGGGTCATCTTTGATAACTGTGACAAACATGACCTTCTTCTTGGTCTCCAGCAGAAAAACAGCCTTTCACTTTTCCAATCACCGCTCTTGGCCTTTCAGTCTTCGAAGGCCTGTGGAGTTGTTCTGAGCCCCACTCTGCAGCTTTGGTGGCATGTCATTTTAGGTGTGTATGGCTCCATAATCACAACCCTGGGCACTTCTCCTTTGACTACTTCCCCAGTGCTGTGGTATGATAACTGTCTTTAATCAGTTCTGGTAAGCAGATGAAAGTTTCTTTTATGTGAATTGCATTTGTTTTCAGGAGTTCTTTTGTGTTTTTGACACCTGGTTGATCTGTGCCTCACAGCGCTTCTGATCTCAGCATTATTTTGTAATTTGCTTTCTCTATTTGCTGCACTTTCAAAACCTTGTTGTATTCGCCTTCAACATTATCACTCCATGAGATGTGTAGCTTTATGTAATGTAGTAGCACGGTACCGCTCTTTACGGCCTTGCCAGTAGGTTCTTGACCAACGATGTGTAGACTTCTCAGCGTAGCTTTCGGTATTTGCAAGTGCTTTGCACCGGCCTCAGTTGCGCTTTGACACCACATACTCCAAGTGTCAACTGCCCCCTTCCACGAAGACACACGTGGCACACATAAGCAGTTTACTTTGACCATGGCAAACTCTCGGGGAGAGCATTTCCAATCTTTGGGTTACTTATCTCCTATCTCATTGCCAGTTGTAGTGTCTTCCCTAGCCTGGGTACTCGCCAATGACTACGTGACACATGGAGCTGAGTATTACACATATTTTTTCATCTGCGTTTAACCACAAACTCAACATTCTAAACCTGCATTCACTTCAGCACGCTCTAACACTTATGTCACAGTTCTACCGAGTCCATCAGGAGCCAAGAGGTTCTGTCATTGATAACCCACATGACACTACAGCCAGTGCACTACATTTCACATTGAAATCACTCCCATTCCTTACGCTTTCTGTGACAGAGTGTATTCATAAAGAAACAACTTTTAAGATTTCTCTAACATTGCATCATTTTTTTCCTTGAGTCAAATGGGTAACAAGCTAAGACCTAACATTCTTCTTATTCATTCTACTGTTCCAATACGACATTTGCATCATGAAAAGATATACACCTGTGACCATGACACAAGTCATAACTAACAAAAAGGAAAGAAAGAGAAAAGTAAAAATACATGACAGTTATGTGCTGGTCAGCAATTTAAGCTAAATGCTTGTTTCAGAGCAAGCTTCGAATTCAAAGCCACGTTTATGTGCAATAATTAATTTAGGCCCAAAACATATTGCTAGGTTAATGATCATTTATTTATTTTTAACTAGTAAAAATGCTCTCACAGTGCCTGCACTCTCCATCCTTCAGATGGTTTCATTTTTAGTTGCCAGGGTGGAATCAGTAGATCAACAAGGAGATTGGGTGTCTTCATCTGTACATGTGAAGTTCAGACCTTCATAGGATTCATTTTTGTCACTCAGGTTACTTGCTCAGATCATTAATAGCTTTTCCTGAATATGAACAAGGACCTCAGTTCAAATACTACACCAATGAGACATTGACATCTCTGCATGTAAGAGTGTCACAGGCAGGGTTTTCCACTGTGTCCAATGTACTGGAGTTAGCCAAATGCCTGAGAAAAAGCTATGAAAAATTGATTAGGGCTCTATGCTGTTGCTTCCAGATATTGTTATTGTTTTAATAAGCCTGCCCAAACAGGAGCTCTCTGCACCTCCATCTGTCCCCACTTATTTTGTTCATAGAAAATTCTTCGTCACAAAGGTTAAATGGGTACAGGTCCTTTGGACCAGTTATTTGAGTACGTCTTCACAGGTGAGAGGTGTAGTCACGTATGTCAGTTTAAGTATTTGTTAGTTGCAGGGGGCCCTTGATTATATTACCTTTGTTCAGCATAATGTAGCTGTCTATTCTTTGGTTAATTCCAAACTAACCCATGAAAATCCCTTTTATCCAGCCTCCTGGACTATCAGTTGAAAAGGACTCCAAGGTGTGTCTGCTCATGCGCATATTATCTCAGGGCAAAAAGCTAGATCCTACATTTTCCATGCTAGGGGCTGTGAACTAGTTGTTGGTATCATAAAAGCTGTCTTCAAGATTGTTTGATGTTGTCAGGGAGATGTACAACAAAACCTAGAGGAGAAGGATATCCTATAAAAATCAAATTCATCACTTTACTCAGCTGACTAACTTCTACCCATCCCCAAATTTTATTTTAATAGGCTATGTGGCCAAAGACTTCTGGTCCAGACTCTCTCCCTCCAGAATGCACTTCTTTTAACAAGAAAAAAATCTATCCTAAATGGAGCAGTTTTGAAAGATTCTAAAGACTCATCCCTTACACTAAGTTCCTACCACTATTCTTGAAATTAAAACACTAACATTAACACAGGAAAGTATCTTTAAATGAGTGGATCTTTGATGCCTAGGTACAATTAAGTATGTGGTATCCCTTTGCAAAAAAACAAATAAAAACATAAATAGGAATTGACATAACAAAACGTGGTCTGAGCAGCATTCCCATATGATGTGAAACTGGTTATGTTCACCTTTGTGAAGTTCTTTTTCAGGACACATTACCTTTACAGTGAATAATAATGACAGAGCGTTCCTCTTCAGGAGGTTTCTCAAGAAGGGCCAATGCTCTTGTACATTTTCAGAATAGCAAGGTATGGGTAAGGTCAATGACACTGCCAGAATTGGACTAGCTGGCCTACAGGCAATCAGGCATTCCCAATGCTCTGGTCTGATACAGAAGTGTTATAGGCCCATTTGTAGGTCTTGAATAGACAGCGCCTGTGCTGTTGCTTAGAGACATGTTGTATATACTTAGTGTCCTTCAGCCTGCCCGTAGGCTTCCCGTTTGCTGGTTCCATCGTTGTTCTCACTTCTTTCTCCCCATTTGTCCATGGCACGCATGCGTCATGCCTCTTCCCCTGTTGAGTCCTTCCCAACAGCATGGACCAATTACTATATCAATCCACTGGTCGCATTTTAGCATCTGTTTTAGAAACTACTTTTTTCTAGGTCTATTAGCAGTTCACTTTTCACTCCCTCTGTTTTTGTAAACAGGCCTGTAAATCTTGTTCTTATTTCGTCACATTTGCTGTGCATTCAAAGACCGAGGTCAAATGTCAGACACTGTTTCCCAAGGACACCTGTTTTTCTTCAAAGTCCACTTTCCACACATCATCATTGCTTCCCCATTCCCCTCGCACCCCTCCTGAGTCCCATTGCTGTATGTACTGACCACACAGTTTTAAAATCTGGGATGGCACAAACTAGAGCGTTCCGAACAATCTGCTTTTCCTGCCATGTTTGTGTGTTTCAATAGAGCTGCCAGCATGCTTGTTTATGCTAATAATACACTTTGATGGAGTGATGTTATGGGGAGCATGCATGAAGACCATGGCTTTCACGTTTGCTACAGGTTAGATGGCTTTTGCAGTTCAGCACTACTTTTTCTGCTACTTACATTACAATTGTGCTTAATGTGATAAAGAGCTATTTTTAAAACATGCTGTTTGTGTCAATGGATGAGCAAATGGGGCTTAGAGTAGAGCTTAGGTCAGGATACATCGTATGTTTACAGCTATAAGCCTGTGCACTGCGCTAAGAATCCTGAACTATCAATTACGTAGGTGGCTGAACAACGGCCTGGGTTTTTTACTTCCATGTGGAGGTACAGGTGTGACATGAATGCACAATAGCAGATTTTGTTGCAGAGCCTTCTCAGTTGGTATTAGTCACATAGGGCAATGAGTCCTGTCCCATAATTATCCTCTGCTTCTCATTTTATACGGCAGATGACAGCCCTGTGCTCTAGGCCTTTGTTAAGTAGACCACTTGAAGGTCATTCATTTGTTTGTTCCCTCTGTTATTTTAAGGATCAAGTTGAATTAACCTTTAGTTAAGCAGGCTGCCTGGTTGCATTTGCCTGCAATATTCAAGGTACAGAAGGCAACTTTGGTAGAAATGTGTACATGTACTCCAGATCGAAAAAACACTTCCTGCTCATAGCAATTAACAACTTAAAAACATGATTGGCCTGTCCTTGTAGAGGCATAAATGTTAGATTGTTTTAAATACAGCAGGGGAGGCTCCTCCATAAGCACGGAGGAACATCGCCCACCCACCAGCAGCGGCAGCGGCAAACCTTTTCCCACAAACAATAATAAACTTTGTTTATTAACAGTTTGGGGGGAAAGGGGTGGGACCACAGGGTTGATGACCAATGAGGGGGAGTGCTCAGCACTCCCCCTCACAGCGCATGTGTGTTTGGCCGGCCGTTTCGAGCCGGCCAAACACACATGCGTACAGGACTTTCTCCAGCCCAGCAACAAAGCAACAAAGTTGCTGGGCTGGAGAGAGCCTGCACAGGCTCCCAGTCTGCCTAAGAGCACCCTGGCTGGGCGTTCCCATCCAATCCTGACACTGCTCTGAGCAGCATTAGGATTGGCGCAATGCAGGCTGAGAGCCTGTGCCTGCAGAGGAGCAGATGGAGCAGTTTGAGGTGGAGGAGGTAAGTGTTTTTTAAAATTATTTTTAATTTGATACCCCCTCCCCATGTTAACCCCCGTACCTCCCCCGCGTGCCGCCCCGCCCCTTCTGCGTCGCACAAGCCGCGACTGAATTACAGGACTGATAGTTGAAGTCTGTTAAATTGTAAACACTCCTCTGGCATCCAACAAGTTTTTAAATCTATAATTATGTCTAGAATTGCACAGTATGTGAGAGGGCATAATGGACAGCTAGACATCTTTATGTAGAGAAAATCTTTTTTTAGATCTGACTACAGAGAGAGAGAGAGAGAGAGAGAAAGACAGACAGAGAGAGAGAGAGAGGTAACCCTCAGAGCACCACATCTAAAAGCAGGTCCTCAATACTCATGAAAGCATTTTAGACTAATCATTAGTTCGTTGCATTGTTGACTTCTGAATGGTAGGATTGTGCATTGCACCCACAAAATAGGTCATAAGAGGTAGTGTACATACTGACTGCAGAATAGTAGACACTCTGAGGTTAGTTCATGTTCATAACACCAAAATGATCCATGCACAGGGCTGAAATCAACTTGGCTGTAAAAAACCTTCGTGGAGAGGGAAGGGCATTATTGGTTTGGTTTTAAGAGTACTGCAGTGGAAGACGGGTCTCCACAGGACATTGCTCTGATATATTTTACAAAAAAGACAAGTGAACCAAAGCTGGACTGCTACAGGGCAGAAAGTAGTGTGCCTTAGAAACCAGAAAGCAAGTCCTGGTTGTCTAAGGAGGAGCATGGGCTCTATCTCATGACTCTTTATCTGTTCATAGTGAGAGTCTCTTCACCTCCATTGTTGCTAAAAGATAACAGTCAGTGCTCTGTTACTGTTTAACATCCATCGCCTGTTTGGCCTCCTTCGACTAAAGAGGCAGAAGCCCTATGCAGCGCTGATCTATGCATATAGAATCAGATGGAGTACAATCTCTGATATTCACTGTACATCGTCTTTTTGTATTATATTTACAGCATTAGTGCCTCTGCCTCATTAGTAACTAATGTACACCTAAACCTGTGACCTACTGTCAGCTTACCAAGATCTTGTAGTAGCTTTAAAGTCTACACATTGCTTACCATTCGTTGTCTTTAGGGTCACCGTCCTTTCCTTGCTACTTATTCAATGGGTTGCCTTGTCCATCTTGTGTTCATCCATACCCTAGAGCATAGCCTCTTTACTTTTTTCACATTCACTGCTCAGTTTCAGGAGCCTACTTTGTTCTTTCTGCTTCAGTACTCCATGAGAGTGCATGTGTTTTCCAACTTTCTCCCTGGAGTGCTCCTCTCTCCCCCCCCCACTTCATGTTGTGCTCTCACATCTGTCTTATTTTCTTCCCCTGCACTGTTTTCTCTCATGTGTGTGCTTCTCTCCACCCACTCCATGTTCTGTGTTGCTCTCTAGGCTGTGTGCTTTTGTGGTATTCTCTCTCCCTTGTGCTTCTCCCCTGTTCTCCCACCTGCATGTGCTGCTTTTCCCCACCTTCCTCCCAACTGCTACCTCCAACATTTACGTTTCTTTTTTTTTTTTTTTTAGGGTCGAGTCTATGAGTGCATGCATCCCTCTTGGGGGCACTGTTGTTAGCAGTAAGGGCTTGGAGCCCTCCCGTTGTTTACCATTTGTTGACTTCTCTGGCACTATTCTTTAAAGCCTTGTAATTTGTCATTCAAGGAAAGCACCATTTCCATTCCTCTCTGTGGAGCAGGGACCAAGCACTGATTGATTCAACTTAATCAGTCCCCTTTCGCTGCTACCTATGTTATTGAGGTACAATTTTGTTCTTTTTAACTTTTAGCACCATGCATACAGAAGGTGTGTGACTGTCAAAACGTGTCCAGCAGGACAAACAAAATTGCAAAGATTTATTTTCTATATTTAACTTTCTTTCATTTTACCAAGACTTCTCTGCTCACATTGCACTCATGTTTTATTTTGTTTTTATTGTGGGCACTGTTCTCAAATGATGAGGATTATCCTGTTCTAAATATTGCAAAGCAACATTGTTTCCTTTTTATGTGTAATTTCTGAATTGATGCTTTGACAGATTATCGTGCAGTAAACTACAATCCACCCCACTCCAATCCTCCCCACTCCAAGTCCACACCGATTCGCCCACCTCACACACACCAATTCACCCCACTCAATCCACACCGGATCATTCAAATCCACCTCACTCTAATGCAAACCACACTCCCCAATCCAATCCCTCCAATCCACCACACTTCAGTCCTCCCATCCTACCCCACTCCAATCTGCCCACTCCAGTTCACAGCACTCAAATTCAAACAATCTGCCCCACTCCAAAACCTTCTGCCCCATTCCCACCAGCCCCACTCCAATCCACAACAATCTGCCCCATTCAAATCCAAATTAAACTGCTGCACTCCAATCCAATCCAAAAACAACCTGTCTCACTCTAATCTGTCCCTCTCCAATCAAAAACAATCTGTCCCACTTCAATCCATCCCATTCCAATCCAGTTCACCACACACCAATCCAATCCAGCCAAATCCAATCTAATCCATCTCAATCCAATCCAACCCCTCACTCCAATCCAATCCACCCCACTACAGTAACATCTATCCCACACCAATCCACCCCTCCCCACTCCAGTCCACCCCACCCCAATCAAATCTACCTCAATCTAATCCACCCCACCTCACCCCAGTTCACTTTACCCAATCCACATCAACCCAATCATTTCCACTCAACCTAACTCCCCTCAGTCCAATCCAATCAACCCCACTACAGTATAATCTACCCCACTCCATTCCACCCCACTCCAATTCACCCCAACCCATCCATTCCATTCCATCCCACTCCATTCCAATCCACTCCAGTTCAATACACTTCACTCAAACCGTTTTACCCCAGTCGAATCGACTCCATTTCAATACAATGAACTCCACTCCAATCCACCCCACCCCAATCCAACCCACCCTACCCTACCCAGTCCAATCCAATCCACCCACCCCATTTCAATCCACCCCAGTCCAGTCGACTCTGCCCCATCCAGTTTACCCCACTCCTATCTACCTCACCCCAATCCCCCACTCCACTCCACTCTACTCCAATCTATCCCTGTGTACCCCGCCCAATCCACCCCACCTAAGCTCAGTCCACCCCACTCATTCTAATCCATCCAGCCGACCCCACTCCAATACAATCCACCCACTTCACTCCAATACAATCTACCCCACTCCAATCCACCCTATTCCAGTCTACCCACTCTAGTCCACCCCACTCCAATCCAGTCCACCCCACTCCAATCCAGTCCACCCCACTCCAAACGAATCCACCCCCTGCAGTCCAGTCCAATCCACTCCTTCAGGTCCAGTCTAATCCACCCCACTCCACTTCAACCCACTCCAAACCACCCTAGTCTAATCCAATCCACCTCACCCCATCAAATCCACCCAACCCCAGTAGTATCACTAAAATCCAATCCACCCGTCCCAAACCAATCTAATCCACACCACTCCAATCCACCCCAATCTAATCCACCTCAACCCATTTAAATCCCCCCACTCCAATCCAATCCATCCCATCCAGTACACCCACTCCATTCCACTCAATCTAACACACTCTACGTCAATCCACTCCACTTCAATCTGCTCTAATCCAATACACCCCACCCCACTACCTTAATCCACTCTACCCTATTCCATCCCACCCTACAACAATCCACTCTATGACACTGCACTCTACGACACTGCATTCTGTGACACTATACTCTGCAAGACAGAAGTCTGTGACACTCTCTGCCACGAACCACTGTATTATACTCCCCTCTACTCAACTCTACAACACTCTACTCCAACAAATCCAGTCTACAACACTCTAATCACCCACTCCACTGTAGGACACTCCACACCACTAACATTTAGCCATCAACCACATTGGTGTTCAACATGGCAAAAACACATTGCCATAGTCAGTAGCTCTTGTATAGGCAAGACCTACTGGCTTTGCCAATACTTGTTTGGCTGCCTGTGGGCCTGTTTTATGGTCTGCTGGCCCAGTTTGTACAGTTGATTTCCCTGCTATTCAAACAAACATTGCCTACAGTTACCCAATAACTCTTTCCCATGTTACAACCAAGTATCAATCATTTTTGCCTTCTCATTCAAACAAACAGTGTTAATCCCTGTAGAAAGAAAAAGGATTAAAGGACTAATTTAGAGTGTGGCAGATGGAATATTCATCCAAAATGTGTTGGATAGTCCATCTGTCTTATTACATGTGCTATAGCCTATAGTGCACTTGTAATAAGGTGGATGGATGTCTGCCACCTTTGTGACTCAGGACCTCATTATGTTTAAAAAATATACCAAAATCTATTAAATTATAAATATTCACATCGAAAAGAGTACACAACTAAATCCCCCAAAGCAACCCATGACCTCCAGAAATATCATAAAAAGGGAGTCTTTTCAGAAAGACATTTTGGAGTACAAATAAAGTATGCTTAGTAGTACTAATGTACTCCTACCTTTGTTTGTGAAACAGCTCCAAAATGTCCAACTCCCTAATGATAAAAGTTATTTTTATTTACATAAACCCGAGCGGACTTTTGGCAGCATTTCCACCAACCCCACAGACAAAGCTGCTCTCTGATGATGAAGGGTTGAACCCAGAAACACATGAGATTTACAGCAATTGCTGCACCTACTTATGTGAAAAACTGCAGTTTACTTTATAGATAAAAAACAAACTTTGACTGCATTTACCATGATGCACTGGGGCTGACTGCATGCTGGAGTGTGAGGCAGGGTGCTCCCTTTCTGGTTTTTCTTTTTATTTGTGCTAGCTGTATTTAAAAAGTCTCTGAATATTTCCATTTTTTATGTATTGAATGTTGTGTGGATAATTTTGAAAAGCATGCATGAGTACCCAAAAGTGTACTGCGGTCATTTTATCTTTCTTAAAATGTCTTTGTGTTTAGGCCCCAAAAGGTTGTAATTAAAATGAAAAACTAATTGGCTGATTCACAAAATCATTTATGAGAATATCAAATAGTTCTAGAGAAGTACTCTTTAATGTACTCTTATGTGCCTTTATGGATTGGCCCCGAAACTTCAGACTCAAAAATATTAAAAGTGCAAAAAAGGCACACTAATTTCTAATTGTAATAATTGTATATAAATATTCCCTGACTATTCCCATTTTAACACCATTTTATATGTTTTGAGGCAAGTCACAAATGCCTGAAAAGGTACATAAATGTGTACTATAGAGGTATCACTTTAGGCATTCCAGAATTCCTTTATGAATAGACCCCTAAGTTAAAATATACTTATATATAAAATTATGACAAAAATAGACATTATGATATAAATGAAAAGTATATTCAAATCACTCTATTGTAATGTACTATGTTTAATATTTACCTTTCACAATGGTGTCAATTGCCCAACCACTTACAGTTCATTATATCAGCAACTGGGAAGATCTTTGAGTGTGGCAAGGACATGCTTCAGTAGTCTGTGTAAAACCTCTAGATCACAGGTGAATTCCCAGAGGGCCAATATAATTATTTGTTTTTCTGAAACTAGATAAAAAGGTTACACAATGCAGCTTCTCAAAACACTTTGGCCCTTATTTTAAGTGGTGTGTATATTATGTGTAACTACATGTTTTTACACTCTACCATGAAAGTGCAAGTTCAACATTGCTGCATGTGAAAATATTGCATGTTGAATTTTCACATAAAGCAATATAATTTTTCACATGTTAATTCAATGCATGTGATGCATAATGTAGCACACATAGAACGAGGAAAAACTGGTAGAAATAAAGATATTTCTCCCCGTGTGTCACTTATATGCCACCTCTGTGGTGGCATAGGAATCTGATGCATTCCGAGACTTGTAAATCTGGGAATGCATCAGATTCCTTAGCATTCCATGGACGTTGATTGGGAACACCCACAGCAATACCCATGCAACACCCCTCTCATGCAGTTTTATGTGTGAAAGGGGCCCATATATGCAAGGCCATGAAAAGCCAGGCGAGGAGGCTTTGCATTGCCTTGTAAATATAGGATGGCACACTGTACCACCGGAGCGACAAAAAACAGAACACTCCGGTGGTTCAGTGTGCAGAAAGGGCCTTGTAAATGAGGCCCCTTAGTATGTTCCATACTCTCAACGTACAAATCATGCTTACCATTACTGTTTTTCTTCTTCCCTGCAAGCTTTAGAGTATTGCATGACCACATGTGATACTACAAGCTTCTGATGATGTACTTTCAGCTTCTTTCTTTCTGCTTCAACATCCCTCATTATATTTTACATATTTGTTTTACTTGACTGTATATTTTGCATGTTGCATTTAATTTCGTTTGATTTTTATAAATATATTATTTTATGTTTGCTTCAGTATGACTTGATAATTTAGCAATTACTTGCTATGCATAGCTAAAGCGTTCACCGCTGCTTCACATTGTTAAATGTTTATTCATGCCACCGACAATATCTGCATTTCAACAGTCAACAATGTGTCGCAGACTCAGAAAGCAGGTGAAAAGCCATATTAGTGTTTGTTCTCTGTAACTTTCACTAAGTGGTAATGTGTTGGTTGCTATCCTTAGTTACATTAAACAGAAAAAGTTGAACGTTATTTAAACCTTATGCACATGAAAGATAGAGATAGAGGAACTCCCAAGGAGCTGAGGATCGAGGTTTGGTGCAGAATCTGCAAATATAAGCCAGAGAGTCTTATTGAGAATCGCTGAAACACCATTAACTGTTGGGAGCAGGGGCAGAGAAAGTGTGGAACAGTCTATTCCCGATTCCATTAGGGTATGTAGGTAAGAAATTAGGCCACCTAATAATTATTACTGGCTCCTTTTGGTGCTAAAGCAGTTTAGCTAGAGACAGGAAGGGAGGGGTTTGATTACACATGCAGTGACTGCGTACTTATCATTATGATGCAGCAATTTCTCCTTTTATTTAGCCTTATAGCCACTGTTATTGCACCTATCTTAATGTTACTATTGTGTACATTTTATGCACTAGCATAGGACTTTGATTTTGTTATTTGAAATAAAACTGATAAAGATATATCCTTACTGCTTATTCTTCAGTCTATCTATTCATGATGATATTACTAATCACAAGTAATCCTGTGAGTCTCACTGGACTGATTAGTAACCAAAACACACCATCTTCATTTAGTATTTATTATGCAGGAGGTTCATAGGGTTGTAGTCCAGCAGGTACTCTGTCTCAGGATTTTTGTTATGAACTCCTTGCTACCAAGGGTCTAGGAGACCCTAGATCAGGACATATTCTGGACAAATCAAGAAAAAGGCCTCTGGGAGATACACAGTTTATTTTTTAATCCAATTTGCTTCCAGTTAAGCAAGCAATGTACCTCAGACTTCCCCTCTCCCCGACTTAATCACTATTTAAAGTACTTGAAATGCTAATTGTGATACATCTTGACCACATTCTTTGAAGTAAACAGTAACTTGTGATTTCTCATTACATGTTCAAAATTTGTTTCTAAGTTCATTAAGTCTTGTCTTGATGTTCCTTTACATTTTATGCACATAGGTTAACTCACCTGTGCACTTCAGAAGGTAGACACTGTACAAAATGTTGCATGTGTTGGTCTGTTTCAATAATTTATTCTCAGCAGAGAATAGCTGTCTCACAAAATCATTATAATCACATTACTACAATGTGAACAATTTGTGTAGGAGATAGTACCCATTTTCTATCTGCTGGTGGATTACGCAGACTACTCTTGCTTGTTGATTTTTATGTTTTTGCAAGTTTCTTCATCAAATTAAACATGCCAAACATACAAGATACCACTTGCTGGTTATGTAAACTCTCAGATATATTAATAAAAGAGAATCAAAAGATTATCCTTGCCCTTTTTAAGAGGGACTTTTAAATAAACTAATATTTTGAAATGTCAACTATGGTTTTGTTACATCACACATACCCTGCAGTAGAATAATTGTAACGGTGCTCTACCTCTGCCTGGTTCAGTTGCCCCTGACCCAATATCAGTAATGAACAGACAAACATTTGAGAGGAGGCACTCAATACATCACAGCAGAAAGACATTGCATTTCTTTGAGTCACAACTACGTAGTGCATGGAGGTTTGTCACCTTATTCTCAAAAGTTCATTACTACAGCAATAACCATATACATCAATGTCCACACTTCTTAATGTCAGTCACATGTGAATGGAATATTGTAACCAGCACAGTATAAAGAATACAAGGTGTCCACCATCAGATTCAAAATTAATATTGATCTTCTTTATTTCAACTTTTCCAAATGTCTCATTCATATTCTTTTTTTATCCAAGACACAGTTAAAAACAAATAAGTCCTCCCAGCCAACATGTTTTATCCTACACAAGGACATCCTCATTGCTGTAACAATACATATATACAATAATTACAACCACTTTTCCATTAGACTAAAAAAACATTATATACAACACAATCAATTATAAACACACTATATATTTTACCCATCCAACATATTTCTTAGTGCTTTCTAACATATTAACATGATGAATACCTTTATACTGTGTCTTTTACCCTCTCCCAAACAATAATGCTATAATGTCCAATTCCCCCACTGATACACTTGATTCAATCTCAAATAATGAATATAAAATTATTTTTATTGTCATCTGCTCATTTTGGGTACAAATGTACCACTGTCTCTTCCCTGTTCCCAATCCCAATCGTAACAATGAAGATGACAGACCTCAGGTCCAGGACTTTGCCCCTCATTAAGAGTTTGGTGGGCTGAAAAGGTCGCCCACCAAACTCCCACGGTCAGGTTGCCGCCAATGTGGTTGCCTTCCTGCGGGCCCCATTAGGAGTCCCCCGCTGGGTCAGAAGGTGGAAACAGTGTTTCCGCCCGCTGGCCCAGCGGGGAACAGCCCACAACATTACAGCTGGCTCATAATTGAGCCGCCAGCAATGTTGCGGTGTGTAAGGTCGTGATCCCCAGAGTGGCACTGCATGCAGCGCTATCCTGGCGAATTAGGACCGCCAGTCCCTCCAGTGGAGGGAAACTGGCAGTGCTGGCGGTCCAACCGTGGTCCAACCACCACAGTCATAATGTGTTTGTCTGGCTGCCACCAAAGCATTTGGACCACTGCTTTGGCCGCGGACAGACTGCCCTCCGTAATGACCACCTTTGTCTAATGATTTACATTTTTCTCATAAGTTTACCTTATTAATTCTCAAGTTCTGGAGTGCCAACAGCACAGTTGTCAATAATTTTCTTTGTGTCATACATACGTTGGTAAGTCAAATAGAAAATATTAAAGTGCCTTAATGGTCCCATTCTAAAGTGATCAAAATGGCATGAATACTTTGACAAGTTGTAGACTTAGCAGATGGCAGAAACATTGTATGATTGTATGCAATTGTAATTACATGTTAAAAAAAGGTTACTTTAAAAACATGGTAGTTTGACAAAGTATGATTTTCAAGTCTTACACTTTAGTTTGCCAGAAGTATTTTAAGTATAACTTTTAGAAAGCTAGTTATTAAATACATTTATTCCTGGTTTTACCTCCTTTAGTTAAAATATATTTGCATGGATAGAGTTTTTTTTCTATTGAAACACAAAGGTAGCTTATTTTACAACATTTAGGGTTCAATTCACAATATAACTTTGAATGTAGAACATAAAGTAGTATTCCAGTAGCACTACTTCATGCACTATAAAATGCAACTCACAAACCTATGGATGAAAATCTTCACCTCTGCTTCTTCTGTCTTTTCTGTGCTGAGAACTCTGCTCCAGTGGCAGAAATCTCAGCAAGCAAGGGTACATAATGTTGTGGTAAATGATGGAGGGAGCAGTGGAAGTGTGGGAAAATGGAGAATACTTACTCCAAAATGAATTGAATTAATGGACAGGTTCCTGTGTTCATGGATGTGTATACTTTCAAAGAAATTGTAAAAGTACAAACAGAAAAAACACCTTGCCATTTTCTTATGTGTAATATCAGCAGTATCACTTGACTTAAATAATGTGTCCTAAATATCATCTACAAAGTAATCCCATTGAAGTTAATGGTCAGGGGCTGCACATGATGGAATAAATTTTTTGTAAATTATAGTTATGCCATATATTTATGTCAGACACTGTTTCTGCATCCCATATTCTGACGCAGAACCCTTGGATAATTGGTGTAATAACCAATTTAATAAGTGTAAAATTTGTACACTCCTTAATGATGAATGACTCAGTAAGCCCAGTTGGTTTTCAATATGCTGACCTCACTTAAGACCTGCTGGAAAGTGCAGTCAGGCGTGCAGGAGAGAAAATGTCTGTTTTGCCTTACATTGAAAGCAAAACATCTTTGATGGCAAAAAATGGTTGCCTGTCATACCGGGGGTCTTATGGGCTGCAACTGCGTTGCATGTTAAGAAATTGTCATACCTAGGATTACGCCGGCTGCCTTTGAGTAACATGTATGACATTGGGGCCATTGCAATCCCTGGACAGTCTGAGATGATATCCCATCTTTTTTTTTACCTTGAATGATAGACCCAAAGTGAATGTACTAAAAATACAAGGTACAAAGTAAGTGACATTTACTGTATCTCATACCTGTCTGCAATGGAGACAGGACTGGCACCTGTATTTCATAATCTTAACACAGTGGAAGGCTAGTGGTCAACTCAAAGCAAGATCAGACAGGAAAAATTAGGTGAGGCCAAGTGAGCCTAAGAAATGGACCAGAGCAGCTTGGAGAGAAATTTGGGTGACCAATATGGCTACTGGCAGTCACAGAGACTCACAATAAAAAGTGTATAAAACTGCTGAGGACCTTCATAATGTTCCATTATTACTATAAGAAGACGCTCATGACATGCGACAATGGAGTGTATCCAGTACATATGTTTAGGATGCTTTGTAGAGCATTGTCACACTTGTGGTTACTATTGAGCTCTACAAGGTTTATCACAGAGCAGTGGGGATGAGTTAACGTGGTGGAAGGCCCAATCCAATGCTCTCCATCATAATCATCAGGCACAAGAGATTGAACTGAAAGAGAATGTGAGAAAGTCAATTATTAGTTGGGGTGGATAGTAGTTCACAAAAGTAATACTTACTAGCCTCTATTCACTGGGGCAAACAATTGTATTTGTATTATAGAAGCACAGCATAGTACAGAAAATATGATGACTATTCTCTGCCTGCCTTCAAAGAATGTTTCATAGTTCACATGTTAACATTTTTTTTTTTTTTTGCAGAACCCTGGATTCCAGTACTTGCCACAATTTCCAGACAAGACCTCCAGAACTAGCACAGTACTAGAGAGGAGAAATCCAGCCCTGAATAAAGTACTAGAATGGACACACACCTCCAGGTAAGTCGCCCAAAACAGGACACCGATATCCAAATGAGGTTTCTGGGCTGAAAGCAATACACCATACGAGACTTCCAAATCTGGACACAGCATAATCCAGATGAGGTATACAGTACCAGGCACAACACTCCAGATATGGTTTTGAGAACTTAAAACAGTAAAAGAGATAACCTCTAAAAGTAGTAACCATATTCTTGGAACGGCATTTCAAACTGGACACAATAATACAGATGACACTTCAGGCACTTGACATAATATTCAAGGTAATCCTCCAGAACTGGACACAGCACTCAATACATGACCTTCAGAATGACCTTCAGAAGTCAGATATGGTCTCTAAAAATAGTAGTACTCTAGGCATGGCACCAAGAACTGAAAGCATTAATATGAAATTAAGATGAGGCTTCAAGCATCGGACATGAAATCCCAGATGCAGCATCCTGAGCTGGACACAACACTCTAGTGGGGACTTCCTTAATTGAATACATTACTTCATATGAAATCTTCAAAACTGGTCATAACATGCAAGAAATTATTATTATAATGCATGAGGGGCCTTGAAGATTAGACATGATAAACCAAAGGAGACAGTATTTGACACAATATACTGGAGGTGCTCTCCACGCCTTGACACAATACGCAGATGCGATCAGGAGAAATGGCATAATTCTCTAGATGAGGTCTCTAGATGTGTACACAATATACTAAACATGGCATCAAGAAAGTAAACAAACACTAAAGATGTGGCATTCGGAACTGGACACAGTCCTCTAGATGTGGCATTCAGAACTGGGGAAAATATACTAAAAGTAGCTCCTAGAAACTACAATACATCATGGATGCCCTTCAAAACTAGACACAATATTCCAAATATGGCTTTTATTAGAAATGAACACATTATTTCAGAGGTGACCTCCACTACAATGCCTCAGAGGAGGCATTGAGAGGGACATCTGATACAATACTCCAGCTAATCTGAATACATTATGTCAGAAGTGCCCCCCTGAATGGAAGAAGCATGCTCGATATCACTTTTAAAGTATTACCCTCATATCAAGTGAGTTATGGAGAATGAGAAAGAAAGCTTTGGATGATGCCTTTCAGCCCTGCACACAACATGCCAAATATTTACTCTAAATATACAACCAATAAAATCTAGATGTCAGATGTCATGAACTGGGCACAACACTCCTGGCATTGCTTCTGGAAGGATACCAAACTCCAGATAGGTCTTTTAGAAGTGGAAACAGCATTTTACATGAGGCCTCTAGAAATAGATTGAGTAGTCCAGATGAGGTCTCCAGAAAAGTGTCTAATGTGATCCCCGGGACTATGTACAAACTCAAAGATGTTGCCTCTAAAGGTTGTTCCAAAATTCTACACAAGGCTGATCACAACATTGTAGATGAAAACTACAATAGTTCTGATGTGTCATAGAGAAATAGACACAACTCTGCTGCCTCCAGAACTCAAAACAATATGCCAGAGCTTGTCTCCAGACCTGGGCTGAATACACCAGAACTTAACGCAATAAGTTAGGCTTGGCATCTGGAACTGGACACAATGCACCGAGGTGGCCCGCAGAACTACATAAAACCCTTTCGGTGTGGCCTTCTGTACTGACTGTAACACGGCAGAGGAGCTCTACAGATTAGGAATAGTAATTCCAGAAGGTGGGTGGCATTCCTTCTGGAACCTCAGTGCGTTTTCCTAACTGTGAAATCTACTCTGAGATTCTAGAGGGTGGCAGTTGACCCAAGCTCCTCTCTAATGTACTTTATTTAGTACTACTAGTAAAAGCCCTTACCAGTACTCACAATGCCTGGTATCTCCAGTGGTAGTTGCTATGAAATGAAATTGGGGGAGAACTGATGGGGGCAATGCAGGGGGCAGCATGGGGGAGAAAAAGAAGAAAAAAATAAAACAGCACTTAACGTGCTCTTCTGTTCCTCTGCTCCTCTTGACTCCCGGAACTAAATGCACTCCATGCACAGGCTACCAGACTCCATACACCAACCCAGAAGCTGCTCTCATGCTGGTAATACACAGCATGAGAGGAGAGCTGGGATTGGTCTGAGCGGTCTGGTTTGAAGCTCAGTCAGGCCCTAGGAGCCTGTGTCTGTTCTCCACTCAGCTGTGCAGCACAGATCAGGTGTAGAGATCTAAGTGCGCATGTCGGATTGGCCTTCCAAAGACGGCTGGCCGAACTGACATGCGCACTTGCACCACTCCTCCTCCCTGCTGATGCTGTCCATTAGGATGGCCCGGCACCGCTCTAGATGCATCTCAGCTAGGAAAATAAAATTATAATAATCATCTGAGAGAGCGGTGGGGCAACACTCTTCCGCCTTAACAGAGGAGCTGCCGCTGGTTGATTGAAGGAAACTCAACAGGTGTCTCTGAATAAGTCTGAAATAAATAGCAATACTCGAACGGAGGTGCTAAAAAAAGCATACAATACTCCTGATGGTGCTTTGCTTTCTAAAATGTTTATTTGTTTTTTTCAGGGTGACTCTCCAGATCACCCTCTCCCTTGTTTTTATTTTACGTTTTTGGGGCTCACCCCTCTGAACCCTAAAAACCCACTACTTCCCTTTAGCTCTACCTCCATTAATCCTACTCATCCCTTAACCCTACGCCATCCCTTAACCCTTATTTTCGATTATTTTAACTGGTATAATATTTTTACAAAAAATACTTATTTGCGTGGTCCATGTATGATGTGCTGCTCCAGTCCAAGTTTCTTCTTTGAATTCTGAGGCTTGTAATCTTATTACATTATAAAGTAAATCAAAAATGTAAAGGAAAAAAGCATGGACTGGCAGGGGCGGTTCCTCTTAAGGAGCGTTATGGGTGGTGTCCCTCCCCCAAAGTAATTAGTCACACACTGCAGGTATTATAATGACCCAGGATGAGTTTAGTGCTGAGCTGGACAGGCTGCAGTATTGTGTATGCATTATTGTAGGGGTAGGAGGCGTGGACCTGTCACAGTACACTATGTGGCATCATCCATCCTGATTGTTGCCTGCTGCTGTGAAGTGCGCATGTCCGGTTGACCATTAGCTTCAATATGGCCAGTCTGACATTTTCCCTCAGATTCTGCACTGTATGAGAGTGCTATGGGGACAGAGACCCAGTCTCCCTGTACTCTGAGGGGGCACTGGGCTGGCCCGCACAGTCAATCCCGATACTGCTTTCAAGCTTTGTCTTGAAATACAGAGCATGAAAGCAGCGTTGTGATTTGCTATGTTTCTAGCAACCTATCACAGCTCTTTGCCGCCTCCAATTAGGAGACACTAACTGCATTACCCATGTGGACAGAGGACGCAGAGAAAAGGGTGAGCAGTGTTTCCAAAATCCTTCTTGAATTACAGTGGTATCTAAAGCTGCAGGAAAGGTAAGTTAATTTTCTGAGTTTACTGTTTCAGCAGCCTTTACACCCCACCACTTACTAGCCGCCACTATGGACTGGACCAGCAAATCAAGCATGGACATAGGAAATTTGCAAGCTATCACTACTGCCTTACCCTGTGTGTATTAAGAGCATTAGGACGGCTTTAACCTTTGCTGCCCATGCTATACCTGTGCTGTGTGCTTTACAGACCTCTCAAGTTGCCAACGCACATGCAAGAGTAGCTCATGAAGTCCAGTTTTTTTTTTTTTTGCATTCTGGGATTTGTAATTCTTTTTTTAACCAATCATAAAATCAGGACTCCAAGTTCCAGAATGCACAGGATAAAAGTGTTGCAGGAAAGTTGCAAAGGCACAGCCATGGGAAATACAAGAGCTCTGGTGCTAGTGATAAATGTTGACTTGTTTTTAACTACACAAAATTCAAATCTATTGGCTTTCTCAGTGCTTAATTGACGTTGTTCCCAACATTCTTTCTCACAGGCCTGCACAGCCTGGCGGTGTCGGTTTCTACTTGCGATTCATCCATCGCTGTCAGTTCTGGTGTATTTATTTTCACAGTCACATGTTCTTCAGCTTTGGCAGGTTTGCAGGCCTGCAGCCTACCCAGGCTCTGGTGTGTGATTGATTCAAGAACATGTAGATAGGTGGAGCAGCAGACACTCATAGAGCAATCCTGCGAGCCAGAAGAAAGGGGATTCCCAGGCAAGCAGTGGCAGGGGGTTCACCCACAAGCAAGAAGAAGCAGCTGGGATATGCCTCAAAGGAAACATTTTCTTTTTTCCCCGTGCCCAGAGTGGGCCTCAGTACAGCTTGAGCAGTTATTTGAGTAGTGATCATTGCATTTATGAAAAACATGAATGATGTTCTTTTCTGGGCTAAATCATTAAAAGAAATATCAAGATAATGTTAGTGTCTAGCAGGACCATTGGAATTATACGGTTCTGTGGCCACGGTGTTTACCACATAATTATGGATTTGTCGTACGTGCTACATAATTCATCACCTTCTGCAAAATTAGCATTTTTTTAAACAGAAATCACCCACAATGGCTTTTAATTTCCTCAGCGTCATAATAAAACATCTTCAAAATGAGTCTTCATTTTTCCACGTATTACTCTAACAAATAATATAACAAGTACCAGGTTCCCAGGAGGGCCTACAGGATAATTATCGCTTATTCATATCCCTAATGTCCCAGCCAGTAATTGTCCATACTTACACCCTTTTTGATTATCAATTAATGTATTATAACAGCAATACGCCTTTTTTCCATACTGCATAATATAAACTAACATCTCTAAAATAAAAAATATAAATACATGCTTTACTTCCCTCAATTATATAAACCACAATACTTATGATTTGAAATTCATTTGCATTGTTACCCTGTACATTCTATAAAAAATCATCCGGACATTGATTTCGGGGAAATTAAATGTTGAGTATAATCAGACTTGTGGGCACTAAGTGTTTTTCATGTTTTAATTGTAAATATTATTATGTATTTTCTGTGAAACTCTGATGAAGTCCCATGTGGGGACGGAATGCGCTGGCTGGGCTGACATTTTCTTTTCCAATAAAGATTGAAGAAAATGTTGACTGTGCCTTTTTATAACCAATGCTATTTGAGTCATCTTACTGGACTATATATCAACAATACATCAACTCAGCATCATGGACATGGGGAACTTCACTCATTTGAATGTCTGAATATGTGAATTAAGGACTTAACTTGTTTTTAAGCGCTTCCCTTCCTGCAGATTCCGCTGGTCAATGTTTGTTGCTTCTGATTTAATTAATTTTCTGATGATACAAGTTCTTCAGCAGAGCAAGGCAATAAGTAAAAGCTACCCAGGCACCCTAGAAGGCAGATATGCTGCTATAGAGCTCCCGCTGACGCCATTCTTTTTGGTGCCAAAAGCTCCTTTTAGGCCAATTAAGGATTTCGTAGCTGCTGGGGTTGCTTTTCACTGCAGTAGGCTTACCTTCACACTTAGTAACGTTTTGGTGTCTCAAAATCCTCCTCCATGTCTAGGCTGGAAGCTGTTGCTCAGCAGGGCTTCACCATGTTGAATATCTTTGCCATCAGGTCCTCCTATAGCCTTTTTCAGCAAGGCAAACCGTTCCCAGTGGGACCAAGATGGATTTATCATCCATCGAGGGTGTACCCTTCCTGTGGAAGCTTCAGCAGCTGGTCATGAGATGAAAACAAAGGCAATGTCATACATTTCTCCAATTGGTGTACAGCTTCTTCCTGGTCACCCCTGCAGCCCTCATGTCTTCAGAGCTGGCTTCTAAGCACCACATCTCTCTCCATAGAGGGCTCCTGTGGGGCTCAGTCTGCAGTGGTCAGCTGGGCCTTCTTGAGGTCAGGGTCTTCTGCTTTTTTAATCCCCGTAGCAAGTAACACAAGGCCAATCATTTCCTTTTGAAAAGCGATTCTAGTTTCTGAGAGTCAGAATCAGGCATCAGAATCAGGCATCACTGCTTCTTCTTTTAGCATTTGGGCAGAGTCTACTCTTCAGGATGTTTTCTTCTCAGGTTCAGGAATGGCCCAAAGAGGTGGTGGTGAGGTTCCAGATTTAATCTGTGCACTGGCCCATGAGAGAAACATTCCTTGCATCCAATTCTGGCTGCTTTCCCATATAACATAGCACCGCCTTTAATAGCACTTGGTGTTACAGTTTATTGCAAATATTTCCAGAGTTGTCAAGCAAAATGCCTCTAGACTTTCTCTGGCTGCAAGACCAATGGCTGTCCTGCTAGCCGCTCCCCTATGGAGGTACAAGCTTCCTCCCCTCTGTCATTACTATACATGTTTTTCCCCTTCTGTTAGGAATACAGAATGAAAGTTTAGATGTCCTTGGAAACAACAGTTACAGTTCCTGGCAGCTCCATTTGGCTTTTCCTCTTCAGAGGAAGAGCTGTGAAAGCTGCCCTTTGTGTTGCCAGCTGCTCCTGTCCCCCATGAAGAAGCCTAATCCTTGATAAGTGACCACTGTTAATACTGCTTCTACCTTCCCGCTGCAATGGGCCAAGCCTTTATCTTCAAGGAAGACGGTTACCAGGGATACTTATTCAGTCTCCTGAGTAGAGTTGTGTTATAAACCAGTTTTAAATCCGTTTACTCTGTGACAGCGCCAGTACAGTGTTTTAAAGTTGCTTGTAGGCTAAAGGTATTAAGAATGTACTTTCACCACTGAATTAGATTGTTAAAACTATGTGGAAAATAACTTTAAGTGACTACTTTATTATTTTCACATGTCTAGATAGGAAAACTTGATTTTATTCATGACTAAGACTGTTCATGGAAAATTCTGCTTTACTTACAAGGTGAAAACAGCTCTCTGTAATTATTTACTGCTGGGCCATACTTTTTCCAGCATCCTGCCCTGTGGGCTACTAGGCAAACTTTAGAGATGACTTAGCTAACATATAAACTAGGTTTTGCTACATGGCAAAGTAATATTTCCTGCCATTTTGTTACTCCGGGACTTTTAAACAGCTGCCCAGTCAAGGATCAGTGGTGCTCTCTGAAACAATGTTAGTCATATATGTGGGTGGTGTGGATGCCCACTGCAGCCTTCACATGGCATATCACGTCCGCTCCACTGGTGCATTTCTTGTGCCATCTACCATGGCCTTACTGGAAAGTTAAATAAGCCAATTAGGTAAAAAAGAATCATCAGTACATGTTTTGCTTAATGCAATTGACAACAAAGAGCTACAGCATCACTAAATCATCTACTATATGATCGTGAGTCATATGGATGCACACGGTATATCAATGTAATGGCAATTATTGCAGATAATGGAGTATAGCATGATTCAGGGTACAAAGGAAGCAAGATTGTTTCATGCTACATTTCTGTTCATAACCAGGGATGGGCGGAACTCACAGAGTTTTACTTCATGGAATTCTGCAGATTTCCGCTCACCATAGAGCGCTGCACACTTGTTTAAATAGTCACCGCCACGGGCACGCTGACTGAGCCTAAACCCTCATGCACCATTCAACAATGTCTGCTGTGATGTGCTAGCCATTCTAGTTCTTTATCATAGTTGCAGAGTGTCATCATTTTGTTCTCATGAAGATGAATGTGGAACAATTGTTGATTCGGAGCGCTTTGTGAAAACGAGGTGTCTGAGCGGCGGCACGCGCTTTTAATTTCAGAAGTGCTCGCCCTTCATCTATCATAATTTTACAAATGTAAAGGACTCCGGCAAGCTGCCATTCTTCATCTCTATTTAACTGCACCCCGGAGTGAATTAGAATGCATTTAACAACTTTTTTTCTGGCATGTTAGTAAGAAAAATCATATCAACAAGAAAAACATGTCTTCTTTTGTGTAAACTCAATTGTTTATGAGCCAGGCTTTAGCATGAATTGTATTATTTACATCTCTGTCCTAGGTCTTGCCTGTACAAGAATTATTGGCTTGGCAATGTGTTTTTGTCATGTTGCACACCAGTGTGGCTGCTGTTCAGCATGGCTAAAAGTTAGTGGCATGGAGTGTCGTAGAATGGAGTGGGGGTGCAGTGCTGTAGAGTAGATTTGTTGCAGTACAGTGTCATAGAGTGCAGTAGGGGGAGTAGAGTGTTGTACAGTTGAGTAGAGGGGAGTAAAGTTCTGTGGCTCAGTGACAGATAGTGTAGTAGAGTGCAGTGTCATAGAGTGGAGTTGTGTAAAGTGAACTGGAGTGGGGTGGAATAGGCTGTATTGGGTTGAAATGGATTGAGGTAGGGGGCTGGATTGGATTGGATTAGAGTAGGGCGGATTGGATTGGGGTAGACTGGGGTGGATTGAGTGGACTGAGGTGAACTGGAGTGCTGTGGATTAAAATGAGGTGTGGTGAATTGGATTCTGGTAGATTGGAGTGGGGTGGATTAGATTAGATTAGATTGGGGTGAGTGGATTGAACTGGAGTGATAGGGCTAGGGTTGGGTGAAATGGTTTGGGGTGTGCCGGAGTGGAGTTGGGTGGATTAGACTGAACTGGAGGGGGGTGGACTGGATTTATTAGATTAGTGTGGGGTGGATTGGACTGGACTGGGATGAATTGGACTAGACTGGTGTGGATTGGATTGGAGTGGGGTGGATTAGACTGGAGTGGGGTGGATTGGATTGGGGTGGGGTGGACTGAACTGGGGTGGATTGGATAGGATTGGGTAGAATGGGGTAGATTGGAGTAGGGTGGTGTGGTGAATTGGACAGGGGTGGACTGGATGGGATGGATGGGATGGGGATTGGATTAGAGTGGAGTGTATTGAAACGGAGTGGGGTGGGGTGGGGTGGACTGGAGTGGAATGGATTTGATTGGAGTGGGGTGGGATAGTGTGGATTCGATTGGATTGTGATGGGTTAGATTGGGGTAGATTGTATTGGGTAGGGTGGATTGGAGTGGGGTGGATTAGAGTGGGTGGATTGGATTGAAGTGGAGTGAATTGGATTGCGTGGGGAGGATTAGATTGGGTGGATTGGATTGGAGTGGAGTGGTGTGGATCAGAGTGGGGTGAATTGGATTGGTCTGGGTAGAGGTGAATGGAAAACTATGCTCCACCAACAGAGTTTAGGGAGTTTTGACATTCTGCGCTCCGCTTGGAGCTAGGTGTTTGGCAAAAACTCTTCCAACTGCTGTGTGGTGGCGTTTATCATTTCCCACCCCTATTTGAAACCTTGTTATTTTATTTTCAAAGGCACAATGCAAATTTGTTGCATTTGTTATACAATTATAAAGAGATTTGCACTTGAGATGACGTTATTTGACTGTTTTTCTTGTCTGCCTGTTCATTTTCTGTAGGAAAGATGGATTTGCCATGATTCCCAATCTTAGAAATGGGGTCTCTAGTTGGCAGTCGGTTTACACCCTGTCCAAGTAGGGACCCTCACTCTAGTCAGGGCACAGGAGATACCCAGCTCAGATAACCCCTGCTCATCTCCTTGGTAGCTTGGCACAAACAGTCAGGCTTATCTCACAAGCAATGTGGAAAGCACTTCCACATAATACACAGTAATACAGTGAAAACACTACAAAAGGACATCACACCAGTTTTAGAAAAATAGCCAAAAAAATGTATCTGTGTAAAACAAGACCAAAACGAGAAAAATACAACATACAGTAATCAAGATATGAATTTGGCAAGAATTACTTAAAAATACAGCTCCATGAAGTCGATAGCTCCGTCTGGGACTATCACGGCATCGTGAACAACAAATCCAACAGTTCAGGCCGGCTGTGGTGTCTCGGGCTAGCTACGGTGTCTGGAACACCAGCAAACAGTACCTTGGAAATGTAGGGTGTCGTGATTCTCGCGATGAGATCCGGAGTGAGACGTTGCAGACGCTGGTTTTGTTGGTCGGTGGAGGGGTCGTCAGGCCCTTGAAGTAACACGTGTTGCAGATTGAACTCTGGGATGATGATGAAGTCAAGAGCGCTGGTATCGGGGCTGTGGTGCAAAGTGGTACGATGCGATGTGCAGTGTCCACAGGCCACGGGGCAGGTAACGGCTCGGTGATGGTGTCCTGTGGAGTCGGTGAGACCAGGGCTGTGGTGTGAAGTGGGACAGTGCGATGTGCAGTGTCTCCAGGTCATGGTGCACGCAGCGGTGTTGTCATCGCTGAAGCAAGCAGCAGCTTGGTGATGGCGTCTGGTGGCGGCGTCGGTAAGTACAGGGTTGAGCTGTGACGAGGGCCATGGCTCCATTCATCGTCATCAGGTCACGGTGCAGGCAGCATCATCGTTGACAGCGTCACAGTGGTTTTTCTTCTGTTGCAGCACAAAACACAGTTCCTACTGCTGTAGGCAGATTAAACGAAAGCCTTTGATATCCCTGAGACTTCCAACAGGAGCCAAGCTCTACTCCAATCCTATGGAGAAACGTCACAAGCAGGATATACAGCAAAGTCCAGTCTTTGTCCTCTTTAAGGCAGAAGCAGCAACTGCAGGCCAAGCCAGCAAAGCACACACCGCAAAGGGGCAGTACTCCTCCTCCAACTTTTCAGCTCTTCTCCTTGTCAGAGGTTCATCTTGAACCAGAAGTGTTTTAAAAGTCTGGGGTTTTGGGTTCACTATTTATACCAGTTCTGACCCTTGAAGTAGGTAGCTTCTAAGGAAAGTCTCTGTTGTTCACAAGATACTACCTTGCCCAGGCCTGGCTCCAGACACACTTTAGGGGGCCGGAGACTATATTGTGTGAGGACAGGCACAGTCCTTTCAGGGGCAGGTGACAGCTCCTCCCGCCCGACTCTATCCCAGGAGAATTATCAGGCTATGCAGGCCATAACTCAGCTGCCTTTGTGTCACTGTCTAGAGGGAATTCACAACCAGACCAACTATCTGTCTGACCCAGCCGTGGATTCCACAGGCAGAGAGAGGCACAGAATGGTTAACCAATAAAAAGACTACTTTCTAAAAGTGGAATTTTCAAACAGACAATCTAAAAACCAACTCTACCAAAAGATGTATTTTTAAATTGTGAGTTCAGTGACCCCAAACTTCATGTCTCTTTCTGCTCCCAATGGATAACGTCACGTAAAAGTTATTTAAAGGCATTTCTCATTTTAACCTATGGGAGAGATAGGCCTTGCAATAGCGATACATGAATTTGGCAGTATTTCACTATCAAAACATGTAAAACACACCAGTACATGTCCTACTTTTTAAATACACTGTACCCTGCCCATGGGGCTACATAGGGCCTACCGTAGGGGTGACTTACATGTAGTAAAAGGGAAGGTGTGGGCCTGGCAAGTGCATACACTTGCCAGGTCGAATTGGCAGTTTAAAACTGCACACACAGACACTGCAGCGACAGGTCTGAGACATGTTTACAGGACTACTCATGTGAGTGGCACAATCAGTGCTGCAGGCTCACTAGTAGCATTTGATTTACAGGCCGTAGGCACGCAAAGTGTACTTTTCTAGGGACTTATTAGTAAATCAAATATGCTAATCATGGATAAACCAAATACGAATACAATTTACACAGGGAGCACTTGCACTTTAGCACTAATCTGCAGTGGTAAAGTGTGCAGAGACTATAAACAGAACTGAAAAAATAGGAGGAAGAGGGCAAAAGGTTTGGGGATAATACTGCAAAAAGGGCCATTTCCAACACCCAATGTGCAGTCAACTGCAGTCAGATATTAAAGGATTTCACTGCAAATCAAGGCACTGTTCACTTTGATGCATGCGGTGAGCGCAAACTGCTATGAAAAATAAACAAAGATAAAACCAAACCCTAACCTATAATGGTGTACATGGCTGATCAGGACCAGCAGTGGTCTGCCTGCTGCTAGCTCTGCATGGTAGCATCAGTCCCGGCTTTGGGTTTCCCGTGGTTGCTCTGGTGCCGGACATCAGCTGCCTCAGCTGAGAGCAGCCGTCTCTCCAGCAGTGGGCTTGCTGGGGGCAGTCATGCAGTGCTCGGCAGAGGCAGGGCTGCCCTTCACCTCTCTCTGCTTCGATAATCTGGCCTTACATGTATTGCCAGTGGAGCCCGGCTCCGGCGAGTAAAAGGAGGCATACCAGCCATGGCAAGTGCACGGGCCTGCTTCTCAGGGGTGTGACCATCTCCTCTGGAGCGGCTGCAGTTGATGGCACTCTCTGCTCCTGCTCTGACACTGCTTGGGCTGGAGGTGGATTTGCTGCGGGAACAGGGGGCTGCTCTGTATCTGAGCATGACCCACCTGCTGCCTGGTTCTGAGCCTACCGTGCACTGCTACTTTGGACACCAGTTTGCTGATTAGTTGGGGGACAGTGCTGCCATGTACCTGAGAGAGGTGGTGGGCCCCCAGAGGGAGAGCTTGAAGATCCAGCTCAAGGGCATCAGACTCAACCCTTACTCCAGGTAATGCGGTTCATGTTTGTTATGCAGTTGTACCTGCATATACACTCAGTGTTTTAAATAGGCATGATCTGTGTTGAAGTTTCATTATGGTGTACAATGCAATACTTGTCGCCGACAGCAGATGTCACTGTCTCGTGAGTTGGACTCTCGCACATTTCATTTGTTTTTATTTCACTTTCCCAACTAGTGCCCAATGCAATTTAAGGGTGGGTGGAACTCCATGGAATTTCGCAGAGTTTTAATGTAACTCCTCGAAATTCGGCAGAGTAAAACTTTGCGAGTTCCACACACCCCTAGATGTGGGGTGGATTGGATTGGAGTCGGGTGGACTTTCTGGAGTGGGGTTGAATTTTTGCAGTGGAGGGGATTGAGTGGGGCGAATTGAATTAGTGTGAGTTGGATTGGGCTGGCATTGGTTGGATTAAGGTAGTTTGATATGGGGTGGATTGGATTGTAGTTGAGTTGAGTGGGGTGGATTAAGGTGGACTTGATTAAATTGGAGTGAGGTGGATTAAGATGAGCTGGATTGGAGTGAGATGGGTTGGAGTGGGGTGGGTAGATTGGATTGGGTGGTGGTGCATTGGACTGCAGTGGGGTGGGTTGGACTGGAATGGGGTTGGTTGGATTGGAATGGGGTTGGTTGAACTGACCTGGAGAGGGATGGATTGGACTGGAGTGGGATGGAGTGCATTGGAGTGGGGTGGATTTGACTAGAGCGGGGTGGATTGGACTGGAGTCAGGTAGATTGGATTGGAGTGGGGTGGATGTGGTGCATTGGATTAGAGTAGGGTGGATTGGGGTGAGTCTTTTGGACCGGTGTGAGGTGGACTGGCTTGGAGTGGGGTAGATCGGATTGGTCTCGATTGAGGTGGATTGGATTGGTTTGGGGTGGAGTGGATCGGAGTGGGGTGAATTGGGATGTAATGGAGTGGATTGGATTGGGGTGAGGTGAGGTGGATTGGATTGAGTGGGGCAGATTAGAGCAAGCAGATTGGAGTGGGACATATTGTTTTGGACTGGATTGGGGCAGACTGGTGCAGGGAATAGTGTTTTGGATTGGAATGGGCAGATTGGAGTGAGACATATTGATGTGGATTGGTGTGAAGCAGATTGTTTTGGACTGGAGTGGGGGTGTTTGGAGTGGGGCACATTGTTTCGGACTGGAGTGGGGCAGGTTGGAGTCGGGCAGATTGTTCTGGATAGGAGTGCAGCAGATTGGAGTGTGGCAGATTGTTTTGGATTGGATTGGGTCAGACTTTTTTAAATGGAGTGGGGAAGATTGTTTTGGATTGGAGTGGGGCAGATTGTTGTGGGTTGGAGTGGGATAAAATTGTGGTGGATTAGATTGGGTTGGATTGGATTGGGATGCAGTGGGACACATTCGATTGGGGTGAGGTGGACTGGATAATAGAGTGGGGTGGAATGGAACAGGGTAGATTGGAGTGGGGCAGATTGGAGCGTGGAAGATTGTTTTGGATTGGAGTGAGGCAAACTGGAGTGGGGCAGAGTGTTCTGGACTGGGTTGTGGCAGATTGGAGTTTGGCAGATTGTCTTGGATAGGAGTGGGGTAGATTGAAGTGGGGCTGACTACAGTGAGAGAGATTGTTTTGGACTGGAGTAGGGCAGACAGGAGTGGGCAGATTTGCGTGGGCAGATTGTTTTGCATTGGAGTGGGGCAGATTGTTTTGGATTGCCATTTGGCAGGTTGGAGGGAAACAAATTGTTTTGGATTGGAGTGGGGCATATTGTTTTGGATTGGAGTGGGACAGATTGTTTTGGATAGGAGTAAGGCAAATTGTAGTGAGGCAGATTGGAGTAGGGTAAATTGTTTTACATTGGAGTGTGGCACACTGTTTTAGATTAGCGTGGGGCAGATTGTTTTGGGTTGGCGTGGGGCCGATTGATTTGAATTGGAGTGGATTATATTGTTTTGGATTAGAATGGTGCAGATTACTTTTAATGGAGTGGGGCAGATTGTTTTGGACTGGAGTGGGGCAGATGGAGTGGGCATATTGGAATGGGGCAGAATGTTTTGAATTAGAGTGGGGCAGATTGTTTTGGATTGGAGTGGGGCAGATTGTTTTGGACTGCCATTTGGCAGGTGGGAGTAGAGCATATTGTTTTGGTTTGGAATGGGGCAGATTGTTTTGGATTGGAGTGGTGCACATTGTTTTTATTGGAGTGGGGCAGATTGTTTTGGACTGGAGGGGCAGGTTGTTTGGGATAGGAGTGAGTTACAATGGAGTGGGCAGACTGGAATGGGGCAAATTGTTTTCAATTGGCATGGGGCAGATTGATTTGGATTGGAGTGGGGCTGATTGTTTTAGGCTGAAGTGGTGCAGATAGTTTTTATTGGAGTGGGGCAGATTGTTTTGGATTGGAGTGGGGCAGAATGATTTGGACTGGAGTGAGGCAAATTAGAGTGGGGAGGATTGAAGAGGAACAGATTGTTTTGGACTGGAGTGGGGCAGATTGGAGTGGAGCAGATTGTTTTGGATTGGAGTGGGGCAGATTGTTTTGGATTGGAGGAGGGAAGTTTGGAGGGGGAGATGTTGTTTTACATTGGAGTGGGGAAGATTGTTTTAGATTGGAGTGAGGCAGATTGTTTTGAATTGGTGTGAGATAGATTGGAGAGTGAGATTTTTTTGGATTAGAGTGGGACAGTTTGTTTTGGACTGATGTGGGGCAGATTGGAGTGACTGGATCGGGGCAGATTGGAAAGAGGCAGTTTGACTGTGGTGGACTGGAGTGAATTAGGGTTAGTGGTTTGGACTGGAGTGGGGTGGATTGGATTGGTCTGGGTAGATTCGACTGGAATTGGGTGGATTGGATTGATTGGATGCATTGGTGTGGGTGACGTGGGGTGTACTGGCATGGATTGGAGTGATGCAGAATTTGAGTGGGTAGATTGGGGTGGACTGCAAGATTATGTGTTAAAGCATAGTTCCGGAAATTACACATAAGAAAGAAACAATGTCGCTTTTCAATATTTAGTGCAAAATAATCATCATTTTTTTAGTACACTGCCCACGAGAAAAATAAAACACGAGTGCAAAGTGAGGAAAGAAGACATGGCAAAATAAAAGAGTTCATTATAGAAAACAAAAATGTGCAATTTTGTTTGTCCTGCTGGGCACATTTTTGCCAGAGGCACACTTTCTGTTTGCAGGTCCATAGAAATTAAAAAGAAGTACCTTAATCTCATCAGGAGCAGAAGACGGGCACTAATTACGTTGAATCATTCAGTGCTTGGTCCCTGCTCCACAGACAGGAATGGAAATTATGCTAGGCCTGGAGTGAGCAATACGAGGCTGTAACAAAAAGCACCATGCAAGCCAACAAATTGTAAGCAACGGGTGGGCTCTAAGCCCACTGTAAAATTACAATAGTCTCCAAGACCTAAAAATGAGTGTTGTGGAGAAGCTCTGCATAGAATAGCATTTGTGCTTATTACTATTTGAGGAATGGGTAGAACATCTGCATTTGATGAAAAGCAGTGTCTGACATATCAATGTCACTTGTTGCCACATAATAGGCCACCACTCCTACTCTGTCAGTGGGGTCTGTTTTTTGCCTCCTTCTTCCCATCTACTACATACAAGGCATTAGAGGGTAATACAGCAAAAGCTGAATTCACTACTCCTCAACAGATTATTCACATACTTTAAGATGTGATCTTCTCAGCCTTCAATTATTTGGGGCTATGTACAGTTTAGTAATTTACTATGTGGAACCCTGCAATTATTTCAGAACAATATTTTGCAATAGCTTACATAATATTGTTTGAATGTTTTCTTTATTTAAATATTTTAATAAGCACATTAATTTATAAGTCAGTATATTTACCATTACATTTTAACAAATATTTATTTTACCAGTATTTGCTATATGATTTTTTAAAGCCCCTACTTCTGTTATTTTTTATTGGAGAGTGACATTACTTATTGTTGTTTTGCCTGTACTAATTTAGAAGTGCAGTTTGCCTCCTGTCTATTTCTACCCCCTTTAGTACTAAGTCTATTCCCTTTTCCAGCCACTCCAAGCAGTTCCTCCCACATTTACTACTAAAACGTATACTTACATGTGCAAAGAATCTGCAGTTGGGACGGAGATCTCCAAAAATAAAATGATAGGAAAGACGTAGGCATGAACTCTTCATGTAGTTAGTGAATGGCATTTTGTAATATGTTTGTAGTACTACAAGACGTGCTACAAAGTGCAGTTTGTGAATCAGGCCCTTATTGCAGACATCCTATTTAAATTGTCTAACTCGTTCAACCATGAGTGATATCCTCTATGATGTCACTGGTAATGCAACCTCAACATTGATGTAATCAATGATGTAATGATCAAAAAGGGCTTTCGCTGCATTTCCGAAGGGAATTCAGGTTAAATAGTGGTTTCCTAAGATATGAATGAATAAATGAATGAATGAGTGAATGAATGAATGACTGAACGAATTGAAAACTTGTAATGTGCAGATGCTCACCTCATGAGGCATCTCGGAGCTGGGTTGGGATGAACTTAATGCACATCGAAACTGAACTGAATAACACCTGCGTGCAGCAAAGAGAAGATTGTAAATATTTTGATGATTTCAAAATATATACATTTAAAAGGAAATCCGTCAAAAGACACAAGAGGAGCTGTTGCAAATGTATTGACAGTGCAGTGAGTGAAACGTACACAATGTTATACAAGAAACCATCATAATACATAAGGAAAATAGGTGAAGCAACGGGAAGACCCTTTGTGTCATGTGGCCCTTTTGGAGTGATTTAATCATTCACTCAGTCCTTCACACAGTTAGACATGCAACTGAGAGCAGCAATGCTGACTGGACACCCACTCACATGTTCCACTGAACTCATTCAACCTGCCTGTACTAGCTCACTCACTTGACCGACCCCCACTCACACACACATTCGCTTCTTAACTCATTTGACCTTTTCATACTCACTCTCCTAACCCAGCCCATTCACTCGCTCATGCATCCTCTCGTTCATTAGACTCTCTTATCCTCGCGCTCCCACTTGACCCACCTACATATTCACCCAAGCACTCACTCCGTTGAGCCTCCTGTGCTCGTTTGTTCACCCAGTCGCTCGACCACTGGTCCCTTCACGATTTGACCTACTTGTACTCAATCACTCATCTGACCCACCCGTACACCAACTCGCTGCAAAAAAATCAATTTGAATAGGAATGAAATAATTCTGCTGCACTAGAGACTGGCTTCTGTTCCAAATCCATGCAACCCACGCAGTAGCCCTCATATCTAAACTACGAATACCGTCACAGAAGATTGCCACTGTTTCCTGGGCTGCAATGCATCTGTTCAGAAACTGCAACAATGTTATTACAAGATTAGCACATGACTCCGCAGCGTCGTGCACTTTTTAAAGTGCTGTTTTTATTTCAAAGGTTAACAGCTGCGATATGGCCTCATCATGTGCGGTCTGCAGGATGCGTCAGGCCTAAACTCAAGAGGAAAAGCACACACTATATGTTGCTGGTAAAGATAATGAACTATTTGGTTGCTAGCTTTTTTTCCCTGAACACTTCATCTTCTTTTCTCCCTCGGGGAGTAGCGAAAGATAGCGCCTCTGATCTCGAAACAAGTTTATCACTGTATGCCGCTGTACTTGAAGAATACTACACATAAAGGTATTTTCCCCTTTGCTTGCGTAGGAAACAACAGCTTAAGTTAATTTCTCACAGCTCATTTTACAACAAGAGGCCAATACGGTTTTTTGCAATTCTTAAAATGTTACTTAAAAAGGATGAAATTATACCCTTGACTTTGCAGGTAAAGTTCGATGGCCCGAATCACAATTGTTTTCTATGATGAATGTGTCTTATTACATGCCTACATGCGTTTTCTCATTAATTTCCATGAGTAAGACAAGTGCTTAATTTGTAAACTAATAAGAGTCAGGGCCCAAGATAATTCTCAGGAGGTCCCTGCCGCTTGTGCCATTTCAGGTCCCCGCCAACGCTGCCAAAATGCCCGTACCAGCGACACCTCATTACAATTACGGCCCTACAAATGTTACAATTTGGACTGTATTAAGTGACCCAAAGCTGCAAGAATGGCCTCACCACCCTAGTATTATTAATTTTAATTGTATATTGAATTGTTGAACACTTTACTCATCTGCCTTTCTTTAGAAATAGACTGACAGCAACACCATGTGATGGACCACCTTAAATATGTACTGGTGTTACAAAATAAGTGCTGAGCACTGGATAACTCCAGCACAAATGGAGCATTGATAATGCTTAATGTAGGAAATCTGTAATTTCTGCGTGGTCATCACAGATTTTCCACCTTTGGCTGAACCGTAAATTTTTTCTAGGTTTAGAAGTCTGTGCACTTTGCCCCTGACATCCAGTTTTAAAGTGCCTGTGCTCCCTGCTTAAGCGTGGTCGAGAAGGCATATTCCTAATTGGTGTAAAGCACCTATTGTACCATCCCCCACTGTGACAATGTAAAAACATGGCTTTAGGTCTACTGTTGTGGCCTGATGACGGCTGGTTCAATACTGGAATTCAAACTCTCGAAAATAGCCATTTTAACAGGTCAACCTCCATTTTAAATATTAACAAGTCATCCATAAGCAGGCCTTGTAGTCTACAAGGCAGGGTGCTTGTATTTAAAAGTAAGACATGTAGAAAGTTATACTAATATGTTTTTAGAGTGACTACCACCCAGAAGCTATTTTTCACTGTGACAGGTCTAGCTGTCCTATGTAGAAAACCAGAGTACAAGTTATAAATCCAATTCAATGGTAAAGTCAGATTGTTAATAAGTGTTAAGAAAAAGTAACCCTTAGAAAGGTACCCTTTCCTTGCCTGTAGATCCAGAAGACTACATTTGCATTTGCTGTCCCACTTCTGTCAGCCAGTAATTAACATTTCAGTAGGTGTGAAAAAGGGTGCAAATTGCTTCCCAGGAGCAAACAATAGCCCCACCTGAATAGGCAGAGGTGACTCATCTGTACCTCCTAAAATATGTAGGTTAAAAGGGCTATGGCCATTCCTTTTGACATTACAGTGTCAAATCCTGCATGACAGGTCTGGAAAGGAAGGGTGACATAATGCCAAAACAATTCTTGTGTACCCACTGTCTGGTTGCTAGAAAGTGCTACTTTTGTCTTATCAGATTTCCATCTCTGAGTTTATTGTGGGCATAGTAGTTGCTCCAAACTGGATTTTAGTGTTAAATGTGAGAAGACACTACTATTACAATAGTACACTCTCCACACATCACTAGCCTTCAGAGCCCAGGTTTAGTGTGAAAACGTTCACCATTTTGAAAATGTTCAAAGTAGGAAGGGTTGACCTGAGGAAGTATGAACCCATTGGTAGGGCATGCCCAAGACTTATTCCCAACCACTAGCTAGTGCTAGACATAAATGTGGCTTCTCTAGGCACCCACTTCAGGGCACCTCTGGACTTGAAGAACACAGGAAAACTGGATCTACTGACTGTGATCTGTGAGTAGACCTGAAGGGTTGGACCTGCTCCCTCCTGTATTCAGGACAAAGTGGACCCCAAGGGTCATAAGGCTGACCTCCTGTTAAAGCTACAGGGACACAACAAGTTATAAGGGGCCCTTTTCTGCAACTACCCAGTCGAGCAGTAGCAACTGAGCCTGGACTGAAGCCTGCCGTTTGGACTCTGTGTGGCATCCTGTGAGCCTCTAAGGGCCCCTGCTTTCGTTCTGGGGGCTTTAGAAGTGTACTCCTGTGTTGGATTGGGATTTAAACAACTAAAATCAGAAGGTAAAACCTTTGTCCAGAATGAATCTGGTTGGTGTTCCTGACCTGCGCTCCATCACGGTCATTGTCAAATGGCTTGTAGGCCTCTCGCTACTTCCTACTTAAAACGTAAAAAATTCACATCTACAGTTTACCCTATTGTATTTTTGCCATTGTAGTGTCATTTTGTTTATTAATTTTCACTCTTTTTGTCAAATTGTGTTTGGAATTTTTATTGTTTTACATTTTAACTTTATTACTCTTTTGGTACTGCACAAATACTTTACATATTGCCTAAGTTAAGACTGTCTGCTCTGAGCCATAGCTGCCAGGGGTTTGTTCCCATGTTAATTTAGTGACTTTGATGGTTCACTATGATAAGGGCTATGATTATTCCTTAAGGAAGGTAGCCCACAACCCCAACTAATAATCCAGTTTTTTACACTAATTCTGGAAGAGAAGCATTGCAATCACAAAATATTTTTGCTGGGTATGCATGCCTTTCTCCAGTAACCTAAGTCTGGTATAAGAGACACATGCTCACATAAACTACTTTGTAATTCAGACCTGGAAGCCAGGAGATTCCTGTATAATTCAGCAAGCAAAGCAAGTAATCTTAGTGCATCTATGAAAACAATCCGATTAATAATGCCATAATTCAGAACGAAGAAAAGGATAATTAAATATATAGTATACCAAGCTAAGTAATTTGGTGCCCCTCACAATCATATAATCACAATTTTTGAAATATACAGTGAGGGCTGGGAGTCATTTCGACCAAAGGCAGGCAAACAATCTCAGGGTCTATTGCTAGTTGACGGTCCACCCAAAGTGCGTCCTTACACTGTAATTGTTTCCTAAATATCTTTCAATGATATCCAGGTTAACTTGAAAAAAACTCTCTCTTATCAACCAGTACATTTTCTGAAGACAAGCATCTTGAAAGGGCCACCAGATCTCATTAACCACAAGTGCTATTCAGTAGGAAAGTCTCTTAGAAACTGTGATTTTTTTTGTTTAAAAAAAAAAAGCATTATTGAGGTTACAAATCGAAATCACTATTCTAATTTACAGCAATCCAATTTTGCCATCTGTAATCAATTTTCCTATTGACCCTGTGGAATGGCCTGTCAGAGGCAAACTCCTATACCTTGAAGCAATGTGCGTAGAAATAGCCCTGACGTTCTCATGGATGCTAGCCCTAAACACCACTTTGGATTAGTACTTTTCCATCACAGTTGCATATCATTATTCCTTTTCGCCTGGATATGGTCTAAAAGCAAGTGCTGGTAGTGACAATATTTACAAAAAGGTGTATTTTAAAGTGCTTGGCTATATATGCTGGCCTTTATGAAAGTTTAGGCTGACCTACCACTCTCTGTCAGTTGTTTTAATTAAAGGCTGCCTCGTCTAACAGAGTTAATGTCAGGTACAGCTGATAAGGCTGTCCTACAAAGCTGGACTTCTTATGCTACAGAATGTGCTGGGCACTCTCCACCTTCTTTAATCAGATTGTACAAGCATCTGTTAGATGACAGAAAAACATTTATACTAATTCCTATCAAATTCAGCCATGGGCTCACTCAATAAATGGAGGCCTAAGCTCCACATGGATTCAATATGCCGCTTTTATACACCTGCTACAACCAACAGGGGCGGCCCTACTAATCCAGAAGCTGGGGTCTTTAAATCTTGTGAAAACCACAATGGTTCCAGAAGAATTTATTTCACAATTGATGTACTGCAAACAATAAAATAAGATCAAATCAAACAGGTGCCCACAAAGACATTATTTTGTAAAAAGTAGTTCTTTTTTTTTAAAGGTATTTTTCGAAATTTACAACGATAATAACATAGTCCAACACACAAAGAATCATATACAAAACAGTTTGTGCTCTGTCTGTTACACTAAACAAACATATACAAACAACATAATGTGTGTACAAACAAATACCAACAATGAGAAGGGATCTTGAATTCAATTAAGTGGTCCATGTCGAAAACTGAAGTCAAACATAAGCAATGTTTCATTCCAGTATGCCAAAGAAGCATTGATGGTGTTTCGACCCTTATTACTCAATGGGTCATCACCAGGACAAGAGGATATTGTTGAGCAACCCAAAAACATAAGACCTGAAAACACAAGAATTGAAATAATATAGTTTGGGGCACCATACAAAAATTAATAGAATCATTGAATAATTAAAGCCAACAGTGTGATCTTAGTCCCCCAGAAGGTGAAATACGAGAAAAAATAAAAAGGGAAAATTCCCACCATTCTCCAAAAAGCCAAAAGAAAGTTCCAACCATTCACCAAAAAAACACATGAAAAAATGACCCTTCGAAATCTGCACCATAGTGAATTGAAAAGTTGCTCAAATTATGAACAAAAATTAAACATTAAAATCGCCATACACTTATAGCGTGAATATCTCCTGGCAATTTTACTGTCACTTGATTCAGGAAGCGAAAATGTGCTGAGACAGTTCAGACAAAAGCCATATTAATTGAAGTCACTGCATAGACAATGCCTAAAAGTATAACAGCAAAACATTTGTTTAGCGATAAAGAAGAGATGGAAAAACCTTTTGGTCCGTATTCAAGTTCATACTAGTGCACCAACTGGGGAATAGATCTTCCAGTCCTCCACCAAAATCTGCGCCATCTTAGTAACAAGCAGAAAAGATGCCCGGCCGGACTGAGGTGGGCGTATAAGGATGTACTGATCACTATGAAAGGAGAAGAAAGACTTGATGTTCATGAGGACAAAAGAAAGACCTCTCATTCTTAACCTTCCACGGACAGATTGGAATCTTATCACATGTAATAAAAAAGAAGTTGAAGGAAAAAAGGGAAAAAAAAAAAAATAACAAAAAAAATAACTTAACAAAATTACAATTATTCAACCTGTAGGTGTACAGATTCTCGTACTGCATACAATGTGCATGTGTGTGCAAGAGAGACTATTCTCATGCTGATACAATCTTAAAAAGCTGCAATTAACTTGTAGCCAATTATGCATGAAAGAAACATCATGCTAAAGCTGATTCTATCTCAACACGCCGCAATAAACTTATGCCCAATTATATTTAACTTGGCATTGCAATTTTAATGATGACCACAAAACACCGCCAAATGAAAAAAATGAAACAAAAATAGTAGGGAAATGGTCAATCAAGTTCTCAAGGTGATTCTATCTAAGCCTGATTTATTTATGGCCACACAGTGGATATATCGTACGTGTGCCAATCCAAGACACTATGCTCCACCCAATGCGATCTAAGACAAAACTGTAAATATGTATTACTCAGTATTACTTGAGATGACCATTGCAGAACCATATACATTTAAATAAATACTTAATAAAGAAATCTCCCTAAGAAAAGAACTAACAAAAACATTTGGTGACTTCAAACTGTCCATAGTCATACAACAGAGACATGTCCAAGGATTCAATATGCAGGAACATAGAGATGACAAAGTATATATCATCGCTTGTGATAGAATACATATCATCACTTTTTGGATAAGAAAAGAATTGCAAAACACTCTTCAAAGTTATCACAAAAGAGGAAAACAAACCTTAGTGTTGATTACAACCAGGGAACACAGTTCTTCAAACATACAGAAAAATATGTAATAAACATGGATATGATCAAGTGTGATCAAGGGGCATAATTCTTCGGATCATACATTAATAATCATGACAATACAACTCACTTGCTTAAAAACCAATCAGGTGAAGATAAAGAAGTACAGAAATAAATTAAATAACAAATGGAAAAATATCACAGAACCAAAACAAATGTGCTCACTGTAATTTTACAGAATTACATCCCTCCGTTTTATTCAATGCTGTATTTATGCTGTCACATTGAAGGATTCAATGGCATTCACCCTTGTTCAAAATTGAGATTTTCCTAGCCTTGGTGTCAGAAAGGCTAGATTTTATTAAAGACAAGGATGCGAGTATTATGCTTAAACTGTTTATTGAACAGCAGCCAAGAACTACAAATCCCAGAAACCTTGGGAAAAGAACTACAAAATGCATCACAATGGGGCTAACCAATCGCAGAATGAGCCCCATAATAATAATCTTGACTGAGAGCACCAAGCCTCTTTTCTTGTAAAAGTCAGTCAACAGAGTAATCCGAAAAGAACCATAATGATCCATAGAGAGTCAAAAAGGCAGAGAGGAAGTCCTTGCAGAAGTTCTTAATGAAAGGGTAAAAAACTGTAGAGCAGGAAGATTCATGTGAAGATCCCAAACCAGGTACCGATGAAAGATGGTCAGCCGGAAGCTGCGTTACTGGTTGAAGTTGAGGCAACTGGAAAAAAGAACAGGGAGGGTTAGTTGAGGCGGGATAATACTCGCCTCCTTGTCTTTAATAAAATCTAGCCTTTCTGACACCAAGACTAGGAAAATCTCAATTTTATTACAAGACAGGAGGCTCGTATTATGCTTGTTCAAAGAAATGAGATAACAATTTGTAAAGGATGATCAACAGGTTTACAATAGAAGGTTCTAAATGTACTAACGTTTGACCAATCTGCAGATCTGAGGATATCATGTAAACTAGCACCTGCCCAAAAGGCACGAGAAGCCGTAGCTCCTCTAATGGGATGGGCGCCATAAGAGGTGGTAGGGACCCCAGCCAAAGACATCAGTCACTTTACCCAACGAGCTAAAGTGGGTGTTGAAACAGGTTTGTGGGGCTTCTGAAAAGAAATAAGTAATTGAGATGAGGAAGGAACCCTGAGATCTGCAGTTCGTGAAACATATGTTTTTAAGCAATTGGCCACACACAATTTAGGTTGAGAGGAAAAAAAAAGGATAAAGGACAGAAGACAAATTGCTCTTGGTACGTCTAAATACATTAAAATACACACCTAAGGCAGAAAAAGGAAAGGAGGAAACATCTAGAGCTTTCACATCTGAAACACGTTTGATGGATACTAGACAGAGGAGCATAGTCAATTTAGCAGACAAATGTTTCAATGATAGATCAGCATTATCGGTCCATGAAATAAGAAGATGAAGGACGGAGTTCACATCCCACATGGAATTGTATTTGGGACCTGGAGGTTTGGAAAAATGTACTCCTTTCAAAAGCCGACAAACCAAAGCGTGTTCTCGCCCTGGTCTACCATCTACTCTGATGTGTTCTGAAGAGACTGCAGACTTATAGGTATTGACAGTACGGTAAGTCTTACCTTGGGAGGCTAGGGAAGCTAGGAAACTTACCACTAAGGTAACGTCTGCTGAAACGGGATTGGAATTCCTGTCCACACACCAGCTACACCATACTGACCAGGCAGAGCGGTTGGCCTTTGAAGTACCCAGAACCCAGGATTGTTGGATGAATTGGACAGGCTCCTCCGAAATTCCTGGGGTTTTCCAGGAAGCCCTGAAATTCTCCAAGCTATGAGAAACAGGGAACCTTGTAATACGAGACTCTGGGGAAGGCCCTGAGGGTTCAAGAGAAGATCGGGAAAGGGGGAAATCAGGACCGGAAGGTCTGATGAGAGTTCTAGTAGGGTCGGATACCAAGGCTGAGAATGCCAGAATGGAGTGACGAGAACTAGAGAAGAACGTTGTCTGGGAGCGTGTGCCAGGAACCGCGCAATAAATAGGAAGGCCAGGGAAGCGCACAGGAGAGAAGGAGGCCAAACTTGAAGGAAAGCGTTGGTAGCCAAGGCCAAAGGATCTGGTCTCCAACTGAAGAAGATTAGAAGTTGGGAATTGAGCCTTGAGGCAAAAAGGTCTATAGACATAGCTCCGAAGATGGAAGAAAGGAGTTTGAATATGGTAGGGTGAAGATGCCAATCGCTTGAATCCTGGGAGTGTCTTGAGAAACAATCGGCCACTACATTCAGATTGCTCGGGAGTTATTCTGCCCTGAGTGAAATGTTGTTGTGGAGACAAAACTCCCAGAGACTCTTGGCCAAGAGAGCCAAAGGTTTGGATCTTGTTCCACCCAGGCGATTTATATATGTTACGGCCGATAGGTTGTCCATTCTGAGAAGAATGGAGCACTTTACTCTGTCTTTTGTAAAGGACTGGATGGCAAAGGAACCTGCATGCATCTCTAAACAGTTTATGTGCAGTGACAACTCCTGAACGGACCATGGACCTCCAGTCGAGAGTGGACCACATCTTGCGCCCCAACCCGTCAGACTTGCATCTGACTCTAAGACAAGATCTGGGGCGGCAGAGAAAATTGTTCTCCCGTTCCAGGCGTCTCAATGACTCATCCACCATGTAAGTTCTTCTCTGGACTCTGCGTCTAGGATAACCCGATCTGAATATGAGAGACCTTTTTGAAGGTGACAGATTTTTAACCTATGGAGGGCTCTTTAATGAAGGGATCCCGGAAAGATGGCCTGAATGGAGGAAGAAAGGAGGCCTACGAGACGAGCTAGAGCTCTGAGGGAAGAACAAGGGAGAGACAAGGCATGCCGAATCTCCTTCTTTATCAAAGAAACTTTGTGTTGAGGAAGTTGAAGAAGCAACTCAGTAGTATTGACTAGGAACCCGAGAAACTCGAGAGATTGGGAAGGAATGAAAGTGGACTTTTGGAAATTTATAAGGAAGCCCAGTCGAGAAAGAAGGTCTCGACAAAGGTTTAGTTGAGTCACGAGGGAAGATTTGTCCTGAGCCATAATGAGGAAGTCGTCGAGATAGACAATAAGCCTTATCCCTTGAGCCCTGAGAAAGGCCACCACAGGTTTGAGGATCTTGGTGAAACACCAAGGGGCTGAGAAAAGACCGAAGGGAAGAGTTTTGAATTGAAAGAAAGTATTTTCCCACTGGAATTGAAGAAATTTCCTGAAAGAAGGATGGACAGGTACTGAGAGATAGGCGTCCTGAAGATCTATTCGAACCAACTAGTCGTTGTGAAGGAGGAGATCCCTGAGATGGAGAATAGTTTCCATCTTGAAATGATTATAAACCATGACATTGTTGAACTCTTTTAGGTTTATGACAGGACAATGCTTTTTGTTCTTCTTTTGAACTGAAAAGATGTTGCTAAGAAATCCGGAAGGGTCGAAAACCACTTCCTCGATAGCCTGCTTTGATAGTAAAGATTGTACCTCGTTGTGAACGAGGCGAAACTTATCGCAATAAAAAAGGAGAGGACGAGGAAGAAGGGGCTGATGAGGTGTTTGGTATAGATCTGTGCAATAACCTTGGACAGTCTGAATTATCCAAGGATCGGAGGTTATGGACAGCCAAGCGTTTAAACACAAAGCTAGTCTGCCTCCTACTGGAGGAAGGCCAGAACCAAAGGTTCTTACCTGCAAGTTGTTCTCCTTTAGAGCTGTATCCCCTGTTGCGACCTCCACGGAACCGGCGGGGATAGAACTGGGGTTTGTACCCCTGGCAGACGTCAAGCTGATTACCTTGGGAATAGGAGCCTCTGTTGAGGGATTGTCCTCTTGCTGAGAAGCGGCCGGCAAAACGACTCCTTCCTTTACCATCCCTTCCAAAAACCCGATTGGAAAAAATTAACTTCATAGAGGAATGGGCTTTGTCTAAGGAGTTGAAGGTAGAGATGTATTTACTCCTCTCTTTAATAAAAAAAGTCTCCAAAAAGAAGGCCATCGGCATTGGGACCTTCCTCCTTGGAAGCTAGAGAGCTGAGCTTAGGGTCAATCCTCTTCCGTCGCTTTTGGGAAATGTAAGCATTGGCATTATCCAGCATACAAAGCCCGTTGAGCCCAGTTTGAAAGCATCTCTGGGTCCACCTGTGAACCTTCCATTTTCGCTTCCTCAGCTAGATCAAAGATCCTAGTGAGGGGTCCCACCAGGTCCAGAAGTCTATCCTGGCAGTTTGACCAGACACGATCCACGCCTTTTTTGGGATCCTTCCCAAATTTGGTGAAAAAGAGTAACATATTAGGGTCAATGGCGGGGGTATCAGCGACCTTAAAAGGAAGGGAGCGTCTAGGACATTCGGACTTTAACTTGCTTCTGGATGACTTATCAAGAGCATGCCTAAGATAAAAGGAAACATAGTCAGAAACATGGTCGGAGGGAAACCATTCTGAGGAATTGGGATGGTGAATGGATGTGGGGTCAAACATGGGGTCACCATCAGGATCAACGAGATCCTCATACACTAAGTAAGGGGAATTATCATGAGGAGACATTTTACGCCTTTTCTCCGGAGGCCCATCATATCAGTCCTCCTTAAACGTGTCTTGTAAGACATCGTCCCCATCACTGTCAGTGTCCCATAAATGTAAAATATTAAGAGGGGAAGAAGGGAGCCCAGAATTATTTGCCTCTCGTGTTGGAGGCCCAAACTTGGAAGAAACGCCTTTAGAACGCTCATGAGAATGAGACACACGTTTCCTACCACTCAAAGGAGGATTAGCCTTAGGCGTGTGAAGCATCTTAGAAATGGAGGCTTCTAAGTTTTTTGATATATCCATCATAGACACTGAAACAGCGTGCTGGACTGAATCCTTGACGAAGGATTTCAAATTATCTTTTATGGTTTGAGTTTGGTCATCCTCCGACATAATGGGAAGCAAAAGGTTAGAATTTAAAGGGAAAAAGGGGAAAGAATTTAAAAAAAATTAAACAACAGGCTGAAAACCTGTCAAATGTGAGGAAAACCAGTGCATAAGGAGTTAACAGGCTTGGCTGGAAGACAGGGGGAGTGTCCGCCTCTGTGGGGGCTGGCCGGGGGTGTGGTGTGGGCGTGGGAGGCCAAAGCAGGAAGTAAATGCCAGGACAGCCCTCACCGGCCGACAGAAGGAGAATAACACGCGTCGACAAGGATGCGAAAACCGGAGCGAGGAGCCTGGAGCAACGGGCGATGCGAGGTAAAAATACCTCATGCGGCGCCCAACGAACGTTATTAGAACGTTCGAAAGAGGCCACACGCGCGAAGAAGAGCAGGAGAAGATGCGCGAGCGCGCAAAGAGAAATTTTGCAGGGCGCAATAAAAAGTGGCAGAAAAACACTATAAAGATGTAATAAAGCATAATAATACTAATAACCAACAAGTAATAACCAAATATTTAAAAATATGAAAGGCGAGCAGGGTGCTTATCTTGACTGCGAGCAGCAAGAAAAGAGGGCTTGGTGCTCTCAGTCAAGATTGTTATTATGGAGCTCATTCCATGATTGGTTAGCCCCATTGTGATGCATTTTTGTAGTTCTTTTCCCAGGGTTTCTGGGATTTGTAGTTCTTGGCTGCTGTTCAATAAAGTAAGAAAAGTTTAAGCATAATACGAGCCTCCTGTCTTGTAATAAAATCATCTGGCCATCATCAATTTGAGGTGTATTTTTATACTTGTTCAATAATCTGCCACCTGCTGTCACTGGGTGAGTAACTGAGTTCTATAAAATGGTATACCAAAGGTGCAGAGAGAGTCTTACATCGAATATATCTTTTGTGCTGAGACAGCTGTGATTTTATTTTTTACATTGTCTGACCCACATAGATTAAATTACAGGTACACTAGATAGAGTAAACAACATTCTGTGAATTACAGTTAGTGTGGTCCCATAAACTGTGGGTAATATTTCCATGAATGATCTGTTTTGTTTGATTTGATCTTATTTTAATGTGTGTAGTAAAACTTTTGTGACATAATTTTTTTCTGGAACCATTGTGGTTTTCAAAAGCTTTTTATATGCCTGACTTGAACCATGTGGACACATTATTCTATGCTACAGCCTCTACCTACAACACTTCCTACTCTGCAAAATTGGCTAACCTCCTATTTGTAATGTACGCTTTGCCCAATAATGACATTTTGAAAATTATTTTACTGCTCCTTTTTGTTTACACAGAAGGCCTTCTTTCATTTTTTTAAAGAGTTTGGTAGGCTTTGGTTTCTAATTTAGATTTTTTGTATTGTCTTCAGTGTTTTTAAATGTATCTTTAGCTGTGTTATTTCCTTTACAAGTCATTGTCACCAACCTGCTTCTTTTGACAGCTCTATTGTTGAAAATAAACCAAGTAATTTGGAAAAATGAGATGAACAAGGTTTATTTATATTAAAATACAATGAAACCTCTAATAAAATCCAAATAATTTAAACGTTGTAAATATTTTTTACAGATCAGAAAATGCTATATGATAATTACTGGCATATACAAGAAGAAAGAAGATCAGATTAACAAAGAAATTCATAATTTTCCTCCCTTACGGTTACTTATATGTTTTGGGTAAATTTCTTAAAAATCAAAAACAAATACCAGAGTACTCACATGTTTAAATATTTATAATTTCGAAAATGACACAGATGCATTTATAAGAACGTTAGCGATTGGTAACTTTGGTGCTTTTTTGTCCATGGGGAAAGCATTTTACTCCTAGAGAAAAATTCTCTCATGAAACCCACACCATATGTAATAAGGTGCCCCTTTCCCTACCTGTAATTGGATTTTCTCAAGCATTTGCCATTTAACACAAATACATCTAGCGTTCTTTCAGTGTGGGATACAACCTGTTACATTTTGTGGATAACCACAAACTATTATGTATGTAGGTGCTCACCAACGCTTGCAGGTGTCTAGTCAATGGAGCATCCTTAACCAGACCCAGTGAGGAGATTTACGTGCAAGCAAAATTACATCACGTGGTGTAATTTTACATGTAATTCCATTTATAAGTAGACGTCAAGTTTTGTGTATACAAAGTTGAATTTGCACTGATAATTGTGTTGTTTGCATGTCTAAGTGGTATTTATGTGACCAGTTAGTTTTGAGAATTGAGCTCACAATGTCTTTATAGCGCCCCTTTCGGCTGTAATCGCAAACAGACAAGAATGTGCATATGTGGCGTGTGGCAGGGTGTTTATGTGATGATGCGTTCTATTGGTTTTTGTGTTGCTGTGACCTTATGCTGCATTATGACAATGTAATGTTGTACCTTGGTTTTGTGTGTTGGGCTCTGCTTTCATTGGTATGCTGTGCTCTGTTTTCTTTTACTTGTGTTGTTATGTTGCTTTGTGTATGATAGTGCATTATGTTCTGTTAACTTTAGATAAGTCAACGAATGCTGCTACATTTGCATCCACAGCAACACATGCCTTTAAGTTTTCTTGACAAACAATCATTTAATGCAGTCTATCGTGGTATAATACTGATGCTCTAGTAGTTCAACTATTGAAGATCCCAAGTAACCCAAAACGGTGGCATAGGCTATGACTTCAATTAGCATTTACTGAGCTCACTTTATGTGGTATGTTCTTAGAACTATGTGTTGATGCATCATGACTCTGTGTGGTCACGTGTGTCACATGACATTAGATCTTCAACTCCAAATGGGCATTGTTAGAGCATACAACGAGAGCAGACCCCAAATATTCAACTTAAAAATGTACTCATTCTAGTCCCTAATTCTCAAAGAACATCCAAAATATCCAATCACAGATCTAAGACCTCTCAAAGATTCAGATTTACGATTTTAAGAAATTTACGAAGGATTATTTAAAGATGCCTTGAAACCTCTGATAGCCCGAGGTTTCCAAGTGTAATTCTGTAAAATGTTTGTGAATTCCATTTTTGCTTGAGCTTAACATTCAGCTGATATGGGCAACATTTCCAAAGACAAGGAGACACAGGAAGAAAGGTTCAAACTTTGAAGTGTTACTTTGTGAAGGCGAGACCAGGGGCCAATTAAACATTGTGCCTCGGGTGTGTACCGGGTGTGACCCCTGCTTTGTGCGCCTGAGGCACAATGATATTACAGAAGGGGCCGCAGATGCCTGTGCAACCCCTTCTGTAATATTGATAGCTAACTTTGTTTCATTCTCTGGCCAGCGCTATCTTTAGATGGCGTTTCGCTCATTTAACTGGGGGCATGGATCAATGCAAATGAGTACCTGCACCCTATTACCGACGTGGGGGCAGAGGCAAACATGCCTTTAGGAGGCGCACTGAAAGTGTATCACAAAAAGGTAGTATTTTCAGTGCGCCTCCCCAGAGACTTTGTGAGGTCGACAGAGAAGTTGTTTGGAATGGCAAAACAGGGGCATTCAGAATTAGCCTGGCTTCCTGTTGACAAGAAGGAGTTCCTGAGTGATATAGGTTCACAATTAATTTTAACACGTTCACAAAATTTTGGTAAACCCCCTGGAACTGACAGTGACTGTCCATTCTCTGCCTGCATTATGAAATGATGGGCAGCAGGAGCAACGTCAGATTAGAGCTGACAGTTAGGGGGCATAAGTCATACATAGCACAGGCTTTTCTCAACCCTAATAGCCGTTGTTCATCTTCTTGGCTTGCCAAATCCCATGTTTAGAACCGGTCCTGCATCACTGCTGTTGTTCCGGATGCACGCACACAAAGGAGAGATGTACCCACCATTGCATCCGCTTGGCCAATGGAGACCTCAAATGGCACCACCAGACTTCTCTATTTGTAAACTGTATTCCTCATGAAATTATTGTCAAATGCACTGCAACATGCAGGTTCATGGTGTATAATGGTGCACTAGTGCCTCACACACTGGGTGCCTCCATCAAAAGTCTTTATTGCGGCTGTACTGGATGGATGACTTTTTGCCATGTGCAAAAGATCCCAATTGTATTTACTAAGCTTAAAAGGAATATTGTACACTCAAGTAAAATGTGCAAGACGTATACACTTTGCATGTGATAATGCACCCTCAGCACCATCTGGCACCATTTGGGAGTGGGAAAGGTCAAAAGGGCACAGGCGGCAAACAGACTATAAATAGAGCAAGGTTTACCATACCTCACAGGCAAAACTATGGAAGACGGGAACAGCATGTACACACTTTGAACCTAGCAGGGGCAGCTCCGCCACAATGGCGGAGGTGAATCACTCCACTGTCTAAGAGCCAGCAGCAGAAAAATAAAACCAGATGTGAATATCGTTTTATTTTTCTGCTCCTGGCTCAGCCAGCAGGTGCAGGGCTGGGCGGGGATGGGCCTTGGGAGGGGGGATGAGTACTTGTGTGCACTAAGCCTGCATGTGTGGTTAGACAGCCTAAGATGGCCGTCCAAAAGCACATGTGCACTTAGGTATCGGCAGCACGGCCATGTACACAGCCGGACTGGGGAAAGAGCACAGGCCCCAGGGTTATGACTGAGCTTTAGTCACTGCCGCTCAGACCAATCCTGGTGCTGCTTACATGCTATGTTAATCAAATAAGCAGTACCAAGATTGCAGGGAAGCCTCTTCTGGTGTTCCAGCGAATGCTGGGACACCAGAACAGGAAAGGAGGATGATCGAGGCGACAGGAGAGAATTGCGGCAGCAACAAACGGTGAGTTTCTTGTTTTTTTTTATGCCCCCTTCTGTCCCCGTAGTCTCCATCCCCCTCACCCCTCTGCCTGGAACCTAGTGCAAAGATTCAATATGTCGCACACACACCCTGTCACAGAACCCTATACTCAAGTCCTTCCACTCTTTCCCCAGCTTACTAGTGTGCTATCATTATAAAAACACAACCATGATACAAACTACAACGGGATTCTGCTGCAGGGCAGCGCAGTAAGTCACCTTGGTGCGCTGCATCGAAGGGAAAGTTCAGGAATGTGCTGTATCTATGGCATACAGCACATTCCTGTCCTTTCCCACTGCACTAGTGCAGTTTCGGCAATCTAGCACCAAGCAAGGTACTCTTGCACCATAGTGCAAGGGTGTCTGTGTTGATACAGGATTGTTTTTCTGCAGGAACGGACACCTTCCTGCACAAAAACAATCCTGGGAGGCTGTTTCCTCTTTCTATGTCACTGTATAATGCAGCAACATAGATAGAGGAAAAATGAGAAGAAATAAAGATATTTTCCCTCGTTGCGCCTCCCTCAAAGTTTTGCACAGCCCTAGGTTTACAAGGTCTTGTAAATCTGGGGATGTGTCAAAATCTATGGGTGATGTGTGGGAACACCCACCGCAATGCCCCTGGAACGCCTCAGTAACGCATTTTAAGGCAACGCAGTGATTTGTGCTGCCTTGCCTTACTCCATTTTTATGAGGTAATTCAAAGCTACACAAAGTGGCTTTGCATGGCCTCGTAAATATGATTTAGGGCCCGATTACCAGTTTGGCCGTCTGAGGATTGCCAAATTTACAGTGGCAGTCGGACTACCACACTCCTGGCAGTCCAACTGCCAGATTATGATCAGGGATCCCGACGGGTTGGTGGGGGTTTGAGACGTGGTCAGCAAGGGCAGTGTCCATGGCACCAATGCCATGCTTAGGAAGCCGAGGCCAATGCCGCTACACTGTTCCATCAGGCTGACTGGAGGAAACATCAAATTATATCTGCCCCGGTCAGCCTGGTGGAAATTAATACAACAGGGTTGAGGCCTCCGCCTTGACGGCGGCCTCCTTTCCGCAACTTTGGAGGTCTGACGGTCGGACCACCAAAGTCGTAATTAGGCCCTTAGTTTTTTGTGCTGCTGTTGCGTTATAAAAAGTGATGCAATGGCAGCGCAAGGGCTTCATACATATGGGCCTGAGTGTGATGAAACCAAAATGACAAATCTTGAACTTAATAATAATCAGGCTAAAGGGATGCTAAATTAACAAAATACTTGTGAATTTTGTGAAAAAGGGACTGAAGTTAAAATGAGAGATTTTGGGGGTTAGGTTGAAATGATAAATAGAAAAGATATTTTGGGATTTTCTTATAATAAAACAAACACACAAAGAAAAGAGAGTTTATGTGTTTTTACCGGCAGTGGCAGATACAGAGCTGATTATCCCCAAGGGAATGAACAAATAAAGGAAGAGAGAAAATGTAAAGTCAGAATGAGGGTGAACAATTAACCAAATAAAGAGAAATGGGCAATGTAAAAAAGCCACACTTCTATGAAGACGGCTGGAGAGACCTTGGGGTAAGAGTTGTGCAGTGAAGGCGTTAGAAAGCTTCCCAGTGGGAGAAGAGGAAAAAAGAATGGGAGTTGAGACCTGATTAAAAAGTGGGGGCTTGAGGGAGTTGAGGCAAAGACAGAAGGAAGAGGTGTTGGGAAAGATGTGCCCCAGAATTAGGGGTAAACTTAAGACACAAGGTCAGCAACACCAGAAGCAACTCACTAAGGAAAACTTAGAAAAAGTGAGTGAGTGCAGCAACAAAAACGAGTGAATGGGTAAGTATGAGGTGTATCCTCTGGGGAAACAAGAATAAAAAGTTTCAAAGAAGCCCCCTTTGATTTTTTTTCCACCACAAAAAGTGCGTGGCTTGGAGCCCCTCATTTTCATCTGGCATAGATCCTTAGAATGGATTTGTTAGCTCATGCCAGACAACATACATGAGACGCTTTGCAAGAATTGGATTGATGAGGTAGACTTGCCAGTTTCATCATCAGTCATCCTCGGTTTCATCAGGACCTCACAGAATCTTCATGTCTATAGTCACAGACATATGTACAGGAAAGAGTAGAATTTGGAAAATGGCAGGGCACAGCCGTGTCACAAGACCGAGTACGCCTTTCTATCAACAACACCTACCTATTTGGGACCCAGAAACAGAACATGCTTTTTCGAAACCACAAGCTATGCCAGTTGTCGAATATTGTGAGCAAACATGAATGGTGGATACCGGATATAGTCACTCTTTCTTAAGAGGAGAGCAGAGAATGCACCTAATATTGTACCTTTGACCTGCAACTCTCTCTCAAGAGCCATCTCCTTCCCTGCACAAGTAAACTACTAACACAAACAATTAGTAAGGTAAACCACTATGAATAGAACAGCTTTATGTGGGTAAAAAATCCAAACAAACTCTGGGCCCTGACACACAATAGCACACTCCTGCAGCGAGATACAATCGTGGGACTGCTCCTGAAAGATGACTATAAAAAGAAGTATTATCAAACTTGAAATTAACCCCAATCTGAAGTCTATCAGTGAACTGCAGTCAGAAAGCACATAGTTGCTGATGACACAGGAAATGGCTGGTGAAAAAAAATATGCCAGAACTTACAAGGACATTCACTTGCTTCACAAATCACATCTACAACCAGCAGGAGAGTTACAGAGGGCATCTGAAGGGAGCACGTGCCAGAGGGGGCTGTTTCTACTACTTTCACCAGAACCAAAGGCAAGTACCTTGGAGCCGCTTACTCTTTCACCCATGAGATGCGCAAGATGCAGGCCCAAAGTCCCAAAATGTTAGACATCACAACAAATAGGAACATTTTAGTAAAGGATGCCAATTCTCACGTGGAACTTGTGCATCATTCCAGAAGATTAGAAAAAAAGCTTGGTAATTGGAATGCAGAAATTATGGGGCCCAGCTACAGCATATCAGAAAATGTCACACTCAGATTAAAAAATGACCAGGTATGTACCTTACAAGTACCAAAAGGATCATTCTGACAAACAGTAACCCAATGACCTATTTGCATTATAGGCACTTTGTGATCTGCATGGTACACATTCTTTGCAGCAGGCATATTAACCCTCTGCGCTACCTTAAAACTTCAACTAGAGAAAACTCTGATCTCGCTCCAAGCAGAACATTAATCACCAGAGTTCACCAGCAAGGAACGCTGCAGCTGGTGCTTTTAAAAGCATAATATACTTGCAAACACGGCACCCCCACCCGAAGTCAGCACCCGGTGCGGTGGTACTGGTTGCACTGCCCTAAGGCCGGCCCTGTAGCCTGGGAGAACAAGAGGAACACCCCGAGGACAGTTTTATAGGTCATAGCAAAGAACAGGCATCTGCCAGATTACACTAGTGCGAGGACTTTGCTTTTGTACTCAAGTAGGGTTCGAAATGGGAGATCATAACATGTGCAGTCCACACACTGAGTGCCCCTCGTCATAGCAGGGCCAAACACTTAGCAGGGGTACAGATAGTCTCTTGGGAGTGTTCGCATAGATCATAGATGCAGGGAGAGAATGCTGAATTAGGGTTACCACAATCAAATGGCCAGATATGGAACATAAAGGAGTCTATTTATTGCTTAAACATGGTGCATTGGCTTTGTGTGAAACTTAAAAGTTTGAGTCAGTAACAATTCATGCAACTGAGTGCCCAAAACTGTAATATACTGTGTGAGAGGTATCTCTTGTCTGCCCAGAGGACATATATGAAGTTGTACATCACAATATAGAAGACAAAAATATTGACATGCCAAAGTATAGAAGCCAAAGCATCGTCTACCACAGTGGTCTCCAAACTTTTTTATGCTGCACCCCCCCCCCCCCCGTGGAAAAATAAAAATCATTGGGGCCCCCGCAGAATTTTTCACAAATATTTCATAAAGATGGCAATGTTTAAACATGTCTAGACGTATTTAAACATTGCAGTTAAGTGCTGTTACCTTTTTTAAAATGCAAAAGCATGTTTATGCTTAAAACAAAACACTGTTATCTGTGTAATGATCTTTTGGCCGGAGTCTGCCCCTCCCCCCCCCGGGATCACTAGAGGCCCCCCTAGGGAGGCCCTCCCCCAGTTTGAAGATCCCTGGTCTACCACTATATTCTGAAGGAAATTAGATAAGGATAAGTATAAATGTACCATTCTTAACTCCACTTCTACGTTCCTTGAAAATATGTGTATCATCAAGTGGATATATTTGGAGTTAAGAACAGTAAATTCATATTTGCCAATATAGCTTTATCCTAGAGAGATTGTTGTAAAAGATATTTAGTCCACAATATTTTAGCATTTCGATATTAGAAAATCAACTCTGTAGTAGAAAACCAATGATTGGACATGTTTTCCTTGTTTTGCAGGAGCAACAACTTCAAACCTCACTAGCAGGAACTCTGTTGCTACTTCAGATGAAGCTTAACATGGAAGTATGGATGTTAAGTATATCCAGGGCCACTGGAATTATGTGGTTGGGGAAGACCAATTTATGCAGCACGATTGACTAAAGTATGCGGCAAGAAAAGCCAAACTATGCGGCATAATGTGACACATTTTGTGACAGTATTACTTCATTATTTTGTCACTTGTAAACAGGTAAGATTGTCTGGGCAAATGCTTCACCCCATTGGTACCAGTTTAATATCCAAATACAGCAATGAGAACCAGAAAAGAGGCCAGTCAGTTCTTGCAAGGGACCTACCACAGTGCAGCAACACGTGGTACCACATTTTAGTAACTTTTGATCTATTTAACTAGAAACAGTGTTTTGTAAAAATCTGCAAATTATGCAGCAAATGATGGATTATGTCACAAATGCAGCAAATCTATAATTCTGGGGAAAACACCACTGCTCCAAATGTACATAATTCCAATGGCCCTGAGTATTTCTCAATGTTCTCATTATGTGATCTGCCATACCACTGTGCATGCAAAGCTCGTATACTAAGAATTCTCATGATGAAGTGACCCTGGAGTACACACAACCACCTCTCAGGCACCTTAAGTCCTTTCAGCAACTGTCATTAATAACATGAGAATGGAGTACCAAACTCTGAGGTGCAACCATACCCACTACTATTTTGTCAGGAGACCTGTTCCTCATGCTGACCAACACTTCCAAATGTTGCGACCCTACAGTGATCATGCCTCTACGACATTGATTTCAAATGAAACCTTCCTACTTCATGGCCTTGAAATAAATCACCTATTCATATACGTAATATCCTGCTACATCCTATCACCCTGCAGCTGAAAGTATGTAAGTATAGTGTGCTCTATTCCATGTCTGAAGCTCTGTGTGTACCGAGATATTAACCATGAATATCAATGTCACTATATTAGAGGACAATTACACAAGGGCCAGCACTCATAGCACACACCATCTCCAGAATACCAAATGAAGCAGTGATTTTACGGGTTGAAACAAAAATAGGTATACTGGAAACAATTCTTCCATTGTTCCTTCTGCATCAAAGAGTGAGAGGATATGGGACATATGATTGTGTGTATTTGCAATGATAGGAATGCGTGATAGCAGCAGTCCCAGTGTCTAAAAATAGGAATTGGTGTAAATGCATTTGATGATACACATGATCTCACTCTTCCATCAAGGCTCATGGAGTACAGAGATGAGGAGCAGTGACCTGCCAGATGCCCCTTTTGACCAGAACCTTTGTGTTTATGCTTAGATGCTACTCCCACCATAGTTTCCCATTCATAATCACCTGGGAAGTACTAAAGAGCACTATTTTTCATATCTGGATACCAATATAAGATCCATAGTTCATTCTTACATTTTCCAAGTTACTGTCTGTTGGACTTTTTTGCATTTGCAGGGTCATCCCCAATCTTTTTGCCTCCTGCCTCCTATTTTTTCTGATCTGTTGCTGTTGGTTTTTGAAATCTGAGCACTTTACCACTGCTAACCAGTGCTAAAGTGCATATGCTCTCTGTGTAAATAGTATGGTTGATTGGTTTAGCCATGATTGGCATATTTGATTTACTAGTAAGTCCCTAGTAAAGTGCACTAGAGGTGCCAGGGCCTGTAAATCAAATGCTACTAGTGGGCTTGCAGCACCGGTTGTGCCACCCACATAAGTAGCTCTGTAATCATGTCTCAGACCTGCCACTGCAGTGTCTGTGGGTGCAGTTTTAACTGTAAATTCGACTTGGCAAGTGTACCCACTTGCCAGGCCTAAACCTTCCCTTTTCTTACATGGCAGACACCCCTAAGGTAGGCCCTAGGTAGCCCCAAGGGCAGGGTGCAGTGTATGGTTAAGGTAGGACATATAGGGCCTGATTCTAACTTTGGAGGACGGTGTTAAACCGTCCCAAAAGTGGCGGATATACCACCTACCGTATTACGAGTTCCATAGGATATAATGGACTCGTAATACGGTAGGTGGTATATCCGCCACTTTTGGGACGGTTTAACACCGTCCTCCAAAGTTAGAATCAGGCCCATAGTAATGTGTTTTATATGCCTTGACAGTGAAATATTGCTAAATTCATTTTTCACTGTTGCAAGGCCTGTCCCTCTCATAGGTTAACATGGGGGCTACCTTTAAATCTGATTAAAGTGTAGATTCCCTTTGGGAGCGGATGGACATGTGGAGTTTGGGGTCTCTGAGCTCACAATTTAAAAATACATCTTTTAGTAAAGTTGATTTTAAGATTGTGTGTTTGAAAATGCCACTTTTAGAAAGTGAGCATTTTCTTGCTTATACCATTTCTGTGACTCTGCCTGTTTGTGGATTCCCTGTCTGGGTCAGATTGACAGTTGGGCTGGTTGCACCTCACACTAGACAGTGACACAAAGGGAGCTGGGGTGTAGCCTGCATATCCCGATGAGCCATCTGTGCTAGGAGGGAGAGGAGGAGTGGTCATTCACACCTGAAAGGGCTGTTCCTGCCCTCACACAATGCAGTCTCCATCCCCCTGGTGAGTGTCAGGGGCCTGGCCTGGGCAAGGCAGGATTTCACATTCCAAAGAGACTTTACTTTGAAGTAGGCCTACTTCAAATGAGAAATTGGGTATAAAAAGGGCACCCAAACCATAGACTTTAGAAACACTTCTGGAACCAAGAGGAACCTCTGCTTGGAGAAGAGCTGAATAGCTGAGGAAGAAGAGCTGCCCTGCCTGTGACTGTGCTTTGTGGAGCTATCCTGCAGTTGCTGCTTCTGCCAGAGTAAGAGGGCAAAGACTGGACTTTGTGTGCCTTCCATCTTGAGAAGAAATCTCCAAGGGCTTGATCTAGAGCTTGCCTCCTGTTGTTTGAAGTCTCAGGTACAGCAAAGACTTCTCTCTGCCAGCACCTGGAGTCTCTGGAGAGACTCCTACTCTGCCCTGTGGTGCCCATCCAGTTCCTGGGACCCTGAAAGGAGAAGCTGGCAGCCTAAAGACAAGAAACTCCACGCACAGAGCGCCGTGCGGGGAAAAGATTGACGCGAATCCGATCTGCGGCTGAAAAAACGACGCGCCGCCGGCTCCGCAGCTGAGAAATGATGCTCGCAGGAAACGCAAACGAAGATTCAACGCACAGAGCAGGAGAAACGACGTGCAGCATCGCTGACTGAGACTGGGAGATCACAACCTGCGCTGCGGGATTTTTGGATCATCGTGCGGCTGGATTTTTGACTCACGTACCGCCGCGCGGAGTTATTTTTGGTGCACACCCGCCCGTGCGGGGTTATTTTTGACGCGCACCAGGTACATTTTCACTCTAGCAGCGCTAGTGTGTGTTTAAAACTACTTAAAGACTCTTTTAGCATTTTTATTGATAACTTGACTTGTGTATGGTGGATATTTGTAGTTTTGGTCTTGTTTTGTTTAGATAAATATTTCCCATCTTTCTAAACTGATGTTGTGTCATTTTGTAGTGTTTTCATTGAGTTACTGTGTGTGTTGGTACACATACTTTACACCTAGCACTCTGAAGTTAAGCCTACTGCTCTGCCAAGCTACCAAGGGGGTAAGCAGGGGTTAGCTGAGGGTGATTCTCTTTTACCCTGACTAGAGTGAGGGTCCTTGACTTGAACAGGGGGTAACCTGACTGTCAACCAAATACCCCATTTCTAACACTGTCCCTTTCCTTTTTTCCAAGAAGTTTTATTTGCTTATGTGAAAGCACTCAGATATAAATAGTCTTCCAAAGCTAATTTTAAAGCCAAATTTAAGTCATTTCTAAAATCTTGTAGTTCCACCATTTTTATTGTGAGTAAGATTCGGAATCTAAGAAACAGAAAACCAATTATCCCCAAGTATAAAACAGATTAGTTAACCATGCTCTATTGCTATCTAGAAATGCTGGGTTTTCCGGAATGGAAGCAGCAGTTTAAAGTGGAAAGTTGCATGTCTTTCTCTCATGAGTCATTATAGACTAAAAACAGCTAAATGTATAGTGGGAGGTACATTTTCGTAGTGCAAGCATTAATTTTCCAAATTATACAATCATTTTCAATAATGATTTACCTGCTGTGTTGATGTTTTGTGAACAATATCATATTGTTTGTGTCAAATAACACTCCTGCAATATTCTTTTTCTGACTAATTTAGCACGAAAATGGCTCATGTGTCAAACCAAACATTGGCTTTCAAATTACAACATGGTATTCTAAACATTTTACCAAAGACTTACCCGCATCAAAATCTATTTAATACATAAGCTAAATGTTTCCAATAGAGCCTCATGGGGGCTTTTTCTGAATCAAATGAAATCTTCACCCATCAGTCCCCAATACATTTTTCAACACTAACAATTTTTCAGAATGAGTTCTCAACCATGATTGAAAACTTTAATCCTGTGCTCATTCGGTGTAAAATGAGTTTCATATTCTATAAAACAATGATGTGCAATGATAGGGAAAAAAGAATATGCCTGTACATCATGCATACAGTGGTCTTGTTCTCACACTGATGTTTTAGTCATCAACAATGTATTCCCACTCACCACCTGCTGCTTCATCCTTGGGGGAAATGTGTCAGAACTTTCATCTGTTTTACTAGGGTTAGAAGTTGCAACAGTTCCTCCACATCACAGAGATGGACCATAAATCTTTCCAAAAAATAAGCTACCATCTGAAAAAACGTTATTAAATGTAAGATATATATACATAGCCTTTTAGGTCAAAATAGGGCCTCTGCTACTTCGGGTCAAACCCTTTATGCTTCAGGCAAAGTAACAATATGAGGGTAGATGATGAGGTCTCAGTGATAGCTACACACATCCTCAAGCAAGAGCACAATCATCTTGGACATGAGAAACAGCCAGAAGAACTCTATCTTTTACACCATTCATACGTAAAAAGGTTGAGCGTAATTCCCTTTTCACTTTTAGGGCTGAATATGCTGCACCATGTTTGAAGGGGCACCTCTATGAGCAGCAGAAGAAGGTAGGTTGCTTTCCGCAGCCCAGCTGAAATAGAGGAAGGCACAATGCGTGATACCAGCAATACATAACAGGGAAAACATACTTTGCACACACCCCATTGAAATAACTAACAATGGTCTCATTCTTCAGGAACTATTTGGTGCATAAGGGTGGTGAGGCAGCTGACGAAGCATTGCTTGAGAGTGCTACCTTGCCCACTTTGTCAGATGAGGGTAGACAATTATTAGAGGGTGAAATTCCAATAAGGGATACCCAGTGCTATAACAGCGTTGCCATGGTGTAAAACATCTGGGGAAGATGGATTCCCTGGTGAGTACTATAGAATCAATAAGGCACAAGTCATAAACGTACTGTAAGAATAGATGCCTTTTTAGTAAACTGAAACAACTGGTTACATTGATATGTCTCCTGCCAAAACCTGGGAAAGACCCCATGTGCTAATTAAGGCCCTACATCTATCATCAAAGTCGATGTAAAAATTGGAGCATAAATCTGGTGACCTACATAAGGAAGATAATTTCTACTCTCATCCATGACTCACAGGTTGGTTGTGTTCCAGACCCTTTCTAACTTACTCAGGCAGGTTCAATATGGTCAAGACGAAGTGGTGGTGACTGGCTAGAAGCAATAAAAGCCTTTAACCATGTTGAAGGGGTTGTCCTATTCAGGACATTGGAAATCATGGGCCTCCGTCATGACTTTATATCCAAAGTAAAACAGCTTTACACAAACATGACAGCCCCGTTTGACTGTGATGGCTTCTACTCCAAAATATTTCAAATCCTCAGAGACAGGAGGCAGGCATGGCCTTTTTCCCCATTCCTCTTTTTATTAGCAATGAAAGGTCTCTCTGCTGAGATTCGATTGTCTACTTTAATCTAGAGCAGTGGTCTTCAAACTGTGTACCGTGCCCCCCTGGGAGGTCACAGAGGCCTCAGAAGGGGGCACAAGTCCATAGGCCCCCAATGTTGTACTAGTTCTACAACAATAAAACTCAGGCAGGTTTCCTATTGTTGATTTTTTATACCATATTTTTGTGGTTTTGTGTTTTTTTTGGTTTATTTTTTTAAGGTCAGTTGGGCTTTTATTGTAGTTTGCCCATTTTCAATTTATGCAGTGCCCAGTGGAAAAACAAAAACAAGGTGGTTAGATACCTTATGCGGAGAAAGCACTTTGCAGTTCTTTTGATAGGTGCATGCAGACTTTTTAAAATCTGATTTGCAGTAAAAATGTGAAATAATGGGATATTAGTGCGATTATGCTAATGTGTTTGCAGAGAGTTGAAGTCTGTATGGGACTTGTTGAGAGGTAGGGTTTTGACGTGAGTAGAGTTTCCACCTATCCCAAGATCAAATGAAAGCTATATGATCATGTTTTAGGATTCTGTGAAGGCCTGGACATGATACCTCAAAAGGACGATACAACAAATCATCCGTACTTAGATTTGCCATGATTTTTCTTTCTTATTTACCTGTCAGGTATCATTAAGGGACTTCTGGAACACATTCTAAAGTGCTTTCTCCTTATATTTACTGATTAAAATGTGTACTGATAATGGGAAAAAAATACTTGCTTTTGGCAATTTAGCTAATTTTTGTTCAGGCCGAGAATTTAAAAAAGTAAAAACAATAACTAAAAAGTCCAGGTGGCAACCATAGATGTGTTTTTTTTTTACTGGGATTCTGGGTAGCCTAGTGGGAGTAGCTGCTGGGTCAGAATTTCAAGAATGGGATCTCAGTACCGGCAGTGATCAAATTAGAAATATAAAAGTCAAGGTATGCACTATCCCAGAATAACTTCACTACTGAGCAGTTTTGGTACTCTCCTGCTAGAAGTATTGCACCGCTGTTGGGAACTGTTGGTATTTTCCCCTTGATATTAAAGAAGTCCATCCAGACAGTATCTGATAGTATGAAGATAGGAGCTGGTTATGGCTCCGAAAAAGACACCTCAGTGGGGAGTTTTATTTGGAGCTTTTCAAGGGAGACGTGGATCTGGGTTTTGCAGATGGGCCCTAAATTGTGTCTTGTAGAGTGGTGCAGAATGTAACCTGGCAAGGGCTTTGCAGGAGTGTCTGGGAGGTGCTTTGGAAGTCGATATGGGACTTTGTCTGAGTAAGAGCTTTGTAGATTGAGTATAGATAGAAATTTACAGAGTTTTCAGGATAAAACTTTGTAAATGAAGATCAGGGTAATGATTTTCAATGAAGGTCTAACTGTGGCTTTGAAGACCTAAATATGACGTTTGGCCTAGTGAAAATTCCAATGTGCCAATTATTTAGTAATTCTTGCCCCCCAACTCCATCCTCTCCATTCAAACGTTTGAGGGAAGCCCTGACTCCAAAACATTGTACTGAAGGGGGCTCAGGATAAAAATGTTTGAAGACCAATGATCTAGAGGATTGTCACACCAATTGGTGAATCTAAAATATTTTTATAGGTAGATGATATCTGAACCCCAGCGACTCTCTCCTTCATTACTGTCTCTAATTAATAACTATCCTTCTTTCTCTGGAATAAAATGAATTATGGTAAGAGTGCCGTCCTTGCCATGGCCAGAGATGCTACAAAAGAAGTGGTGGCAGGTAATAACTTCAAGTAGTTATCCACCAACTGAAAATATTTGGGGACTTTGGCAATAGAGTTCTTAAAACAATGGTGACAGATAATCCTAATTCATTGATTGACAAGACTATTAATGATTTTATCTGATGTTCGTCCCTACGGTTGACACACTGCGACAAGGACCAGGTAGTAAAGAAGGTTTCAGCAACTACAACATATAATTACAATTTGGTTTTGTTGCCTTTCTATATACCAAGACCTACTCTGAGAGAGAAAGATGTTCACAAACATCACATTGGAATCCCCACGAATAACCAGCATGGATTTTAAACACATAGCATGAAACACTTCAAATTAGTCTATTTCTCATCAGTGCACCCTGGTCCCCGTCTCTGGGTCAAGCCTGAGAGGTTGAAGCTTGATGGCATTGCAGGTCAAGGCATTCTTTACTTTAAGAATACCTTGCCATGCAGGGAAACCCACACGGCCATTACAATAAAGATAGGGTCATAGACACAGACCCACAAGAAGTTGAAAGTGTGGCGATGACTTATTATGGCATAATGCAGGTCTCGGACTGACACCTTCCCATTTCATTGGATGTAGCACTTTTTAAGAGGTATACTTCGACAAACGGCCATTCTAAAGGACATGGCAAAGAAATCACTTACAGAACCTCACTTAGAAATCCACCTCCAAGGTTCTCAGGGCTGGCGTTATAGGCAACTGAAGCCCTGTATTAAAAGTAAATCAAACCTTTAATTTCCTTCCTAGCTGCTCAACTACTTTTTAAATATTTCTTTCTAACAGCTTTAACTACTACTTTCCTCTCTCCAGTAGATTGCCACCCTATCTCTAAGTATAAATAGACAATGGTATGCAAAGTTTGCACATACCTCCTCACATAAATCTTAAGTAAGACTTGATATAGTGAAGGTTACTATGGTGGTCATTCTGACCCTGGCGGTCTTTGACCGCCAGGGCGGAGGACCGCGGGAGCACCGCCGACAGGCCGGCGGTGCTCCAATGGGGATTCCGACCGCGGCGGTAAAGCCGCGGTCGGACCGGCACCACTGGCGGGGTCCCGCCAGTGTACCGCGGCCCCATTGAATCCTCCGCCGCGGCGCAGCTTGCTGCACCGCCGCGGGGATTCCGACCCCCCCTACCGCCATCCAGATCCCGGCGGTCGGACCGCCGAGATCCGGATGGCGGTAGGGGGGGTCGCGGGGCCCCTGGGGGCCCCTGCAGTGCCCATGCCACTGGCATGGGCATTGCAGGGGCCCCCGTAAGAGGGCCCCTACATGTATTTCACTGTCTGCTGCGCAGACAGTGAAATACGCGACGGGTGCAACTGCACCCGTCGCACAGCTTCCACTCCGCCGGCTCGATTCCGAGCCGGCTTCATCGTGGAAGCCTCTTTCCCGCTGGGCTGGCTGGCGGTCTGAAGGCGACCGCCCGCCAGCCCAGCGGGAAAGTCAGAATTACCGCCGCGGTCTTTCGACCGCGGAACGGTAACCTGACGGCGGGACTTTGGCGGGCGGCCTCCGCCGCCCGCCAAGGTCAGAATGAGGGCCTCTGTGTACTAATACTCACACACCCTATTGTCAGCAGGTGTAACTCAAAAATCTAAAATTAGAAGAATTCTGAATGCTATCCACAAATTATAGATCTCAACTAATATTTTGGAAAGATTGTCTTTCATTGTCTTCCTTTGTTATTATTTCTTTAAATGGAAATTTCTTCAAAGAGAGAACCACAGCTGAAGTGTGTTTAATCTAATTCAGACATTTTCAAGGCTCATTCAAAATCTTCTGATAATGGACGTTTTAAGACCTATAAATGAAGACTGCACCTTCAGACATGTTATGATGGCCATGCTGGTGTGGCACAGTATCTGTTAGAAATGGGGTTTCTGGTTGGCTATGGTATGCACCTCAGCCAGGCAGAACTTACCCACTCTAGTCAGGGCAAGGAAGTTACACGTCCAAGATAACCCCTGCTCACCCCCTTGGTAGCTTGGCACGAGCAGTCAGGCTTAACCCGGAGGCAATGCGTAAAGCGTTTGCACAACACACACATACATGTGACGCAATATCCCCACCACAAAGGAAACACAACACCAGATTATATGAAAATACACTGTATTGTACACAACGTAATTATTAGACCAACATCACATAACAGTACTATCCTGCTACCTTAGCAGTTGTCAGAACGTTACACATTAGTTACTCTGCAAACTAGCAGTAGTCACACATAACACACAGGTTACTCAGTATTCTGCAACATAAGCAGTAGTCAGGAAACACGTTATCACATTAGCACACTTGTCACAAGAATATCATAAAACGCCCATAGTAGGAACATTAGAAAATCTATGGCAAGTTAAACAAACATATTAGCAAGTCATGTCCATAAAAGGAACATGTGCACACATATGTAAAAGCATCATAGTACAGGCAGGTAATATAACACAATTAAGAAAGTCTGTAGAAAGAACTTTAAATCATAATTATATTTGTCCATTTAAAAAGTACCTGTTCTGATGCAGAGGCACTTCCAGTGCCTAAAACGAATAAATGGGGCCCCCGGCGCTCTTCTGCGCAAAACGGGGGCCTCCCTAAACTTGGAAGATAGAGAGGGGCGGCACGCACCCTCTCCGATTCCTCGGTGGGCCCCTTCTGGGACCCGTGCTCATTGGAGGGCCCCCCGGGCCTCCACCGGCCCTCCCAGGGGGGGCCCAAATCAGGGAAATCCTTGGGTTAAGGAGGGGGGCGCCACGCACCCCCTCCGATCTGCGAGCGGGCCCCTCTGGGGGCCCGCAACCTCCTGGGGTCTCCCGGGGCCTCCGTCGGCCCTTTCGGCAGGGGAGACCCCTTTGTGATGGCCTCGGGCCCACGAGGGGGCCCACCAGAGAGTTGGCGGCGGGGGCGAGCCTCCGATGAGGCTGTCTCCCCTGGCCGCGCACTGCGGAGAGAGCCCTCCGGGGCTGGAGCAGGGGAGGGAGAGACGTCCTCCTCTCCCTCCTGCTCCGACGGCAACGCCGGCACCAGGTCGGGCCGGCCAGTGCCCCGGGGGCGCTCCTTGGAGCGATCCCTACCCCGGGGGCACCGCTAGGAGCAGGCTTGCTCCTCGTCATTTCGGAAAGGGGTTTCTCGTGCCCCGGGGGCACTGAGCTGAGCGCGATCCTCACGCTCTGCAATAACTCGAAAACCCGGCTGCGGCGGTGATCCTAACAGCAGGAGAGCGCTTTTCAGAGCGCTAGGGCACATTTTAAATCCCGGGCTGCGGCGGTGATTTCCTTGCACAAAAGAGAAGCGCCTTCAAAGCGCTAGAACACATCCACAAGCTCGGGCTGCGGCGGTGATTTTTCTGTTTAGCAAAAGAAAAGCGCTTTCAAAGCGCAATTGCCCCTCAGCAGCCTCAGTCATTAAAAGAATGCCTTGTTCCTCGTAAAAGCATTCTGCCAAAGGGTTGAAGGATCGTAGCAGGGGTCAGGGGCCACAGCACCCTGCCCCTGGGAACAATTAAACAAGAAGGAGCACAGGGCTGGTGGGCCCAGCTACAGGCCAGCACAAGGGGTGCAGATGGTGGCAGTTCCTCCTAGTGACCAGGCAGGTCACAGGTCAGCACAGCAGCAGCAGTCCATGGCGGTTTCCTGGTGAGTCCATTCATCAGCGTTCTGTGTCCAGTTTCAAGTTCCAAGAATGTTCAAATTGTGGGGAAAATTCCCCTGTACTTATAGTCCATTTTTACAGTGTTTAACAATGACAGGGAGAGGAGGTTCCAGCCAGTTACAACTGGTTCTGGGAGTGCCCCCTCTCTCCTTTCAGCACAGGCTCCAAACATCAGTGGGGGGTTAACGACCCTATTGTGTGAGGCCAGGGCACAGTCTTTACAAATGCAGGTGTGCCCCGCCTCTCCCTTCTCTCAGCCCAGGAAGACTATTCAGCATGCAGATGCACCTCGGTGACACCTCCACCCTCCCTGTGTACAGGCTGTCTGAAAAGTATGCACAAAGCCCCAACTGTCACTCTGCCCAGACGTGGATTGGAGTCAAGCTGCAAAACACCAGAATGATAAGCACAGATAAATGCGCACTTTCTAGAAGTGGCATTTCTGTGATAGTAATAAAAAATACACCCACACCAGTAAGCAGTATTTATTATCACCATCACAACCATACCAAACACGCCTACGCTACCCCTCATAAATCAGACAATACCCTTTACACATAAGGCAGGGCATTTCTAATGCAATCCTATGAGAAGGCAGCACTCACAGCAGTGAGACACCAAGTTAGGCTGTTTGTCACTACTAGGACAGGCCATGCAATATGGCACATGTCCTGCCTTTCTACATACATGGCACCCTGCCCATAGGGCTAGCTAGGGCGTACTTTAGGGGTGACTTACATGTAGTAAAAGGGGAGTTCTGGGCCTGGCAAGTAAATTTAGATGCCAGGTCCCTGTGGCAGAAAACTGCGCACACAGGCCCTGCGCTAGCAGGCCTGAGACAGGTTTGAAAGTCTACTTCAGTGGGTGGCGCAAGCAGCGCTGCAGGCCCACTAGTAGTATTTAATTTACAGGCCCTGGGTATAGAGATACCACTGTACAAGGGACTTATAGGTAAATTAAATATGCCAATTAGGTATAAGCCAATCATACCAACTTTAGATGGGAGAGCACCTGCACTTTAGCACTGGTCAGCAGTGATAAAGTGCTCAGAGTCCTAGAGCCAACAGCGAGAGGTCAGAAAAACCAGGAGGAAGGAGGCAAAAAGACTAGGGATGACCATGCGTATGGCCAAAAGTCCAACACAACCCCCTACCAGCCAAAATCCAGGGGAGAACAATCAATACCTTGATGTACTTTCCTGATTGGGGCGATAGAACAAGGACCCAGGCCCACAACAGCAGGGGCATGTTCCAGTTCTACGCCTTCCTGACTCCACTGGGATCTCTCTGTCAATGCATCCCAGGCAGCCTAGACCAACCCACGGGGATTCTCTAGCTGCCAATGGCCAGAACCAGGCCCCAGGCCATCTAGGAGCCTCTGGTCTCTGAAACCATAATGAGTGGGGGGCGGTAGCCCCAGGCGCAAAGCAACCTGTCTCCACTCCATTTCCGATCGGTTCAGGGGCTCTACCCTGCCACTGATCCACCAACCTAGGGTCCGCACCCATAGGTTCTACAGGGGCTAGAGGCGAGGCTCTCCTCCTTCTACCCCTCCTTCTAGGATCCCGCCCTCCTCTCCTAGGAGGGGTATCACCAGAATCCACACTTGCCAGGGTGCTGGGTACAGCAGCCCTGCACAACTTTCTCGCCAGCCCAGGATCACTACCTGGCGACTGACCACCCAACCTATGGACGACACCCTTGGGTTGCACCGGGGTCCGGGGCGGGCTTCCCCCTCCCTGAACCCCACTTCCAGAGTCCTGCGTCTCCCCACCTCGGGAGAAGCCACCAGAAGTTTCACACAGGGGGGTGAGCACACTAACCGCCCCCCCAACCAGATCAGAGTTTACCCCCTGAACCTGTCTATCTAGTCCAGGGACGACACCCTTAGACTGGACCATTGCCCAGCGAACCAGGACTTCCTTGGGAGCACACCTACCCCCTACCAGATCAGAGTTTACCCCCTGAATCTGGCAATCCAACCCAGAGTCACTACCCTGCGGTTGAACCACTGCCTGGCGCACCAGGACTTTCTTGGGAGCACACCTACTCCCCATCAGGTCAGAGTTTACCCCCTGAGCCTGATCATCCAACCCAGAGTCACCACCCTGCGGTTGAATCCTTGCCTGGCGCACCAGGACTTCCTGGGGGGCACACCTACCCCCCACCAGGGAAACACTTTCCCCAAGGGCCACACAAGAGTCTGGCTGGCGCAGGTCTCCTGACCTCTGCCCATCGGACAGAGTCTGGATTCCCCCCAGCCCAGAAATGGTCTCACCAAGGTCATTCCTGGGGGGCTCTGCTCTCAGAGCTGACCCCTGACCCTCCAGGTTCTCCACTGGGGCCCGCAGCCCCCTCTCAACCCTATGCCTGGATTTCTGCCTCCTCCGCTGTAGAGCGAGACTACCAGACACCAGGACCGGCGGAACGCTATCACCAGCCACCCGCCTAAGTCCTAATGACAAAATGGGATCCTTCTGAACAGCTGGCCCTACGGCACAGGTTAGGCTCACCTCCTGGCGTTCACTCATGGAACCTTCAGGGGCCTGGGACAGTATCTTGGGCACCTTGGGCCTCAGCCCAGCCCCATTCCCACTCCTCAGAGACGGGACATGGGGTCCCTCACCCATCCCAGTCCACTGGGACCTACCTGGGACACTCCATTCCTTTCCCACCACACCTTGTTGGGAAACACCTAGAGCACTCTCATTAGGAACACCCCCTAATGCCACACCAGACCCTCTGGTACCCAACCAGAAGTCTGCCTCCTTTGCAAGCTCCCTGGGGTCAGAGAGCTCACACACTGACAAGTGTTGGCGTAACTCTGAAAAACAACAACGAAACAGGTGCTCTCTGAGAATCAGATTAAACAGCCCTTCAAAATTGTTTACTGTGCTACCCTTCACCCATCCATCTAGTGCAATGCAGCAATCCTCCACAAACTCCTCCCAAGACTGGTGGGACAGTTTCTTACCACCCCTAAACCTTTTTCTGTATTCCTCAGGGGAAAAACCATACTTCACAATCAGTGCGTTCTTCACAGCGGAGTACCCCTCCCTGTCACTCTCTTCTAGAGTCAGTAGGGCATCCCTCCCCTCCTCAGTAATAAAACTCCCTAGGCCAGTTCCCCAATCCTTCTCAGGGATCCTGCGCTCTACCAGAGCCTTCTCATATTCCTTTAACCACTGACGTATGTCACCCCCCTCTTGGAACCTAGGTACCAGATCTATGGGTATGTGAGGAACATCTTTGCTACAGCACTGTACATTGCTGCCACCACTGGACTCCACCTGCAGCGCTGGTGAGTCCAGAACCTTCAGACTGCGCTCTAGAGCGAGTCTTTCTCTGGCAAAGGCCCTCTCTGCCTCTGCCATTCTCTCCTGTACTAAGGCCTTCTCTAACTCAGCCCTTCTCTCCTCAACAGCTAGGCGCGCTAACTGCAACTTCAGGTCCCTCTCTTCCCGCCTATCTCTTAGCTCATCAGGCGTCAAGGAATGAGAGGTAGCCCTGCTTCTTACACTGGACCCAGCAAGGGACTCCCTATCACTGGGGCCTTCCCTGTCAACTGGCGTCCCTAACCGGTCATTCTCACCCTCCTGATCAGTCTCTCTACCACTCTCTAGGGATGAGGTCTGGGAGCCCTCCCATTGGGAACCCTCGCTACACTCAGGATCCTCTGGGTACCCCCTACGCACACTCCCTCCCTGGGTAAATGTCACAAACCTTTCAAAGAAATTCAGAGATCTCCTGAGGTCCCCTTCTACAGGCAGCCCTCTCTCTCTACAGAACCCCTCTAATTCCCCCTGCGTGTAAAACGGCAGGTCCTCTAAATCAAAGGTAAGCCCCATCTTGAAAAGGTACAAATAACTCAACTGTGACAATCACAATACCCAAGCGTGAGAACTGAAAACAGGAAAAATGACCAAAGAGAGAAAGTTAAGAGAAGCCAAACATGTGATGGTCTAAACGCAATCCTTGTAGTGAAATAATGAGTCACAATGGTATTGTGCAAGCGCAAGTCCTATCCTCACCGCTGACTTCCAATGTTAGAAATGGGGTTTCTGGTTGGCTAGGGTATGCACCTCAGCCAGGCAGAACTTACCCACTCTAGTCAGGGCAAGGGAGTTACACGTCCAAGATAACCCCTGCTCACCCCCTTGGTAGCTTGGCACGAGCAGTCAGGCTTAACCCGGAGGCAATGCGTAAAGCGTTTGCACAACACACACATACATGTGACGCAATATCCCCACCACAAAGGAAACACAACACCAGATTATATGAAAATACACTGTATTGTACACAACGTAATTATTAGACCAACATCACATAACAGTACTATCCTGCTACCTTAGCAGTTGTCAGAACGTTACACATTAGTTACTCTGCAAACTAGCAGTAGTCACACATAACACACAGGTTACTCAGTATTCTGCAACATAAGCAGTAGTCAGGAAACACGTTATCACATTAGCACACTTGTCACAAGAATATCATAAAACGCCCATAGTAGGAACATTAGAAAATCTATGGCAAGTTAAACAAACATATTAGCAAGTCATGTACATAAAAGGAACATGTGCACACATATGTAAAAGCATCATAGTACAGGCAGGTAATATAACACAATTAAGAAAGTCTGTAGAAAGAACTTTAAATCATAATTATATTTTTCCATTTAAAAAGTACCTGTTCTGATGCAGAGGCACTTCCAGTGCCTAAAACGAATAAATGGGGCCCCCGGCGCTCTTCTGCGCAAAACGGGGGCCTCCCTAAACTTGGAAGATAGAGAGGGGCGGCACGCACCCTCTCCGATTCCTCGGCGGGCCCCTTCTGGGACCCGTGCTCATTGGAGGGCCCCCCGGGCCTCCACCGGCCCTCCTAGGGGGGGCCCAAATCAGGGAAATCCTTGGGTTAAGGAGGGGGGCGCCACGCACCCCCTCCGATCTGCGAGCGGGCCCCTCTGGGGGCCCGCAACCTCCTGGGGTCTCCCGGGTCCTCCGTCGGCCCTTTTGGCAGGGGAGACCCCTTTGTGATGGCCTCGGGCCCACGAGGGGGCCCACCAGAGAGTTGGCGGCGGGGGCGAGCCTCCGATGAGGCTGTCTCCCCCGGCCGCGCACTGCGGAGAGAGCCCTCCGGGGCTGGAGCAGGGGAGGGAGAGGCGTCCTCCTCTCCCTCCTGCTCCGACGGCAACGCCGGCACCAGGTCGGGCCGGCCGGTGCCCCGGGGGCGCTCCTTGGAGCGATCCCTACCCCGGGGGCACCGCTAGGAGCAGGCTTGCTCCTCGTCATTTTGGAAAGGGGTTTCTCGTGCCCCGGGGGCACTGAGCTGAGCGCGATCCTCGCGCTCTGCAATAACTCGAAAACCCGGCTGCGGCGGTGATCCTAACAGCAGGAGAGCGCTTTTCAGAGCGCTAGGGCACATTTTAAATCCCGGGCTGCGGCGGTGATTTCCTTGCACAAAAGAGAAGCGCCTTCAAAGCGCTAGAACACATCCACAAGCTCGGGCTGCGGCGGTGATTTTTCTGTTTAGCAAAAGAAAAGCGCTTTCAAAGCGCAATGGCCCCTCAGCAGCCTCAGTCATTAAAAGAATGCCTTGTTCCTCGTAAAAGCATTCTGCCAAAGGGTTAAAGGATCGTAGCAGGGGTCAGGGGCCACAGCACCCTACCCCTGGGAACAATTAAACAAGAAGGAGCACAGGGCTGGTGGGCCCAGCTACAGGCCAGCACAAGGGGTGCAGATGGTGGCAGTTCCTCCTAGTGACCAGGCAGGTCACAGGTCAGCACAGCAGCAGCAGTCCATGGCGGTTTCCTGGTGAGTCCATTCATCAGCGTTCTGTGTCCAGTTTCAAGTTCCAAGAATGTTCAAATTGTGGGGAAAATTCCCCTGTACTTATAGTCCATTTTTACAGTGTTTTACAATGACAGGGAGAGGAGGTTCCAGCCAGTTACAACTGGTTCTGGGAGTGCCCCCTCTCTCCTTTCAGCACAGGCTCCAAACATCAGTGGGGGGTTAACGACCCTATTGTGTGAGGCCAGGGCACAGTCTTTACAAATGCAGGTGTGCCCCGCCTCTCCCTTCTCTCAGCCCAGGAAGACTATTCAGCATGCAGATGCACCTCGGTGACACCTCCACCCTCCCTGTGTACAGGCTGTCTGAAAAGTATGCACAAAGCCCCAACTGTCACTCTGCCCAGACGTGGATTGGAGTCAAGCTGCAAAACACCAGAATGATAAGCACAGATAAATGCGCACTTTCTAGAAGTGGCATTTCTGTGATAGTAATAAAAAATACACCCACACCAGTAAGCAGTATTTATTATCACCATCACAACCATACCAAACACGCCTACGCTACCCCTCATAAATCAGACAATACCCTTTACACATAAGGCAGGGCATTTCTAATGCAATCCTATGAGAAGGCAGCACTCACAGCAGTGAGACACCAAGTTAGGCTGTTTGTCACTACTAGGACAGGCCATGCAATATGGCACATGTCCTGCCTTTCTACATACATGGCACCCTGCCCATAGGGCTAGCTAGGGCGTACTTTAGGGGTGACTTACATGTAGTAAAAGGGGAGTTCTGGGCCTGGCAAGTAAATTTAGATGCCAGGTCCCTGTGGCAGAAAACTGCGCACACAGGCCCTGCGCTAGCAGGCCTGAGACAGGTTTGAAAGTCTACTTCAGTGGGTGGCGCAAGCAGTGCTGCAGGCCCACTAGTAGTATTTAATTTACAGGCCCTGGGTATAGAGATACCACTGTACAAGGGACTTATAGGTAAATTAAATATGCCAATTAGGTATAAGCCAATCATACCAACTTTAGATGGGAGAGCACCTGCACTTTAGCACTGGTCAGCAGTGATAAAGTGCTCAGAGTCCTAGAGCCAACAGCGAGAGGTCAGAAAAACCAGGAGGAAGGAGGCAAAAAGACTAGGGATGACCATGCGTATGGCCAAAAGTCCAACAGTATCATATTTGACACTTTGATAATTCAGATTTGACATAGGTACACAACAAAGATGCCACATGTCTACATTTTATTTGTGGTAGCCTTTGAACTCTTTGCCTCCCTGTAGGACCGCAGATGTAAATAGAGGTGTCACTAAAGAGATGACTGACAATGTAATTTTTCTGTTTGATTCTGATCTCATCTATGACATTTTACCTATCACATATTAGTTGAATTCCTCTCATTGGATATGAGGTGAAGGACAGTTGGTGCTCACTGTACTGAAGAAGGCATTCATTACATTAAAAAATGTGAGAGATGGAGTCATGGGTAATCGCATGATGCAGCACTAAAGCACTCTAATTGACTTTGGGTTTCAGGCACCCTTTCTTTAGGGTTGGTATCGACTGGGTTGTAATTTATCATGAAAGCAGGTGATGGATGAGTTGTATGAGTCTGGTAGATGTGCTCCAGGTATGTATGATGGAACATCGCATGCGCCAACCACGCACGCCTGAATAAGGTGGTCAGAACAACGTTGTAAAGGCATGCCTAGTAGAGGCATGTGTGGAACGCCATGCGTGGTTTTGGCATCCCATTCCCTCCACCCGCCCTAACAATACAACTAACCCGACCCCCCACATGCCCTAAAAATATAACTAACCCGTCCCCCCACCCGCCCCTAAAAACTAACTCTATACCACCCACCCACCCTGAGCCCTAAAACCTACCCCGACCCCACCACCTGCCCTAAAAACAACTGACCCTCACCTAAAAAATAAAACTACCCCACCCCTAAAAATAAAACTACCCTGACCCCACCCACAAAATAAAACTACCCTGACCCCCACCCGCTCCAAAAATAAAACTACCTGACCCCCACGCACCCCTAAAAACTACCTCTATACCCCACCCACCCTGAGTCCTAAAACCTACCCCAACCCCCACCCGCCCTAAATACAACTGACCCCCACCCCCAAAAATAAAACTACCCCGCCCCAAAAACAAAATTACCCTGACCCCCTTCCCCTAAAAACCTGCCCTAAATACAAAATTACCCCGCCCCTACCCATCCCTAAAAACAAAATTACCCCCACCCCTGCCATAAAAACCATAGTACCCCAACCCCCACCCTCGCCCTAAAAATCATAGTACACCGACACCCCACCCCCTTAAAAAAAAAAAAAACAGCCACCCCTAAAAACTAACCCCAATCCTCTCCCAGCCCACTTACCTGACCGTGGCCTACCATGATCCCTCACCCCCACCCTGAATACAAAATTACCCCCACCCCGTCCCTTAGAACTCAAGCCCCAACCCGCCCTAAATATAAAATTACCCCGACTCCCACCCCCGCCCCTAAAACCCTCCCCCTCTGCCCTAAATACAAAATTCCCCACCCCACCCCTAAAAACGCACCCCACCACCTGCCCTAAATGCAAAAGTACCCTTACCCCCCACCCCTGCCCCTAAAAACAAAATTACCCCGACCCCCCCACCCCAGCCCAAAAACAAAACTACCCCCAGCCCCACTTACCTGACCGTGTCCTCTCCCGATGCTGACTCCCTTTTTCTCTGCCTTAACCACGCATGTGCATTGTTCAGCCCATTCCTTGTTAAGGCAGAGGGAGGCACTGCTAATGCAAGCATGGTTCCGCTTGCGTTAACAGTGTTGTCATGGTTCCAGCATCGTTGTTCGGGATGTTTATGGTGCTCCAGTTATGGTGCTGCAATTTAGTAGCTGTGAATACACATGAGGTGTTCCGGAAAGGTGTGAGAATAGACCTGGCTGTGCATTTGGGTACTTATCATTTTTTTCTTGATGAGTGGTATGTATTATACAGCTACGTGAAAACAAAAACACAGGTTTTTAACACTTTCCGAAATCCTAAAAGGTTGACAATAATACTTATTCGTGCAGAAATTGGGCTTCATATCTTAGCTGTTGGAACATCAGTGCATGAGCTAAATAAGGGGTATGATCAAGCGAGGGACCAACCTAAAGTGTATCAGTGTTATTTGGTGGTAGGTATACAGTTTAATTCAGAGGAAGAGTGATCCATTGATGTGGATGGCTTGTTGTGCAATGCACAGGTCCTTAAAGGTGATACGTCTAGCAACAGGCAGCTAGTGTAAAGATCTGAGGACTTGAGAAAAGTGATTCTAGATATGTCAGTCAGTCAATGAAGTCTTTATTCGATATTTCATCATAAAAGACATGCTACCCGTCATAATACTTATAAAATTATCAGTGCTAACGATTATAACAATAAATACAATATTTCATAAAAGCTACTAAGAACGTATTAAATCTATCTAATGCTTCATTTGTTAAATATTTTAACATATTAAAAAAAAGAAGTACATTACTTTAAAAACTCAGTTCTAAAGTTCAAGATAATTTACTTATCTAAAACATGTAGCTGTTTTAATAGTTCAGAACGAATTATCCATGCCCACCCCAGGAATTTGGCCACCCCTATTGCTAAAGTAGGTGAAGGATCGGTTTTAAGGATCCTACAAGCAGTCTCGGCCGATTGTGTGCCCAGACTTTTGCATAGGGGTACCAACCACTTCTTCCTTGGGGCAGCATATAATGGACAGACAAAAAACAAATGGCTCACATTTTCCCGCATTTCAGTACACAATGGGCATTTATCTGGGCCGCCAGTGCCCCAGGTTGAGGTTAAACACCTTAATGGTATTGAGCCCACTCTAACTTGGTGATATAATTTGCGGTCCATAGGTTTTGTAATAACATCCCAGTACTTTTCAATTGCAGAGGCATCTTTCACATGTACAAAAGTTGTTGTAAGGGAACTACCTATAAGGGATGAGTGTCTTATGCCTACCACCCATTCCCAATATAGTTGTTTCAGCTCTTTTTTTGAAGGAAAAGTAGCTGAGTCTGGGTTGTGCCAAAGGGCACCTAGACCCATGGCACAAAGGGTGGTTCTAACACCCTTAAACCAACCAATCTTATCGGATCCTAGGGTGTCCCTTACCTCGAGGCAAGCTTTCGCATATAATAACAGCTCTGGGGTAGACCACAACCTCCGCCAGAAGGCCAAAGGCCGAAATCTGGCTTGATCTTCCACCGGTTGGAGCCCAAGGTCATAAAGGAGCGGGATAGATGGAGATGACCTCGGAAGACCAACCGCCCCTCTTGTAAATCTGTTTTGGGCCAGCATCAGTCGGTCCAGATTGCTATAACCCCAAAGCTCTGCCCCGTACAAGATTGAGGGAAGAATTTTTGACCCATAGATTTCCATAAGTGGGGACATCGGGCGGGTAAATGATCTTTTATATTCCTTAAGAAGGGCACCGCCTAGTTGAACATGTTTAAGTGCTTGGATATCAATCTGGGGTTTCCAACTAAAATTATCACTAAAATGCACACCAAGATATGTAAATTCATTACTTTACTCAAGAATAGCACCACCCATTTTAACCCCTGCCACAGTTTGTGTTCGACCTCTTAGTACCATGAATTTTGTTTTAGAAACATTTACTTCTAGCTCATGCTCGTCACAAAATAACTCAAATCTGAGTAGGGCCTGCTGGAGCCCTTGCCTTGTCTTTGATAATAACAAGGTATCATCCGCGAACATGAGCAATGGTACTTTCATTCCCGCTATCTGGGGAGCATCCGTGGGATGTGTTACAAAATATTTGGTAACCCCGTTAATAAACAGGGAAAACAAAGTGGGAGCCAGGACACATCCTTGTCTAACACCTTTCAAAACATGGAACCTGTCCGTAACCTCGCCAGGCTTGCCCCAGCGGACTTGGGCATAAGTATATGCATGAAGATTCATTAAGAGTCGCACTAGAGCCCTGGGCATTCCCTGTTCCAGTATGCAATCCCATAATTTAGTCCTAGGGACCAAGTCGAATGCAGATCTTAGATCCACAAAAGCGGCATACAACTTGCCCTTACCCCAAAAAACTGTTTTCCAATATAAAAGGGCAAAACGAAAGGCTTGATCAAGGGTGCTTACATGAGGTCTAAAACCCGCCTGCAACGGAGTCAAAATATCTGAGTCTGTTATCCATTCCTGTATCCTCCCTAAAATGAGGCGCGCTATGATTTTTTGGATCACATCAATAAGGCTGATAGGCCGGTAATTTGAGGGTACTGAGCGATCGCCTTTCTTGTATATAGGAAGGATTTCTGCCCCATACCATGAGTCAGGAATTTTAGCGCCTGCTGCAACTGCATTCACCAGGTGGAGTATATAATGTACCCACAGGTCCTGGTCTTCCAAAAAAATGTCAGCTGGAATACCATCTGGGCCAGGGGCCCTCCCTTTGCGAATGTTTTGCAGGCAATTGATAACGTCAGTAACTGAGAATATTAACGGCTCGACGGGCTCAAAACAGTAGGGTATAGTCACTTATACTGTATGACACTTAAACTGATCCTCAACATTTTTTACCCACTGATGATTAGAGACAAATGCTGGGGTATAGTGGGCGTCCTGCGAGATACCCCATTTTATGAGGTACCAAAACTGTTGCATATTGCGTTTACCACAGGCTTCTGACAACATAAGCCAGCGTTCCTCGTCCCACTTTTGTTTTGCTTTACGTTTTGCCTCATTAAAGAGTTTTCTACAAGATCTAATCTGGCTATGATTTTTGTTTTTAATAGCCTCAAAGAGAACTCTTTTTGTCTTGCTACACTCTTTGTCAAACCAGGTAGTGGATGAGTATTTCTTGGTCCTAGGTTGTTTAGGGATAAATTTAATGAACAACTTTTTAAGTTCCTGAAACAAGTCAGAATGGGTACGTATAAGTTCGCTGTTAATCTCGTCCTGTGAGCCACAATTGTTTAAAAGCTCCACAGAACTAGACACTTAGCGGGTCATTCCGACCCTGGCGGTCGGTGGCCGCCAGGGCCACCGACCACGGGAGCACCGCCAACAGGCTGGCGGTGCTCCTACGAGCATTCTGACCGCGGCGGTTTAGCCGCGGTCAGACGCGGAAAGGCAGCGGTCTCCCGCTGACTTTCCGCCGCTCGTAGGAATCCTCCATGGCTGCGGAGCGCGCTCCGCAGCCATGGAGGATTCCGACTCCCCCTCCCGCCATCCAGTTCCTGGCGGTTCTCCCGCCGGGAACCGGATGGCGGGAGGGGGGAGTCACGGGGCCCCTGGGGGCCCCTGCCGTGCCCATGCCTATGGCATGGGCACGGCAGGGGCCCCCGTAAGAGGGCCCCTAAAAGTATTTCAGTGTCTGCAAAGCAGACACTGAAATACGCGACGGGTGCAACTGCACCCGTCGCACCTTCCCACTCCGCCGGCTCTATTACGAGCCGGCGTCATCGTGGGAAGGGAGTTTTCCCCTGGGCTGGCGGGCGGTCTTGCGAAGACCGCCCGCCAGCCCAGTTGAAAACTCGGAATACCCTCCGCGGTCTTTCGACCGCGGAGCGGTATTTCGGAGGGGGGAAGTCTGGCGGGCGGCCTCCGCCGCCCGTCAGACTCAGAATTAGGCCCTAAGGTTCTTATCGCCCTACGGGCCCCAGCGTCCACAGCTATTTTGGGCCAGCGTACCCTGCGCGTATCGTTGCTCACAATGACCTCTTTTTCTGTTATATTAGGACCACTGCCCTCAGACCTCTGAAAGCTGGAATCCCTTAAGGTCAAAACCAGCGGGTCATGATCGCTCTCTGGGCGTTCCGTAACTAGCATATCAACAACTGCAAACCACTGCCTCACATCGACCAAAATATAGTCGATGCGACTACTGTGTCTGCCGTTGTTGAACGTATGCCTGCCCTTCCTATCTGACTTGACCCTTCCATTAACAGCTCTTAGACCCATATCCAGGCATAGCCCCTTGATATAGGTGGCTGAGCTCGGCCACTTAGCAATCGAAGGTATCTCGAGTTGGGGAATACCCCAGGATAGAACCTCATCCTCGGTGAGCGGGCCGTCCTCAATACCCAAAGGCTCAAAACAAGTATTAAAATCCCCCATCACAATCTTGTGGCCATCGGTCGTTGTTCCTGATAGAATGTCATCCAACAGGAGGAGGGTCGGAGAAACCCTTCCTCCCTGGAGGCCCCTGACATAAATATTAACCAACAAGATGTTTATACCTTGGTTGGACTTAATCTTTAAGGCAATTATGTCTGGACTATCAATTGTCACTTCTTCAACTCTTACACCCGCACTTTGGCGGACCCATATTGTAAGACCTCCAGCAGGACCCCCTTTCTGGCCTCTAATTGCTGGCTTGCTAAAGTTCAGATACCCCACCCGAAATATCGGTGTGATAGCCCTTGTTTCCTGGAATGCAATTATATCGCCCTGATCTATGAAGTCCCTCCAATCAGGAATACACTGGCTGGACTCCAGACCGGCTATATTCCAGGATATATACCTTGATAACATATCAACAGGCTCAGCTAAAGCAGAGGGTGAGTCCGTACTAAAATTGGGTAATGCAGACAATGAACCAACAAGGGTAATGTCAGGATTTTTACTTTGATCTGTGGCAATGGCCTTCCAACTTATGTCTTCTATGTGGGGGGATTTCAACAAAGTTAAATTAACTATTTCTTCTCTACCAATGAGTCAATCATTCTCATCTAGGCAGGATAACGGCCCATATCTCCCGGCAGTAATCAAGGGTTCAATGCTTTCTGGTGCAAACCAACCCCTAGGAGGGTTAATGACATTTTTATTATTCTGAAAAGGCACCTTCACCTCGGGATACACCGTAGGATAAAAATCTGGTAGTTCCCACGTGACTATTGGACCATCTGCAAGTTGCGGGCACCAGCCTCTCAAAAATGGGACCACATTTGTACTCCTAAAATTAACTATTACCAGATCACCTGGGATATCTTTAATCATGTGGCCAAGCCAACCCACCCTTCTCACATTTAACATTTTTCCATCAATGGTAGGGGGGAGGGGTCTATTCTTAGTATATGTAGATGGAGTCATTGTCTGGCAACTGCATACTGGGTTGTCTGGAACTTGTGAAGCAGGCAGTAGTGGCTTGTGGGGATTCCTGCGGGCGGGGGGGGGGTGCGTGATGGGAGGGGGGTGGCATTAAAACATGAATTTGTTTTTAAAACCTTACCTTCTGTGCCGCGCGTTGCTCCACTCTCCTGTGCCGTCCCTCAAGGCACAGGCTCCCAGCCTGCCCTGCGCCAATCCTGATGCTGCTTAGTGCAGCATCAGGACTGGCTGGGAGCGCCCTGTGCAGGCTCTCTGTGCAGGCTCTCTCAAGCCCAGCAACTGTGTTCCCAGGCTTGAGAGAGCCTACTGCGCATGTATGTTTGGCCGGCCCGTGACGGCTGGCCAAACATATATGCGCAGGGAGGGGGAGTGCTCTGCACTCCCCCTCATTGCATGTCACCCCGTGGCCCCGCTCCTTTCAAAGAAAAGGATAATAAACGTGGTTTATTATCTTTTCTTTGAAAGGTTTTGCAGCTGCCGCTGCTGGCGGAGGTTGGGGGGGTGAGGCTCCTCCGCCCTCATGGAGGAGCCGCCCCTGAAAGCAGGTGCAAAGGTGCTCCAAGGTATAGTCTATTGGAATAGTCAAGGTGAATAATCTCTAAGAAGGTGATGGCCTCCACTTCTTAAAGAAAACCTATGTAAGGTAAAGGTTGACGCATGGATTACATGATATAGAAACTTTCTTTAGTACCTTTATATATCTCTGCTACAGTGGAAAGTGTGAAATTCATATTAACTGCTATGTTCCTTGCTTGTGTTGAGGGGTTTGGTGTGGAGCACATTAAAGTGGCCATACGGGAGTTGTTCCACTTCCTGCATGTTTGTATCTTGTTTTTTATGCCTTTTACTTGAAGTGGTTGTAAAGCATTCTGTGGTCAACAACATGCAGGAACTGGCCACCACACAAGATTCGAGATCTGATAGATTTGCAAGCTTTTGCATGATTTGTACATCATCTGCATAGCGGTAACAGTTGAGACTGGAAAAGGAAATTAGGTCTGGCTAACGAACACTTTGAAGAGGAGACAAGAAAGGATCGAAGTATGAGTATACCTGCTGTGGAGAGGGATGGTGCAAAGAGCGAGAGATATGACGATGGATCAGTTGCTGAGGATGTAGACGTTCCAGTGCAGAACAGTACCTTGGCAGTCGGACTGCTAGGGTTCTAATGTGGCAGTCGTACTACCACAACCGCGGTGGTCTGACCACCACCGTGGGTCTGGCGGTCTTAGGACCACCAGACTCGTAATTAGGCCCTTACTGTTGTAGTAGCTACAGAATGTTATTGAGCCCTCACATTCACCCTGCTGTCTTTAGTAGAGGAAGTAGCTTTTCTTGGGTTGTGATCTCCAGCTTGCCATTTGTTTTGTAGAATTGTAAACCTGATTTTTGTGTTATTGAGTCTAAATGGCACCACCATCCATTTTTATAGATTAAACTTCATCTGCCACTGATCTGTCCCCGTTACAGGGGTGTCCAGATCGAAGCATCTGAGTCACAAAAACCTTGATTTGAAAATCAGAAATGTATTCCAGTAGGACCAATCCTTTAGTTAGAATATAGGTCCAGCTTTTCTGGGATTCCTAATAAATCCCAGGAAGTATTCCTTTAAATCAGCACCAGTCTGTGATATCAAGGACTATTCATATTTCTCAAGAGTATGCACATGGAATTTCAACCAAGTGAAAAAAACTTTGGTCCAGATTTAAGAAAAGTGGCACTACATTACATATAGTGCCACTTTTCTTGTGGCCCCTTGTGCCCCCCCCTACTGCCACCACGTGTGCACCGTATTTAATACACGGTGCACCATGGCGCAGAGTAGGGACAGTAGCGTCAAACATTTTTAGGCTATTGATGTACTCTGCAGGATTTGCACCAAAATTTTGGAGCTAATCCTGCAGAGTACATAGGGCCCCATAATAAATAATTGTATGCCCCCTTTTAACACCTGCTCTGTGCAGGCGTTAAATATGCCAAAGAAATGGCACAAAGAAATCTTCTTTTCTTTGCATCATTTTTTCGGCCCCCCTAATGGGGGGAGCATACATTATGCCTGGGGCAGGCACAATGTGGCGGAAGGGGTTACAAAGTGGCACAATGCTTTGTAAATCTGGCACAGCAATTTTGGTCCCAATGGGCCACATTAGTGTAAAAAAAAAATATGCTAATGTGGCGGAAGGAGGCGCTAGGCCGTCTTAAATGTGGGCCTTAATGTAATCTTACTGCATTTACATATCTACATTTTTGTTATTCTTCTATGGGTAGAATAGTTTCCCAAGTAAAGCAAATCCTCTGCCTCAATAGCATTAAATGTGCCGGTGTTCCTTTCCATGAATTCCTAAAAACATATATGTTTCTGCCTTTTAAAGGGGTAAATGTACTTTTCTTAGGCATTACAGTACATGCAAGGTGGATGTGAACACTTACAGTCTAAAACTTTCTGGCTGTTCATCTTTTGCAGGCAGACCCACCTTGGAATGCCAAAAACCCATCTCCACCCGTAACTTCGAAATTGCAGAAGTTCTACCATAATATCATACCAGAGCTAGGCTTCATTTAATCATTTCTTGTTGAGGTTACAGTACCTTCAGTGTAACTTGCTGAGTCCACAGCAACAAAGACATACAGCAGGTCAGATATATCAAAGAGCGCTTAGAGGCACAGGTGTCCAAAGCCAAGAAGTGAACAGTCGTCCCACTGAGCTACTTCTCATATTAAATGCACACCACCCCCTTCCATTACTCCACCTGACCCTCCAATTGCCCAGTTTACAGTGAGCTCCCTTTTGGTACATCCTATTTACATGGCAGTGACACCACATCTGCGATACAAAGCGCTATGTGAACACCAAATACATTAAAAAACAAAAGGTACACTCAAAAAATTATTTTCTGATTTGAGATATATGGATAGTGTGCTGTTTCCTTGTTTTGTGGAAGGCCGCACAACACAAATCTTAGGTCTGTGGAAGTGTTCAATCTACACTAACCTTCTCCTGTAATGTTTTATTGATGAAATATATTGACAACACTGACAGTAATAAAGAACACACCTGCCTCCCACACTTCGTAGATGTAATGGGAATCAAACGATCACGTCCGTGTTTGTTACACTGTCTGCGTTGGATTTCCGCGTTGGACGAGGTAACACACATTTTAGAATGAAAGCCAACTCTGCGTTGGAGTTTGCTATTTACATGGGCCTAAGTTCAACAGAAACTATGACCAGTCTTCCCGTCGCTGTTGTTACAGCCATTAGCTCTGATAAATAGCCTGTCCAATATTAAAACAAATGCTG